>NC_057797.1:291285831-291621534 GCF_018294505.1 Triticum aestivum | reverse complement strand
GGTGACTTGGGGAGAGTTAATTTCTCTTAGATCGGGTTTATGCCCAACCTGGTCGTAATCCGTAGCGACCCCCAGGGTGGCGATGCGATCCAAGAGCTCATTTACGGAAGAGAGCTCCATTGGATCTAGCTGCTCGACGAGCTCCGAGCTGACGTGTAGGTTGCTTTTGGCGACCCAAGAGGTCACCGTTGGCGCAACAGCCGAACAGGCGGTCATGAGGAAACCACCTAGGTGGAGAGTTTGGCCGACAGCCAAGGCTCCCTTAGCAACGGTACCATCTTTAAAGATGGGAGGAGGCATCCTTCCTGATTGCGACGGTACAGAGGAACTCTCAATGAAAGCACCAATGTCGGTGTCAAACCCGGCGGATCTCGAGTAGGGGGTCCCGACATGTGTGTCAAGGCCGGATGGTAACAGGAGACAAGGGACACAATGTTTTTATCCAGGTTCGGGCCCTCTCGATGGAGGTAATACCCTACTCCTGCTTGATTAATATTGATGATATGAGTAGTACAAGAGTAGATCTACCACGAGATCAAGGAGGCTAAACCCTAGAAGCTAGCCTATGGTATGATTGTTGTATATGGAGTTGATGTCCTACGGACTACAACCCTCCGGTTTATATAAACACCGGATAGGGTTAGGGTTACATAGAGTCGGTTACAATGGTAGGAGATCTTGAATATCCGCATCGCCAAGCTTGCCTTCCACGCCAAGGAAACTCCCATCCGGACACGGGACGAAGTGTTCAATCTTGTATCTTCATAGTCCAGGAGTCCGGCTGAAGGTATAGTCCGGCTACCCGAACACCCCCTAATCCAGGACTCCCTCACTAGGGTTTAAGCTTCTCTCACTCTAGCAACCCATCATCTACTTATTACTTCCCAATGCCTTCCTCTAGGCCCAAACAATGGTGATGTGTCATGTAGTCGACGTTCACATGACACCACTAGAGGAAAGACAACATATATCTCATCAAAATATCGAACGAATACCAAATTCACATGACCACTTATAGCAAGACTTCTCCCATGTCCTTAGGAACAAATGTAACTACTCACAAATCATATTCATCTTCATAATCATAGGGGTATTAATATGCATAAAGGATCTGAACATATGATCTTCCAGCATATAAACCAACTAGCATCAACTACAAGGAGTAATCAACACTACTAGCAACCCATAGGTACCAATCTAAGGCTTTGGGACAAAGATTGGATACAAGAGATGAACAAGGGTTTGAGATGAGATGGTGTTGGTGAAGATGTTGACGGAGATTGACCCCCTCCTGATGAGAGGATTGATGTTGATGACGATGGTGATGATTTCCCCCCTCATGAAGGGAAGTTTCCCTGGCAGAACAGCTCTGCTGGAGCCCTAGATTGGTTCCGCCAAGGTTCCGCCTCGTGGTGGCGGAGTTTTGTCTCGTAAGCTTGCTTGTAATTTTTTTCTGGACGAAAAACCTCATATAGCACAAGATGGGCATCAGAGGGCTACCAGAGGGCCCACGAGGCAGGGGGGCGCGCCCAGGGGGGTAGGGCGCGCCCCCACCCTCGTGGATGGTGGGTGGCCCCCTCTGGTACTTCCTTTGCCCAATATTTTTTATATATTCTTAAACGTGCTCCCGTGAAGTTTCAAGACTTTTGGAGTTGTGCAGAGTAGGTCTCTAATATTTGCTCCTTTTATGGTCCAGAATTCCAGCTGCCGGCATTCTCCCTGTTCATGTAAACCTTGTAAAATAAGAGAGAATAGGAATAAGTATTGTGACATAGTGTGTAATAACAGCCCATAATTCAATAAGTATCGATATAAAAGCATGATGCAAAATGGACGTATCAACTCCCTCAAGATTAGACCTTGCTTGTCCTCAAGCGGAAGCCGATAATGAAAAATATGACCACATGTTTAGAGACATAGGTGTCGATAAAATAAAATAGGGATATGAGGGCATCATGATCATTCTTATAACAACAACATATATATATATATATATATATATATATATTGTCATATGATTTCTTATGCTAAAGTAATAATTCATTCACAATTTCAAGTATGAATCGGGAACTTCATTAAAAACTAACAAACTATAATCTCAGGCATTGACGCAATTGCAATTTATCATAACTTTTGAAAGATTCAATATAAGAGCTTTTCGGCAAGTCCACATACTCAACTATCATTTAGTCTTTCGCAATTGCTAACACTCACGCAATATTTATGGGTATGAAGTTTTAGTCAGGCACAGAGAAAGGTAGGGGCTTATAGTTTTGCCTCCCAACCTTCTACCTCAAGGGTAATGTCAACAATAATAGTTCAAGAAAACTCACATCCAATTAGCTATATATATGAGGATATTTCCAACACATTGTGCTTGCCAAAGGATAAAATGTAAAAAGGAAAGGTGAAGATCACCATGACTCTTGTATGAAGTATAAGACAAGAATAAAAGATAAGCCTGCAGAGGGAAGTAGAGGTTGTTGTGTGCTTTTATGGTTGGATGCACAAAATCTTAATGCGAAAGAACGTCACATTATATTGCCACATGTGATATGGACCTTTATTATGCAGTCCCTCGCTTTTATTTCTTCCACATCACATGATCGTATAAAGCTTATTTTCTCCACACTAATAAATCATACATATTTAGAGAGAAATTTTTATTGCTTGCAACAATGACAACTTACTTGAAGGATCTTACTCAATCCATAGGTAGATATGGTGGACTCTCATGGCAAAACTGGGTTTAAGGATATTTGGAAGCACAAGTAGTATCTCTACTTGGTGCAAAGAATTTGGCTGGCATGAGAGGGAAAGGAAAGCTCAACATGTTGGATGATTCATGACAATATAATTTATTTCGGACGTAAGAAAACATAACCCATTATGTTGTCTTCCTTGTCCAATGTCAACTCTTTAGCATGTCATATTTTAATGAGTGCTCACAATCTTAAAAGATGTCCAAGAAAGTATATTTATATGTGAAAACCTCTCTTTCTTTATTACTTCTTATTGATTGCAATGATGACCAAAACTATGTTTTTCAACTCTCAACAACTTTTATTCATCATACACTTTATATGTGAAGTCATTACTCTCCAAAAGATCCATATGATCTCTTTATTTATTTTTATTCTTTCTCTTTTATTTTACTTCCTCAAGATCATAACAAGATAATCAAGCCCTTGACTCAACACTAAATCTTTATTATATATAGCTCACGGACTCGATTACATGGAAGGATCATAAAGCAAAACTCAAAACTAGATCATACTAAAACTTTATTCTACTATATCAAGATATTACCAAAAGGATCGAACTAAAAAACTAAAGATAAAAGTGTGATGGTGATACGATACCGGGGCAGTCCCCGAAGCTTGGGAGTTGCCAAGGGGAGTGCCCATACCCATGTGTTTATGTCTCTTTCTTCGGGGGTGTAGGAGATGGTGATGATGATGACAATTGTGTCTTCAGCTTTTTCATGTTGTAATTGAGAAGAGCGATCTCCTCTTTTAAATCATCGACCTCTGATTCCAGGTTCAAGATCTTTTCACATAAATCTCCTTTGCTTTTCTGCCGAAAACGAGAAGGAATACATCGGTTGTTAGACAGTTTAGCCCTCTTGGGAGACTAGACTTCCTGAACTTCACGTGCATATCCCCAGGTTGAGGTAGAGGGACATTCTCCTCCTCCGAACTTGAATCATTGATCATCCTCAAGTGAGCATCCTCCTCATCATTCGTAGTTCGACCACAATGAGATAGGTCCCCATAGGTCTTTGGGTCAGCAATGAGATGTGAGACATAGCTCTCTCCGTCGGAGACTTGAGAAGACATCTTGCACTAAATTCGCAGCAGAAATAGCTTGAAACAAAATCAAAGGATGTTTGCGTGGTACGGTGGTCAAAAACTTCGGGAGATTATATAATGAATTTTTACTGACCAATAGAAGTATCGTGTAAGAAAACGGAGTCCGGAGAGCACACGAGGTGCCCACCAGGCAGGGCGGCACGCCCAGGGGGGTAGGGAGCACCATCCACCCTCATGGACACCTCGTGTCCTTCCCGGACTACTTCTTATTTTCCTTTTTTTTACATATTCCAAAATGGAGAAAAATTGCTATTAGAACTGTTTTGGAGTCGGTTTACATACCGTCCCACACACCTCTTCCTTTTCGAAGTCTGAAACATTCTGGAAAGTGTCCCTTATGTATTCATTCGGGGTTACAGTGTCAATAACATTAGTTTCAACATTTATAGGATTACCTGAGATATAATGTTTGATTCTTTGACCATTCACCACCCTTGGATTTGTGCCTTCGAAGTTGTTGATTTTTATAGCACCGGAACGATAAACCTCCTAGATAACGTAAGGACCTTCCCATTTAGAGAGGAGTTTTCCTGCAAAAAATCTTAAATGAGAGTTGTATAACAATACATAATCACCTACATTAAACTCACGTTTTTGTATCCTTTTGTCATGCCATCTTTTAACTTTTTATTTAAACAGTTTGGCATTATCATAGGCCTGGGTTCTCCATTCATCAAGTGAGCTATTGTCAAAAGGCCTCTTCTCACCGGCAAGTTTGAAATCATAACTGAGCTTTTTAATGGCCCAATATGCCTTGTGTTCTAGTTCGAGAGGTAAGTGATAAGCTTTACCATAAACCATTTTATACGGAGACATACCCATAGGATTTTTATATGCAGTTCTATAGGCCCATAATGCATCATCAAGTATCTTGGACCAATTCTTTCTGGATCTATTAATAGTCTTTCACAAAATTAATCTAAGCTCTCTATTACTTAATTCTACTTGACCACTAGACTGTTGATGATATGGAGATGCAATTCTATAATTAACATCATACTTAGCAAGCATTTTACGGAAAGCGCCATGAATAAAATTTGAACCACCATCAGTCATTAAATATCTAGGGACTCCAAACCTCGAAAAAATAACTTGTTTAAGCATCTTAATAGAGGTGTTATGCTCAGAACTACTAGTTGGAATAGCTTCTACCCACTTAGTAACGTAACCAACAGCAACTAAAATATGTGTATACCTGTTGGAGGCAGGAAACGGTCCCATATAATCAAAGCCCCAAACATCAAATGGTTCAATAACAAGTGAATAATCCATAGGCATTTCTTTACGTCTACTAATATTACCAATTCTTTGTCATTCATCACAAGACAAGACAAACTTACGGGCATCCTTGAAGAGAGTAGGCCAATAAAAACTGGATTGCAATACCTTATGTGGAGTTCTATCTCCAGCATGGTGTCCTCCATAAGCCTCAGAGTGACACTTGCGTAGGATCTGTTCCTGTTCATGCTCAGGTACACAATGTTTAATAACACCATCTAATCCTTCTTTAGAAAGGTGTGGGTCATCCCAAAAGTAATGCCTTAAATCATAAAAGAACTTTTTCTTTTGTTGGTATGTGAAAATAAGTGGTGTAAATTTAGCAACAATGTGATTAGCATAATCAACATACCATGTAGCAGTACGAGAAGCATTTATGACAGCTAATAGTTCATTAGGAAAGCTATCAACAATAGGTAGTGGGTCATCAAGGACATTCTCTAACCTAGATAAGTTGTCTGCAACGGGGTTCCCAGCTCCCTTTCTATCAATAATATGCAAATCAAATTCTTGAAGCAAGAGAACCCATCTAATAAGTATAGGTTTAGCATCTTTCTTTTCCAGAAGATATTTAATAGCAGCATGATCAGTGTGAATAGATACTTTAGAATCAAAGGTCTAAACTTACCACGTGTCGGGGTACGACTTAGAGGCATAGCTGCATGGTACGTCTGTCTCAAGAGTCGGCTTACAATCGCCACTTCACACAATACATAAATAGTCATACATCATCCAGAATACAATCAAGGTCCGACTACGGAACCAAAACAAAGAAAGACAACCCCAAATGCTAGATGCCCGATCGTCCCAACAGGGCTCATCTACTGATCGTCCGGAAAAGAAACATAGTAACGGCCCGAATCTTCGTCGAACTCCCACTTGAGTTCGGTAGCATCCCCTGCATTGGCATCATCAGCACCTGCATCGGTTTGGAAGTATCTGTAACTCACAGGGGCTGAACAATATCACACCCGTGAGATCAAGACTATTTAAGCGTAAGGGTAGGAAAGGGTAGTGAGGTGGAGCGAGAAGAGAGCGAGAAGACAAGCAACGCATGGTCGAGAAGCTAATAGTGATCAAGAAGTGATCCTGAAGCTACTTACGCTCAAGCATAACACGAGACCGTGTTCTCTTCCTGGACTCCGCCGAAAAGAGACCATCACGGCTACACACGCGGTTGATTCATTTTAATTAAGTTAAGTGTCAAGTTATTCTACACCCGGATATTAACAAATTCCCATCTACCACATAACCGCGGGCACGGCTTTCGAAAGTTCAAAACCCTGTAGGGGTGTCCCAACTTAGCCCATCACAAGATCTCACAGTCAACGAAGGATATTCCTTCTCCCGGGAAGACCCGATCAGTCTCGGAATCCCGGTTACAAGACATTTCGACAATGGTAAAACAAGACCAGCAAAGCCGCCCGGTGTACCGACAAATCCCGATAGGAGTCGCATGTATCTCGTTCTAAGGGCAGACCGGATAGGTCAAGCTACGAGTAAAACCAACCCTCACGTTGCCCCGAGGTGGCCCCGCAGGTTGCCCGTTTCAGACCAACTCTCAAAGGAGCACTGGCCCGGGGGGGTTTAAATAAAGATGACCTTTGAGTCTGCAGAACCCAAGGGAATGTATATGGTGGGAGGTAGGCAAATGGTAAAACCAAGGTTGGTCCTTGCTGGAGGAGTTTTATTCAAGGCGAACTGTCAACGGGTTCCCATAACACCCAACCGCTTAAGGAACGCAAAATCAAGGAACATAACACTGGTATGACGGAAACTAGGGCAGCAAGAGTGGAACAAAACACCAGGCAAAAGGCCGAGCCTTCCACCCTTTACCAAGTATATAGATGCATTAAAGTAAATAAGAGATAATAATGATATCCCAACAATAACCATGTTCCAACATGGAACAAACTTCATCTTCACCTGCAACTAGCAACGCTATAAGAGGGGATGAGCAAAGCGGTAACTTAGCCAAACAATGGTTTGCTAGGAATGGTGGGTTAGAGGCTTGACATGGCAATATGGGAGGCATGATATAGCAAGTGGTAGGTGGCGCGACATAGCAATAGAGCGAACAACTAGCAAGCAAAGATAGAAGTGATTTCAAGGGTATGGTCATCTTGCCTGCAAAGTTCTCAGAGTTGACGAAAGCTTGATCCTCGTTAGCGTACTCGACGGGTTCCTCGATCACGTACTCGTCTCCCGGCTCTACCCAAATAAAGAACACAAGGAAAGGACCAACAATCAGTCACAGTGCAGTGCACATTCAACATGATGCAAGATATGATATGCAATGCATATGCGTGCTTCGAAATGGAAAAAATGAACAAGGCATCAACTTGGCAAACCAAGTGTGCCACTGGAAGGATGAGATGATTTCGGTTGAAATCGATATAGAGATCACCGGATACGGATGCACGGTTTGCAAATGGCAAGCAAAACAAGAATGGCACAATTCTGCGATTAACAGCACGATGCCATTTAGAATGCAACAAGAAACTAAGCTACTGCATACCAACCTAGCAACAAAGCAACCGGCAGTGATGTAAAAGTGATGCTTGACAAAACATGAACGCTGAGCTACGGCTAAATCACACAAGAGCAGGTTCAAACAAGCATGGCAAAACTGCAAAAGATATCAGCTTCACAGACTTAGAGAAATTACTAACATGCGAGAAATAACATCAGGAAGCAAGGTTTAGAGCAAGCAAACAACATTATACAGGAACATAACATAGCAAACAAAGGCATGGCATGAACCTACTAAAAGCATAGATCAAACGCCCCTTACTGAACATGAGCCAAAAAGGCACAGAAGATATGATGGCGCCCATGTAAACATAGCAAGTTTTATTAATAGTTTCAGACTAAGCAGAAAACAGAGCATGGCATAAACAGAATTATGAAGGCATCTTTGCGAGCTCGAACCACTCACCACATGGCATTGCATGACAAGATAATCATACTAACAGCAAGAAGAAATGTTCGTGAAGCTAACCGTGGAAAGAGCAAGTTCATAGCATGCATGGAGCACTAACAACAACCATGGCAAAATTGATTAACATGTAAACAATCTGCCAGGAACATTTTATAGCAAAAGTAGAGCAAGATTAAGACATGCTAGCTCACTCCATAAATGCAAATAGGGGCATGGATGGATTGAGCATGACCATATGTTCAAAACATCCTTACTAAAGCAACTCAAAACAAGCATGAATCTCACTGTAGCATCATGCTTACATGGCATCAAAATAATAGCAGGAAAATGACTTAGCAAAATCCTAAGTCCCTGAAATCAGCAATATCAGGAAGGCTACTTTGCATGCTTGTGCTAGTAAAGATCACAAAAATACATGGCAAGAACCTCTGTAAAGATGTAATGGCATAGTTCAAAACACATGTAGATCTCATGCCCATATGAAGCACACATCAAATGTGACAAAAAATGACAAATCACCCTAAACTGATAAGTAGTAGCAGTAAACATTTTATAGCACTCTTGCATCGATTATTTTCACGTCAAGATGAACTCAAAAAAGAATGCCACAATGTAATGAAATGAAGAGCATCTATCAATGAACATTTTGATATCTCATATGCATGAAACAGAGCTACGGTCACAGAGATACGATGCAATGAACATGGCATTAAAAAGTTGCAGAAAACGGACTTAGAGAAAAATATACCCCTCTGGACCAGATCTAGGGTTTCGTCTTGCAGGCAAACCGAGGTCCGTCGGAAGGAGCTAGCCGGAGTTTGGAGATCTGGTGGCATGCGGGACTTGCCGGATCCGAGGAGGAGGTCCATCGGAGGAGAGGAGGAAGGGGTCGCCGCGGCGCGGTCGCCGCAGTACGGGCCCGTGGGGGCTGGCGAGGGAGGCGGCAAGGACGAACGGCGGCGGCGCTGGGGCATAGGCACGGAGGAGGCGGCGGTTCGCGCGCGTGCAGGCTGCGGATCTGGCCACAGGACGGCGGGACGGCGGGGTCCGCGGCGGAGGAGCGGTGGAGGCCAGCGACGGTGCGGGCTCGGCAGGGGTCGGCGGTAGGGTGCCACATGTCAGCGCGTGAGTGGACGGGGCGCGGCGGCAGACGTGTCCGGCGCCGGTGGACTTGTCCGGTGGCGGCGGGAGGAGGATTTTAGGGTTTCGGGACCTGTCGTGGAATTGTCACGGCAGATGTCCTAGTGAAAGGACTTAGTCGTGGAGCCATGGCAACTAGGAAGCTTAAAGGGGTTAATCGGGACAAAGGAGACGACAGGTTTATACTGGTTCGGCCCCTTGCGGTGAAGGTAAAGCCTAATCCAGTTGTTGTGGTATTTCTTGGTTTCGATGACCAAGGAGCGAAATACATTAGCTTGGCTCTCGATCTGTTGTTTCTTGCCCTAAGCCGCCGCCGGGTCGTCCCCTTATATACACGGGTGGATGTGTGGCGGCCTACAGAGTCCTGTCCGGCTCATACAACGTGCCCGGCTCAGTGACTTCTTTTGCATGCCTTTCTTTACAAGTCTTACTTATACATGGCGGTTTACAATTACGGGCTTTAAACCGCCTCTGGGCTTGGGCCTACTACAAGTCTTATAATAAACCATCTCTTTGTATATTCGCTGGGCTTCTTTAAATATTCGCGGGTGATACCTGGTAGTCATATTCCCAACATTAGGCCCCAGGTTGATTTGAAATTTGTTCTTGTCAATCTCCAACACATAGAAGAAATCCATCTTCTGCTGTTTGTAAAAGCTCTGTAACCCGCCATGACGTCATCTTTAGAAAATTTGAAAAAACACCACGACGTCATCTTCAACGGATCCTTATCTTAAATGTTTTCCGAAAATGGAGGCGTCCATTTAGCTAGATAATCATTACTTCAGTCTTCCTTGATTTTTGCGCCTGCCCGTTCACTTATCCCCCTATAAATAGGCATGGCCGGTCCTTCCTCTTTCTTCTTCTTCCTCCTCTGGCAACTTCTCTGCCACTCGAGCTCCGCCGCCGCCGCAGTGCACCGTCATCCTCAACTCCGGCCGCAGCAACACCCTGAGCCTGTCCAGAGAACGGCGGCGATCATCTGCAGTAGCTCTGCATCCGTAAGCTCTCGCTTTTCTCACGCCCACAGATCTGCATTAGGGTTCGTAAGGTTTCTTTCTTGTGTTCTTCGCTGTTTGTCGTAGATTACTTGCAGCTTCTCCACTGTACCCTCCTTTGATCTAAAAGAAATGTAGAGTCTATGCAGTAGTTGTTTTTCATCCATTTCACAGGCTAACATATCCCTTTCTTCTTGTACAAAGGTCTCCTTAAAACTGATGAACTCCTCTGTGCTGGTTTTTAGGTCTAGATTTATTTCCCTTTTTTGGGCCATCTTGATCAAAAATAATAGCAACCACTTGTGAAACCTGTTTATCTCAGTACTTAGCCAATTCTGACTCACGCAACCTTTGAATATTTTTTAGTCATGGCGGCTTATGACTTCAGCTAATTTTTCCTTTATATATCATTAGCCCTTACTTAAGCCGCCATTACTCATCTGTACTATAATCATGAACGTGTAACTCCACCAATAATCGAACCGGCAAATTACTTTCTTTTCAGCTTGACTTTTTTCATCATGCCGTCAAAAGCGCCAACTGTCTGCAACTTGGTCCCTTCCACAGTTACTGAGGATACCTTGAAAGAATTTGTCACCATTGGATATTTGCCAGAGAAAAACATTATGTCTTATCGTGCTCCTGACCCGGATAAAGAACAACCTCAACCCAAAGACGGTGAAGTTATCATTTTCATGATCACATGAACCGGGGCTTCTCACCACCCGGCTCAAAGTTCTTCTGAGACGTTCTGCATTTTTTCAAGCTTCATCCACAAGATCTTGGACCCAACTCTATATCCAATATTTTCAATTTTCAAGTTCTTTGTGAGGTATATCTTCAAGAAGAACCGACTTTGGAGCTCTTCAGAGAGTACTTTTATTGAACCACCAGAATGAGTGCACCAATGGCCCTAGCTTGGAACTTGGCAGAATCTTCAACGTCGACAGGGTGTCGTCTTTCCTTTAGTGGTCTTACCAAGCCATCCCAAAGATTGGAACCAAACCTGGTTCTACTGCCAAGATATATCACCAGCTGATGAAAAACCACTACCGGGTTATCGCGCGGAGCGTCTCGATTCTAAGTTTGTGCTCCCTGACAAGCTTACTACTACTGAACGCAAGAAGCTTATCCCATATATCAAAAGGATTCAAGCTTTATTGGGGAATGGCTTAACTGGAGTTGACCTAATCCATTGCTGGATCGCATGGCGGGTCATCCCTCTAAGCCGCCGATCCAAGTTAATGTATAAATATGGCGGAGACCCAGATGATTCTCTGCGTCATAGCTCTGTACAACTAACTAAAGAAGACATTGTTGCAATGTCAACCATTCTCATGAACGTCAAATACGAGGACTACACTAAGGTTGGATTAAACTCCTTCTACAAACTTAACCCGACACCGGAGGTAAATCCGCTTGACTTCCTTTTTTGTTTTCCTCAGTAGTTAAATACTTGCATGGCTTTTTAACCTGTTTATTTTCTTACAGGCCAAATCTGATTTCTGGAAGGCCAAGTATGACCATGAAGCTTCCAAGAAGTCTAGAGCCGCTGCCATAGCCGCCAGGAGAACGACCCGGAAGCCCAAGAAGAAGAAGAATGCATCTGACATGTTCCAGCTGGATGATGCTTCTGAATCGGAGCTAGCCCTTGGCTCCCTTGGCCAGTTTTTTAGCAACCTTATTGACACTGACTATTACCAGGATTACAGGGGGCCAGCCAGGCCGTAGAAGAAGAGGTAACTATTTCCTCCGACTCGGCTCCTTTGCCAAGACAGAAAGTTCGCCTAGTAACCCGGAAAGTAAGGTTTTCACACCCTTTGGCTTATTTGGACCCTCATTTTCTTTTGAAAAAGCAGTAGCATGAGAGCCGCCGTCAGGCCCGGACTAATGATGATAATGAACCGCCCACCAACTTACAAAAAACTCCTCAGAAACGCCAGAATGAGGTTTCTTTCACCTTTGTCCTTTGTTTTTATCCATGAATATATTTCCTTATTTTCTTAACTTTATTTTACCTTTGCAGGAGGTTTCTCGCTCTTCTGGCGACTCGTCACAAACTCAATTTCCATCTTTCAGGACTACCCCTGGGTAAGGACAATCATCTTTCTTCTACATCTTTAAAACTGCATTATTATACTAACTGTCTCATAAAATCTTTCTTAGCACTCAAGCAAAGTCCAAGAAAGCTAAGGTGACTAAGCCAGCAGAAAACCAGATAGATCCTGCACCTGAACCGGCAGTACCAACTCCTCCTAATCAATCTGAAGCGCCAGAACACCCGGTTGTCCACGTTCAATCGGACCCTCCTGAGCCGTCAGCTGATGAAACCACGCTTAATCCGGCTATCACTGAACCATCTAGCTCTTCCAACCCGCCGACAACTTCTAACAATGATGTCTCAATTACAGGTAGTCGGTTTGTTGAGCCGGGCAACCCCACTGTACTGGCCCAGCACTCTGCTAAGCAAGAAGCTTTAGAGAGGCAGAAGGTGCAATTTGATGTCTCTTATTACGCTCATCTGAATGTTAGTGACGTGCTGTCTGGCTACCTCGGTCATGTGCATTCTAGCCGTGACTCGGAAATTGAGATGGTCAAGCAACTTTAGCTGAAATATGAGGTATGTTCTCCGACTTTCACCATCTTATTTATGCTCTGCCAGCCCCCAAGTCTCCGGATTATGATGAATCTGAATGATCTATAGACTTGTGATATAGGTTGATACTCTTTCTTAGATTTTCCTTAAATCCAGCTTAACTTTCACTTATAGTCCCCAAGGGTCGGCTCAATTTAGCACAAATGAGCCGGTAGTTAACTTCATAACTGTCTTGAATCAGTCGAAACAAATAGTGTGATCCGGCTCAATATGAAAAAACTTTCATAAGATCATGCATTAGGCCCCAAGTGCCAATTGTTGTTACTTGTAAAATACTTGGGACATTAAGCCTGGAAAAAAGGAACTTCTTTGGGAGACATTAGCCCCAAGTGCCAAGTGGTGTTGCGTTGCAAAGCACTTGGGATTTTAATCATTATAACTTTATTTAAATTTTGACACACCTATGTATGTTTGTAGACCACCCTAACTAAATTAGGCTCTGTATTGATGGATGCAAAGACCCGGCTGGCGAATCAAGAAACAAAGATAAAGACTGCTGACTCCAAACTTCAATTGAGCCTCTCTGAAGCTGAAAAATTGAAGACCAGTTTGGATGCGAAGAAGAAATCATGGGCCGATGAGAAGGCCTTGCTGATACAACGTGCTGAGACAGCAGAGGCGGCTCTTGAGGAGGTTACGACAGAGCTCACCGGCTTAAAAAACCGTGCGTCTCAAATGGTCTCTGCAATCTTGGGTGAGTCATTTGCATTAGTCACTTACACTCTGTTTTGAATAGGAATATAAGCCGTCTGCTGAACCTTTGTTAAAACCCTCACAGGTCCACGGAGTAACAATCTGAGTCAAAACAGTGTGATTAAACTGAAGGCGGTTTATACCTTGGTGGAGCAACTGTATACTGGGTCTCAACGGGCACTTGCTACTATCTCCCCCGCCAACCAAGGACCCAACCATTTGAGTGATGTTTTGAAGAAGATATCTATCTTACCCGCCAGATTTTAAGAGGTCAAACGGTCTTGTGCAAGAGCCGGAGCCCTGACTGCCCTGAGCCGCTCCAAAGCGTGGGTGCCGGATTTAGACTCGGTGGATGTGGCTAAGGGGTACCCTATCGTGAAGGAAGATGGGACTCCGTTTGAGCAAGACGATTTTATCGCCTGTGTGAGGGGAGTTTGTCCTCAGGCTACCATTCTTGGCGAGGAGACCAACATCAACAAATATCAGCCGGGTTTTGATATGGAGAATAAAAAGATGGCGACTCCCTCTTATAAATTGACAGATCTTATCCCGCTGGTTCGCCAACACACTTTTGCCCCGGAAATTGACCCGGCCGGCCTAATTGACGATGAGGCCGAGTTCATTGCTCTGAACGGCTTTGACCGGTCCAATACTAGCTTCCAACTAGTGGAAGGAGGTGAGCCGGCAAGGGAGGAGTCATAACCATCTGAATAGTCCAGCCTTTAGCTTAAGACCTGCTTAAAAAAGAAAACAGTCTAACCTTTTGGGCTCTCAATGCCTTGTAATAGGTTAGTTTGAAAACTGCATATTTTGCCTATGCCATCGTGCATAGGATGTTGCATATGACCTTTTACCCGTTATGTCAATATATGCATTATATCTGCGATCGCATCTGGAGTGTTTGAATCTGTTTCTGTATGAAAAAAGATAAAAAACAGTCCTGGCAGTTGATCGCTGGACGGGTCAAAAACACCCAATACATAACTATGAAATAATCATAGTGCAAAAAACAGGACCAGATGTAAGATAAACATGGCTTGAAAAAACCTTTGATTAATGAAAAGATATAGATAAGTCTGTTTATGAACAACAATGTCATACCTATGTTCTTTGATTCTGAATTGCCGGCTTATATGACCCGGACAATAAGGTTGACAACCCTAATGTTTGTACAAGCCAATACCTTGATATGCCTGATGATTGTTATCCCTTGTTAACTCATTGTCAAATAACTGAGCCGGCTCAAATTGAAACCATACGTGCAGTTAGCTTTGAGACAACAAAAGCCAGTAAAACAAAATAGGATGTTTTAAAAATGATTTAAATCAAGAATTAAGAGTAATTTGGAGGCTTCTAATTCGAATACGATCAGTAAACCAGACCAAAGGGGTTAAGCTAGGATTCGAATACGATCATGTAGCCCCTGGTGGTTTTGGCATTGCACCTATCAAGAGGGTACCGACAACTATGTTCTCTTTGGTTCGAATACGACCTATGTTTAAACAGGAAGCCCCCAAATGAACTTGAGCGGTTTTTAATGATCCTGATTCGAATACGATCCAAGTCGGACCCAAAAGGGGTGAAGCTATGATTCGGATATGATCAAGAAGCCCCCTAGTGAGTTTGGCTTTGCGCCAATCAAGAGGGTTATGACTTATGACAGCTATGTTCTCTTTGGTTCGAATACGACCTATGTTTGAACAGGAAGTCCCCAAGTGACCATGAGGTTTACAGCTAGATTCGAATACGATCATGAGCCGGACCAAAAGGGTTAAGCTAGATTCGGATACGATCAACCCCCTAATTGTCGTTTGAATTATGAGAATATTAAAAATATATAACCATTGAGGAAGAAAAGGACAAAGGTCCTGCTTTATTACTTATCATAACAGATCAAAGTATGTACATGGTGAAAGGCGGTGGCTCAAGTATAGTATGGCCGAAGCTGAGCAATATTCCACAGCTAGCGAGTCTCCTCCTCCGACTTACGTGAGTCTTTATGCTCTTGAATGTCGATAAGGTAATATGACCCGTTGTTTAGGTTCTTGCTGACCACAAAGGATCCATCCCAAGGCAGGGATAGCTTGTGTGCATCGGTCTGATCCTGGATGAGACGGAGCACCAGGTCACCTTCTTGAAAGGTTTTGGACTTAACACGGCGGCTGTGATAACAGTGCAGGTCCTGTTGGTAAATTGCTGACCGGGCTGCTGCCAAATCTCTCTCTTCATCTAACAAGTCTAGTGCATCCTGTTGGGCTTGTTCATTATCAGCTTCGACGTAAGCCGCCACATGGGGCGAGTCATGACGGATGTCACTAGGAAGGACTGCTTCTGCTCCATAAACCACGAAGAAAGGTGTATAACCTGTAGACCTGTTAGGAGTGGTATTGATACTCCATAGCACTGAGGGTAACTCCTCTACCCAACAACCTGGCATCCATTCTAAAGTAACCACAAGCCGGGGCTTGAGACCTTTTAAGATTTCCTGATTTGCTCTCTCAGCTTGACCATTGCATTGGGGGTGAGCTATTGACGAAACATCAAGCCGGATATGCTCACGTTGACAAAACTCCTCCATATCTCCTTTGGACAAATTCGTACCATTGTTAGTTATAATGCTGTGTGGAAAGCCAAAACGAAAGATCACCTTTTTCATGAACTGAACCGCCGTGGCTGCATCACACTTACTAACCGGCTCTGCCTCAACCCATTTTGTAAATTTGTCAACTACCACCAAAAGATGTGTCTTTTTATCCTTGGATCTTTTGAAAGGTCCAACCATGTCAAGCCCCCAGACTACAAATAGCCAAGTGATTGGAATCATCCGCAATTCTTGAGCCGGAACGTGCACTCGTCGTGCAAATTTTTGACACCCATTGCAGCTACTAACCAGATCCTCTGCATCAACGTGAGCCGTTAGCCAGTAAAAACCATGGCGAAAATCTTTAGCCCCAAGAGACTTTGAACCGGCGTGATGGCCACAATCCCCTTCATGGATCTCACGAAGAATTTCTTGACCTTCTTCAGGAGAGACACAACATTGAAACGCTCTAGTGACGCTGCGATGATACAACTCACCGTTGGAAATTGTCATTGACTTAGACCGACAGGTTATCTGTTGAGCCAAGGTCTCATCCTCTGGCAACTCACCCTGGGTCATGTAAGCCAAATACGGTACTGTCCAATCTAGAATGACATGAAGAGCCGCCACCAACTATGCCTCCGGGTCTGGAACGGCCAAGTGTTCTTCTATAGGTAACTTGACAGAAGGGTTATGCAGAACATCTAAAAAGGTGTTAGGTGGCACCGGCTTACGCTGAGATCCCAACCGGCTTAAAGCATCATCCGCTTTGTTTTTTCTGTGGTCAATGTGCTCCACCTGATAACCTTTGAAATATCCGGCAACAACATCAACTTCCCGGCGATAAGCTGCCATGAGAGGGTCCTTGGAGTCCCACTTGCCTGACACCTGCTGAGCCACCAAATCTGAGTCACCAAGGCACTGTACCCGACTTAAAGTAATCTCTTTAGCCATTCGAAGACCATGGAATAAGGCCTCATATACTGTTGCATTGTTAGTACAAGGAAACATTAATCGCAACACATAACAAAACTTTTCACCTCGAGGAGAAGTTAAAACAACTCCAGCCCCTGAGCATTCCAACTGTCTAGACCCATCAAAATGAGTCGTCCAATATGTGTTGTCTGGCTTCTCTTCAGGTGTCTACAACTCTGTCTAATCATTAATGAAATCGACCAGCGCTTGAGATTTGATCACAATACGTGGCACATACTTTAAACTATGAGACCCAAGTTCAATGGCCCACTTGGCGACTCGTCCTGTGGCTTCTCTATTTTGAATAATATCTCCTAACGGAGTAGAGACAACCACAATTATAGGGTGACCCTGAAAGTAATGCTTGAGCTTCCGGCTTGCCATGAACACCCGATAAACAAGCTTCTGCCAATGTGGATGCCTTTGCTTAGATTCAATGAGCACCTCACGACGTAGTAAACCGGCCGCTGAACCAGATGTTCCTTGCCAATCTCCTTCCGTTCCACCACAATAGCCACACTGACAGCACGTGAGTTAGAAGCCACATATAACAACATCGGCTCTTTCTCAATGGGAGCTGCCAGAACCGGTGGCTCAGCGAGCTGCCTCTTTAGATCTTCAAAGGCAGAATCAGCAGCATCACTCCAGACAAAGTCATCCGTCTTTTTCATCATCTGATACAATGGCATAACCTTCTCACCTAGCCAGCTTATGAATCGGCTTAAAGCTGCAACACGACCCGCCAGCCTTTGAACGTCATTGATACACGCCGTATTAGCCAAAGATGTTATTTCCTTAATTTTCTTCGGGTTAGCCTCAATGCCTCTGTTAGACACCAAAAAACCCAAAAGCTTGCCAGAGTGGACTCCAAACACACCTTTTGCCGGGTTAAGCATCATCTTGTAGACCCGGAGGTTATCAAAAGTCTCCTTCAGATCATCTACCAGAGTTTCCTTTGCTCTGGATTTAACCACTATATCATCCACATAAGCATGAACATTACGCCCAATCTAGTCATGAAGACAGTTGTGCACACATCGCTGACAAGTCGCCTGGGCGCTCTTAACCCCAAAAGGCATTGACACATAACAGAAGGCTCCAAACGGAGTGATAAAAGTTGTCTTCTCCTGGTCCTTAACTGCCATCTTGATCTGATGATAACCAGAATAAGCATACAAAAAACTCAAACGCTCACAACCCGCCGTAGCATCAATGATTTGATCAATACGAGGGAGAGCAAAAGGATCAGTCGGACAAGCCTTGTTTAAATCTGTCTAATCCACACACATACCCCAGGTGTCGTTCTTTACGAGTACAAGCACCGGGTTAGCCAACCACTCTGGGTGAAAAACTTCAACAATAAACCCGGCCGCCAAGAGCCGAGCTACCTCTTCTCCAATAGCCTTACGCCTTTCTTCATTAACTCGCCGAGGAAACTGCCTGGCCGGCTTAAACTTTGGATCAATGTTGAGAGTGTGCTCAGTGAGTTCCCTCAGTACACCCAGCATGTTAGAAGGTTTCCATGCAAAGATGTCCCAGTTCTCACGGATGAACTCGATGAGCGCGCTTTCGTATTTTGGATCCAAATTGGCACTGATAATGAACCATTTGGATGAGTCGCCAGGCATAAAATCAATCATCTTAGTATCATCACCCGACTTAAATTTCAACGCCAGCTCATGTTCCGTGGTTGGCTTCTTCAAAGATGTCATATCTACCGGGTCGACATTATACTTATAAAACTTCAATTCCTCCGTTGCGCAAAAAGATTCGGCATAAGCCGCATCGCCTTCTTCACATTCCAGGGCTATCTTCCGGCTTCCATGCACTGTGATGGTGCCCTTATAACCTGGCATTTTGAGTTGCAAATAAACATAACATGGTTATGCCATGAACTTAGCATAAGCCGGGCATCCAAACAAAGCGTGATACGGGCTTTTAATTTTAACCACTTCAAAAGTTAATTTCTCAGGCCTAGAGTCATACTCATCCCCAAAGACTACTTGCAGCTTAATCCTACCGACTGGGTATGCCGACTTACTAGGCACAACTCCCTGAAAGTCAGTATTGGATGTTGTAAGACTTTTGTCAGTCAACCCCATGCGACAGAACATCTCATAATAAAGGATGTTGATGGTACTTCCACCATCCTTGAGCACCTTAGTAAACTTGTATCCGCCAACCTGAGGTGACACCACCAAAGCCAAATGACCTGGATTATCAACCCGGGGAGGGTGGTCTTCCCTACTCCATACGATAGGCTGCTCAGACCATTTTAAATAATGTGGAACTGCCGGTTCAACAACATTCACAGCCCTCTTATGAAGTTTTTGGTCCCTCTTGTACAAACTGCTGGTGAATACATGATATTGTCCACTGTTCAACTACTTTGGGTTGCTCTGATACCCGGACTATTGTTGCTGCTGATTACCTTGGCCGGATTGCTGATTATAGCCGCCCTGACTGCCTTGAGGGCCATGGCCGTGAAAACCGCCACTGCTTGAACCGGCGCCCGGGCCATGAAAGCCGCCATCGCCTGAGCCACCGCCTGGTCCGTGGTTACCATCAAACATGTTAGAATTCTTGAAATCTTTCATGATCGTATAGTCTTTCCATAGATGGGTAGTTGGCTTCTCCCGGGGGATGTGTCTTGGACAAGGTTCGTTTAGCAGCTGCTCAAGGGTGGGACCTGACCCGCCAGACCGAGGAGGTGGCCTCCCCTTGCGTTGTTGATTGTTGCCCTATGCATTGGCATTAGCCACAAACTCCATACTACCGTTAGCCTTACGTTTATTACCTCCTTGATTCGCCGGGTTGTGCTGGTGACCTCTGCCATTGTCGTTCTTCTTTCCCTTCCTTGTCTTCTCTTCGTCAGATGCGGGGTCCTTGGTACTGTTAGAATCGGCGTACTTGACAAGAGCCGCCATCAGCTGGACCATGTCATTATAGTCACGCTTGAGACGTGCCAGCTTCTGTTTCAGAGGTTCAAAACGGCATTTTTTCTCGAACATTAAGACCGCGGAGCCGGCATCCATCTTATCAGATGAATGTATTATTTCCTTGACCCGGTGCACCCAATGGGCCGTGGATTCGCCTTCCTCTTGCTTGCAGTTAGTCAAGTCCATGATCTACATGGGCTGTTTACAGGTATCTTTGAAGTTCTGAATGAACCGTGCCTTTAACTCTGTCCATGAACCGGTGGAGTTGGGCGGCAACCCCTATAACCAAGTACGAGTTGTTCCATCCAACATCATGGTGAAATATTTGGCCATTGCTGCTTCACTGACCTCTAATAACTCTATGGCCATCTCGTAACTTTCAATCCATGCTCCGGGCTGCAGGTTGGCTGTGTAATTAGGCACCTAACGAGGCCCCTTAAAGTCCTTTGGCAAACGCTCATTACACAGAGCCGGCACAAGACAAGGGATACCTCCTGTCCTTATGGCCACCCCCACTTCAACAGAGGTCGCTCGATAAACTGGAAAAGTTTGGTGAGCCGCCTGCTCAGCCGCCTATTGAACCGCCCGTTCAGCCTCTTGACGGATCCTCTCCTGGTCCACCAAGTTAAGGGCTCCGCCCGGGGCCGGGTCACGCCCGCGTGGTTGATTACAGCGCTGGGTGTTGCTTGACATGGCCGCTGAGTCCATATGCCTCCTAAAGCTTGGGCTCCGGCTTGGGCGAGGGATTGAATGTATTCTATCTCGACTATAAGAATATGCATCCTGTTGTGCCAGAGCCGTCTGAAGAAGTTCTCTGACCTGTCCTGTTTCGATCGCTGTCGGAGAGTCGCCTTCCAACGGGAGAGCCATCAAACGAGCCGACGCTTGATAAGATTATCCAAAGGGTTAGAAAAATGACCCAGTGGTATTGGTGTGTAATGAGGTGGGGCGGTATTCACACGGGGGGGGGGGGGGGGGGGGTTCCATGGCCCGCGGTTGAAGCGGCGCTCCAGTCCCGGGTGTTATGATCCGGTTTGCCTCCGGTGGGTTACTGGGACCAGCTCCAGGTGTGTGGCGGAGGTTCCTAGGATCATAAGTCAGAGGCAGACGTGATTGAGCCTTTTGGTGCCTTCTCCTCAGGACCTCATTTGATGCGTTTAGATCCACCGAGAGCCGGAAAGTCTCTGCTTGAAGCTGCTGAGCACGAGCATCTAGAGCTGCCCGTTCTGCAGCCATCCTTACATCCTCCGCTCCTAAATTCTCCTTAGCTTGTGTTACCTCCCCACGCAACCGTGCCACCTCTGCATCGTGCTGAGCCTTATCTGCCGACTCAACCACGGCGGTCAACAAGGTCGTCATCCTGTCCATCAGATCCATCAGCACCTGAGAAGGCAGGCGCGCGGTGTCTGCTGACCGGGTCGCCGTCGACCCGATGGTTATTGCAGCCGCAGCCATAGAATTCTGCCGGGGTTGAGTGCTAGCCATGAAGACTCCGGCTTGATTTGGTGGCTCAAAGGGGTCCGGAATACTGCTACCATCAGAACAGCCCCCAAGCCCGCCATCTTGTAGTTGATACAAAGAATCTGTCTCCCCTGTGGACGACTCATTGTCAGAGTGAATAGTCGTCTCACCGTCATCCACAGATCCTTCAGAAAGTTCCACTCCATGGATGCAACCCACGAAGGCACGCCTCACGGCCGAGCTCGGGCGAGTCTCGCCCGTTGAGCCGTCTCGATGAGGTCGGCGCAGATGTCTGGCTCAGGGCCTGGCTCGCCGATCCGGCCGATGAAAACGTGGATTCCGCCGAAGGGGACCCGGTACCCATACTCAATTGAGCCGGCCTCAGGGCCCCATCCTGCGTCGTCGATGTAGAGCTTGCCGCGATGACTCTTGGTCATCCGGCCCACAACATATCCCTTGAGCCCTTCGAAGCTGCCCTTCAAGAACTCAAATCCACCATGCGCTAGCCCCACGGTGGGCGCCAACTATCGTGGACTTGTCACGGTAGATGTCCTAGTGAAAGGACTTAGTCGTGGAGCCATCGCAACTAGGAAGCTTAAAGGGGTTAATTGGGACAAAGGACACGAGAGGTTTATACTGGTTTGGCCCCTTGCGGTCAAGGTAAAGCCTAATCTAGTTGTTGTGGTATTACTAGGTTTCGATGACCAAGGAGCAATAAACACTAGCTTGGCTCTCGATCTGTTGTTTCTTTCCCTAAGCCACGACTGAGTCGTCCCCTTATATACATGGGTGGATGTGTGGCGGCCTACAGAGTCCCGGCCGGCTCATGCAACGTGTCTGGCTCGGTGACTTCTTTTACATGCCTTTCTTTACAAGTCTTACTTATACATGGCGGTTTACAATTACGGGCTTTAAGCCGCCTCTGGGCTTGGGCCTACTACAAGTCTTATAATAAACCATCTCTTTGTATATTCGCTGGGCTTCTTTAAATACCCCGCCATGAAGATTGACCCGGCCCCTCCTGGGCGGGTCATACCTGGTAGTCATATTCTGAACAGGACCCGAATTTGAGGGGGTGCACATATTTATAGCTAGGAGGAGGTAGGAGTGTCCAAATGGATTGTAGTTTTCTCCCACGCGATCGTGATCCGATGACGGAGGACATGGAAGTGGTTTGGATGGGTTATTGGGCCGTTTTGGAGGGATGTTGTCCTGCAACACACACGAGGCCTTTGTGGTTCCCCGGTTAACTTTTGGAGCATCAAACAGACTCCAAATGGAACGAAATTTGATAGGCGGTCTACCGGTGGTGTACCAAGGCCAGTTGACAAATCTTGGTCCATTCCAAGAATGTTTAACATACGCTCATGAAAGGAGACAAAAGGGATGCGTCGGTGCATGTTGGAGTGTCGGATTGCAAAACGGATAACGGGGAAATTGCTCGGATGCATGAGACGAACACGTATGCAAATGAGATGCACATGATATGAAATACATGACATGAACAAAATCAAAACAAAGACAAAACCCAACCACGAAGGGAATCTCATAACTTAAAGCCGAAATGGCAAGAGTCGAAGTTACAAATATGGCAAGTTACATCCGGGGTGTTACAACACTCCACCACTACGAAAGGATCTCATCCCGAGATCTAGGACTGA
Source organism: Triticum aestivum (assembly GCF_018294505.1). NCBI lineage: Eukaryota > Viridiplantae > Streptophyta > Magnoliopsida > Poales > Poaceae > Triticum > Triticum aestivum. The sequence continues at coordinate 291,598,339 of NC_057797.1, read as the reverse complement.
AAGAACTCTGGATATTCAGAATGGAGGTTATCCTCACGTTCCCAGGTGGCTTCTCGATCGGAATGATGTGACCACTTCACTTCCAGGAATTTGATAGACTTGTTGTGAGTGTTGCGCTCGGTTTCTTCAAGAATAGGAACGGGATGCTCATGATAAGACATGTCTTCTTGGAGATCAATCTCTTCGAAGCTGATGGTGCGCTCAGGAGTCTTGAAGCACTTGCGAAGCTGTGACACGTGAAACACATCGTGCACGTTTGCGAAGTTGGACGGAAGCTCAAGTTGATAGGCGAGATCGCCTCTTTTGCCAATGATCTTGAAAGGACCCATGTATCTAGGGGCAAGATTCCCTTTGATACTGAAGTGACGAGTTCCTTTCATTGGAGAGACGCGGAGATAGACATGCTCTCCGATCTCAAAAGCAAAATCACGGTGCTTGCTATCATAGTAACTCTTCTGTCGTGATTGCGTGGCTTTGAGATTTTCACGGATGATTTACACATTTCTTCGGCTTCTGTGATTAAGTCATTGCCAAGAAGTTGGCGTTCACCAGTCTCTGACCAATTGAGAGGAGTGCGACACTTTCTGCCATAGAGAATTTCGAATGGGGCCTTGCCCGAACTCGCTTGGAAACTGTTATTGTAGGAGAACTCGGCATATGGAAGACAATCTTCCCACTTCATACCGAAGGAAATGACACAAGCCCTGAGCATATCTTCTAGGATTTGGTTGACTCGCTTGACTTGGCCACTAGTTTGAGGATGGAAGGCTGTTCTGAAGCGAATGTTGGTGCCCATGGCCTTCTAGAAGGAATCCCAGAACTTAGACGTGAAGATGCTTCCACGATCTGAAGATATCAATTGCGGAATGTCGTGCAAAGAGACAATCCTGGAGGTGTATAGCTCTGCCAACTGAGCTGATGTGATAGATTCATTGATTGGAAGGAAATGAGCTACTTTAGTAATCGTGTCGATGACAATGAAGATAGCATCATTTCCATGCTTGGACTTGGGAAATCCAGTCACGAAGTCCATCTCAATATGGTCAAATTTCCATTCTTGAATAGAAAGAGGTTGGAGGAGACCAGCTGGCCATTGGTGTTCTGCTTTCACTCTTCTACAGACATCACATTCATTCATGAATTGAGAAATTTCTCGCTTCATTCGAGTCCACCAATACGACTTCTTGAGGTCATGGTACATCTTTGTACTTCCAGGATGAATGGATAGAAGGGAATTGTGTGCCTCATTCATGATGACTTTCCGTAGATCCCCTTTAGGAACCACAATTCGATCCTTGAAGAATAGAGTGTCTTTGTCATCAATGCGATATCACTTGTATTTGGGTTGGCTCTTGGCAATCCCATTTTCACGTTCTTCACCATGGAATCCAGGAGTTGTGCCTCATGAATTTGATCTTCCAAAGTAGGAGAGACTTGAAGGTTGGCAAGAAAGCCTTGAGGCTCAACTTGGAGATTCAGTTTGCGGAATGCTTCACAATGGTCCGGTTGGAAGGGCTTGAGAATTAAACTGTTGCAGTAAGCTTTCCTGATCAAAGCATCTGCAATGACATTGACCTTGCCTGGAGTATATTCAATACTTGGATTATATTCTTGAATCATTTCGACCGAAACGAGTCTGCCTGAGGTTGAGGTTGGGTTTAGTGAAGATGTACTTGAGGCTCTTATGATCAGTGAAGATGTCCACTTTCCTTCCCAACAAGAGATGTCTCCAAGTTAATAATGCATGGACAACTGCCGCCAACTCAAGGTGATGAGTGGGGTAGTTCTTTTCGTTGGGCTTCAACTGGCAAGAGGTATAGGCCAAAACTTTCTTCTCTTGCATTAACACAGCACCGAGACCTTGTAGGGAGGCATCAGAGAAAACTTTGAATGGTTTGGATTCATTAGGAGGAGTCAAGACAGGAGCTGTGACTAACTTCTCTTTGAGGGTGTTGAAAGCAACGTCACACTCAGGTGTCCAGACATACTTAACATGCTTCTGGAGGAGGTTGGAAAGAGGCTTTGCAATCTTAGAGAAACTCTCAATCAATCTTCGGCAATAGCTTGCAAGCCCAAGAAAATTGCGGAGCTGCTTGACATTCTGAGGAGGTTCCCAATTCACAATTGCAGACACCTTCTCAGGATTAATAGCAATGCCTTTGGCGGACATGATATGACCAAGGTAAAGAACCTCATCAAGCCAGAACTCACACATGGAAAACTTTGCATAGAATTGATGCTCTCTGAGTTTGTCGAGTACCAATCTCAAATGCTTGGCATGATTCTCCTTATTCTTGGAAAATACCAAAATATCATCGAGATACACCAGGACGAAATCATTTGTGTAAGTGTTGAAGATGAAGTTCATCATGTGAGAGAACTTTGGTGGAGCATTGTCAAGGCCGAAAGACATGACAGTATATTCGTAAGAACCATAGCTTGTTGTGAATGCTGTGTTGGGGATATCTTGTTCACGAATGTGAATCTGATGATAACCCATAGGGAGGTCAAGCTTGGAGAATACTTGGTCACCTTTAAGTTGCTCGGAAAGCTCATTGATGTTGGGAAGCGGGTACTTATTCTTTATTGTTTCCTTGTTCAATGGACGGTAGTCAACGCAGAGTCATTCTGTTCCATCCTTCTTCTTGACAAAAAGAACACCACAACCCCATGGAGACGAACTTGGTCTGATCAGACCCATGCGCTCTTGTTCATCGAGTTGTTTCTTCAAATCCTTCAACTCCTCTGCTCCAAGCTTGTAAGGATGTTTGCAAACAGGTTCCGTGCCAGGCTCAAGATCGATAACGAATTCAACTGGCCGGTGAGGAGGCATTCCTGGAAGCTCTTCTGGAAAGACGTCTTGATATTCACAAACGACTGGAATCTGAGAGATGGCATTCAACTCGCCCTTCTCATTGGGAGAAACAGTCGAATGGTATCATCACGAGCGGCATAGATGATCACATCCTCAGAAGAGTGTGTTAATTGAGTCTGCCTAGCAGCACAATCAAGCTGAGGCTTCTTCTTAGAAAGCCAGTCCATGCCGAAAATTAGATCAATATCCGAGTCACCAAGAACAATAGGAGAAGACAGAAACTTATAGTTTCCCATCTTGATTGACACATCAGGAGCTATCATACTAGAGCTCAAACATTTACCCGGAGAAATGACAGCCATGTGTTTAACCAAAAGTGAAGTAGTGAAGTCATGCCTGGCAAAAAAGGTCTTGACATGAAACAATGAGATGCACCAATATCAAAAAGCACTTTAGCAGGAATGGAGTTAACTCGAAGGTTACCCATGATCACTTCTGAAGAATCCTCTACCTGAGTTGCGTTTATCATGTTTACCTTAGCATGCTTGGGATTATGCTTGACCACTGCATTGCTGGCAGATCTCACAGGAGGAGGAGTCGGAAGGCGCCTTTGGTTGAAGCTCTTGTTTGCATAGTGCCCTTTCTGCTGACACTTGTTGCAAGTAACCTCTAAGAGCAGACGGTGATAAGGAGCACTTGACCTTGGAGTATGAGACTGAGCTTTGTTCTGATAGCCTGGGTTTGGTGGGTGGTAAGATCCATTGCCACCTTTGCTCTTCTACTAATAAGGCTGACGAAACGGAGGAGGAGGAGGCAACCAGAACTTCTGTTGCTTAGCTGCCACTTGAGTTGAAGAAGAAGATTGAACTGCATCCCTGACTCTCTTCTTAGATGCTTCATACTTGAGCTGAGCAGCTTCTTGCTTTAGTGCCATGTTGTAGAATTCATCAAACTTATTTGGCTCAAGAAGCACGAGAGCTAATTGCAGATCATCTCTGAGGCCACCTCTTAATTAATAAATCATACTCTTTTCATCAGGGACGTCTTATTTAGTAAAGCGAGCGAGTTTCTTAAACTGGATATTGTATTTATACACAGACATGCTACCTTACTTGAGATTGCGGAACTCCTCACGCTTGCTCTCAGCAACACTTGGTGGAATGTAACGAGCTTTGATGTCTCAGCGGATATCATCCCAGGTAATCACACGACCTCCTCTGGAATCTCTGTATTGTTGATACCACTTAGCACCTTGGTCTTTGAGTTGAAACAAAGCAAACTTGACAACGTCCTCAGGCCTGACATTGCTACACTCAAAATGTTTGCAGATATCCATGAGCCAGTCGTCGGCGTCTGTGGCCTCGACACAGTTGCTGAAGGACTTCAGCTGGTTTGTGAGGAACTGGTTGAGGGTACAAACTCAGGTTGATTGTTGCCTTGGCCTTTATTTCCTTGCTTGCCTTGACCTTTGTTGCGCTCTTGCAAGAGTTGCAAAAGCATCTGAGTGTTGGCGTTGGTGGCTGCCATGACAGCTTTCCGTGCCTCCGGAGGTGGAGGTGGTGGCGGAGGGTTCGACTGATCCCCATCATTGTGGTCCGGATTCTGACGCGTTGGAGGAGCCATCCTGAAGAGGTTGACATCCGTTAGCTTCTTGAAAGACATATATTCAAGCTGAATCAATGGATCGAAATTGCAACATAAAGTTTTAACATTCGAACAAGGATGAACGAATGAATTCCATAGTAAATCATCACACGTCCATAAAGTTGAGAAGCCACTTAGATAAAGATAGAAGAAATAAAGCAACAAGGTACGGATATGAACAAATAAGTGGTAAGGATTACCCAATCACAAACCAAATATCTGCGGGAAGAAATACTAGAGCTACATGAATTCCCACCTATAAAACTCCCGAAACATTCTGGTTATGCAATCAGGTGTTAGGGATACAGGGGAACCATAATATCTCACCCAAAACTAGCAAATCCTACATCCAGTTTTATCCATCCTTCAACACATAACCAAGAAACTTTCGACAATCATTTACCTCAACCTTCGAAAAGCATCCGATATAGGAGTTATGGAAATACTCCCGAACTCCCGCCCCAGTACTGGGTGGCGTCGAGGTAATCTCACCAACAACTGCATAAAAGAGATTTTCGATGTCGGCGAACTCAGGTATTCCAGAACTGCAACGATAAAATTGTGACGACAACACCTCGGAGCTCAACTCCCCAGGAAACTGCCACAACCCCTAAATGTCAGGAGGCACGATGAACAATGTTCTCGTCACAAAACCATCGGAACGATTCCAATATACCCGCGTGATCCTAATTTTTTTTAGTGAAATTTGAGGAGAGAAGAGTCAAAACTCTACATCAGGAGGCCTCACCAGAGCGACGAAGGGACTGAGGAGTAAAAATAACCCTACTCTCCGATATATATAATCCTAATACTCAAAACATTTTGTTCTAGACTCAACAACATCAGCGATTCGATCAAGCAGGGGGCTCCTAAGTGGGGGAAGGCTCTGATTACCAAGTTGTAACACCCAGAATGTGGCTATATCTCCCACGTGTCGGGGCACGACTTAGAGGCATAGCCGCATGGTAGGTCTGTCGCAAGAGGGGTAATGTTTACACATCCCATGTACTGAATAAGAAGGGATAAACAGTCGGCTTACAATAGCCACTTCACACAATACATAAATAGTCATACATCATCCAGAATACAATCAAGGTCCGACTACGGAACCAAAACAAAGAAAGACAACCCCAAATGCTAGATCCCCGATCGTCCCAACTGGGCTCCTCTACTGATCGTCCGGAAAAGAAACATAGTAACGGCCCGAATCTTCGTCGAACTCCCACTTGAGTTCGGTATCGTCCCCTGCACTAGCATCATCGGCACCTGCATCTGTTTGGAATTATCTGTGAGTCACGGGGAGTCAGCAATCTCACACCCACGAGATCAACACTATTTGTGCTTAAGGGAAGGAAAGGGTAGTGAGGTGGAGTTGCAGCAAGCACTAGCATATATGGTGGCTAACTTACACAAAAGAGAGCGAGAAGAGAAGCAATAGATAGTCGAGAAGCTAATAGTGATCAAGAAGTGATCCTGAAGCTACATACGCTCAAGCATATCATGAGACCGTGTTCTCTTCCCGGACTCCGCCGAAAAGAGACCATCACGGCTACACACGCGGTTGATTCATTTTAATTAAGTTAAGTGTCAAGTTATTCTACGACTGGATATTACCAAATTCCCATCTGCCACATAACCGCGGGCACGGCTTTCGAAAGTTCAAAACCCTTCAGGGGTGTCCCAACTTAACCCATCACAAGCTCTCACGGTCAATGAAGGATATTCCTTCTCCCGAGAAGACCCGACCAGTCTCGGAATCCCGGTTACAAGATATTTCGACAATGGTAAAACAAGACCAGCAAAGCCGCCCGATGTGCCGATAAATCCCGATAGGAGTCGCACGTATCTTGTTCTCAGGAAAAACCGGATAGGTCAAGCTACGAGTAAAAACAACCCTCAAGTTTCCCCGAGGTGGCCCCGCAGGTTTCCCGTTTCGGACCAACACTTAGAGGAGCACTGGCCCGGGGTGGTTTAAAATAAAGATGACCCTTGAGTCTGCAGAACCCAAGGGAAGGTATATGGTGGCAGGTAGGCAAATGGTAAAACCAAGGTTGGGCCTTGCTGGAGGAGTTTTATTCAAGGTGAACTGTCAAGGGGTTCCCATAACACCCAACCGCGTAAGGAACGCAAATCAAGGAACATAACACCGGTATGACAGAAACTAGGGCGGCAAGAGTGGAACAAAGCACCAGGAAAAAGGCCGAGCCTTCCACCCTTTACAAATTATATAGATGCATTAAAGTAAATCAGAGATAATAATGATATCCCAACAATAACCATGTTCCAACATGGAACGAACTTCATCTTCACCTGCAACTGGCAACGCTATAAGAGAGGCTGAGAAAAGCGGTAACATAGCTAATCAACAGTGTCACACCCTGATTTTCATGCGACAACACTTAAGCTAATTAATGATGATAATATATGGTTTGTCAAAAACTTTTGAGTGTTTAGGTCTTTGCTTGATTTTATTTTTGTGTGTTGGTTGCAAGTGCCCTAAAAATCAAATAAATCCTCCAACTCTTATACTCCTTCTCCTTGATGCAAAACCTTGCCCAATGATCATGCCATGTGTGCAGGACATAAAAATAATTTCTTGCAAAAATATTTTGGCCAAAAAGAATTTTCTAAATTAGGTTTTCCAAAAACCACTGAATTGACACTTGAACTACAAGTACTTAATTAGGGGTGTGAAAAATCTTTAAAAAAGTATATTTGAAACCTATTAGGTATAGGGCTCCCATAAACCACAAAAATATAATTCTAAAAGTTATTTTCCTATTTTATTTAAAGGCTTTTTCTTCAGGCCAGAAATGGTCTTTAATAGGTTAAAATTATTTTAGTGTTTCAAAAAGATTTGAGAAAATTTAGGGAAGCTCAGTGGACATATATTGTCCATATATAAGAGTTTCAACACATGGTCATGTTCAAATTATTGGTCAAATCCCTCAAAAACTATTTCTGGACATTTCAAGCTTTTGAAATGTTTACAAAGAAAATATTATCCATTAAATATAGGAAAATTCTATCATATCCAAAATGACCTACTTGAGGATCCTACAAAGTCTCATGTCATGGAGAACAATATAGCCCCACCAAACCCTCTCAAAACTATTTCTGTCCTTTTTCAAGTTTGAACAACTTTGCACTGCCAAACATGTCCAAATGCTCTCAAACTTGGTGCACATGCTCAAATGGTGTAATAATGCATCTAGGCAAAATGGCACAAGTTGGAGAGAAGGATATCATGATCAAAGTGTTCTAAAACCCTTTCTATCCGGAACCAAATTTGAACAACTCTACATTGCCAAGTGTGTCCTTTTGATCTGAATTTTTGTGGACATGTTCAAATCCTCAAATGATGACACTACACCAAGTGGTGCATCAAGGAGAATAGATTTGCATGACTAAATCTTGGTAAAGCCATTTCTGCTGATTTCTAGGGTTTACCAAAGTTACATTGGCTACTTTGCCCAAATGAGCTCAAACTCAGTGGAACACCTTACTTTTACGTGCCATTTCATCCTGTTAAGTTTCATGTCAAGTGACATTAAATTTCTTGCCCAAACCTACATGAAACACCTTCTGGCAGAATTTCAAAATGCAAGTTTCAACCCTTTCCACTAATATCCACGAGCTGAAGCTTCTCCCACGGCCTCACCTGCTCCTCCTCTACCTCCGGCATGCCTTGCTGCCCAAGGAGAAATGATTAAGGGGGGCAGATACCGACTTTTCTTCTCTGGACAGCAGCATTTTCACTCTCTCTCTCTACCCCTCCTTTCTTCTACTGGCTCCCCAAGGCATCCAATGCCACTTCCACTTTGTTTACTCCCCCTGCAGCTACTAGACACAAGTGGACGCGCGAGTGCGCGCGGAAAAGCCACGGACGCCGGCCAAAGACACGCTCTGGAGCACGTCATCGTGCTCCCGACCATTGACGCCGCGTTCCCCGGCCATCTCGAGCCTCCCTTTCGCGCCAGTCGATGCGCCTCGGCGTCCGCATCACACCCGTAGGTCTCCCACTTGCTCATGCGCCCTCCTCTCGTCCCTACGGTGCGTGCCCAAGCGCCACCCGCATCCGCCAATCGCCGCCCGCATCCCTGGCCCGCCTCGGGCTCGCTCCTCTCTACCTCTCTCTTTCCCTAGTCGTAGACCATGCCCAGGAAGACCGCCGACTCGAAGCCAAGCTCTCCCATGCCCTCTAGTGACGGCTACGGCCTCGCCGGCGCATGGCCCCGCTGTGCACCTCGCCCCCTTCTATTTAAGGCCGTCCCCGAGCCCCCTCTCTACTCCTTTGGCTCTCTCTCCCTCCCGTGCACCCCCTGGACCAACCAACTCCCATCCTTGTGCCCTCCGTAGCCCTCCATGGCCGGAGAGCTGCCGCCGACACCGAGCTAAATTCGCGACGCCCGAGCCCCGTCCCCTCCACCTATGCATCTCAATGCTTCTCCACCGACCCCCGGAATCCCCCCCGCACTCTGGTTACCCCTCCCGGTGGCCGTAGTGCCGTGCCCCCCATCACCACCGGCCTCGTCCGCCGCGGCCAATGCCCTGCTCAACCCGGTGCCCTTGCGCGATCGTGCCACCCACGGTTGGATGCGTCCGGGTCCCCTGAGCATGCTGGTGGGCGGAGCATTGCCGGAGATGCCCTGTAGGGCCGGCGGCCGTCTTAGAACGCCTCCTCTGTCTCCCTTCGTGCCCGCGCGGGAGGTTGAGGATGAACCTGCAGGCGGGCCCCGCTCGTTAGTGGCCCAGCCACCGGGCCACGCTGGCAAGTGGAGGCGGGTTCGCCCTCTCCCGTTTCCCTTGCAGCGAAGGCGCATTCCACTTGGGCGCCTTCGATGTCGCCTTGTCATCCACGTGGCCGAGCCGCTGGGCCGGCCTAGTGCGCTACGGCGCTATGCTGCACCCAGCACGCAGTATAGGTATAAACCCCCCCTTCCTTTGTCTTTTTCTTTTTCCAAAAACATGTAAAATCTCCCAAATATTCATATTACCTCCAAATTTGATGATTCAAATTTATAGTGACTCCATAAATCCTAATCTACCACATGGTGCTATTTGCACATTTTTCCAGAAACTTTCTCTTCAGAAATATTTATTAAAACCCCATTTTTCATTTCTGTGATGAACTTTAGAAAATCACAAAGAGCTCAAATTTGATCTAAATGCCATGATTCAAATTTGCATATATATCTAAGTTCATTAGGTTATGAACATTTTTATTAATACTTTCTGTGCCCTACAAAATAATGATCCATTTCTTCATGTTTGTCAACTTTGCAAATCCATAGAATATTCATTTTGACTCCAAATCCAGTGAAACCAAATCCTAGATGCTTCTAAAATAATCCTTTGTTAAATGGGTGCCTCTTCTCATTTTTCAAAAATATATTTCTATACACTTCTTGCAAATCCATAAATCCATTGATTCCATCATATTGAAATGTTCAGAAATATCCACTGATCCAATCCCAATGAAACCACTTTGGTCATTCCTCATATGACCATAGGTATCCTAGAGAAGTCAAACTCACATTTTTATAGCACTTTTATTTTCTACCTTGTTGTGTTTGCTTACTATGATTGTTTCCGACATTTGTTGATGAAGTAGACGAAATACTTAGAGATGGACCAGAAGATTTGAAGACTCTGATGAACCAGGCAAGCAGCCCTTTGACCATGTTGAACCCTTTTATATCACGAGAACATTTTCACTGTTTCATCTAGTGCATGATGGTTCTTGAATGGCAACCTTGCTGGGCTTGCCTCTGTTGCATACCCGTTGATACTTGCATTGTTCATGACTCTATCCTTGTTTAGAGTTGTGTTGATGGATTATAGAAATATGCTATAGTAGTTGGCTACGCAAATGGTCTCAGGGCTATGCATGGAAAGAAACAAGTGTGGTTTGACATACTTGCAAACAGCCCTAGTGGGTGCCACTAATGCCCCTGGGAGATGATGATGAACTAGGCCACTACTTGTTGGAGAAGTAGTGTACCGAGGCTTGATAAAAGTGTTGTTTACACACACTGATTAGATTTAAGATTTGTCGACCGTCCCAACCTTACATGCGCAACCACTCTACCCTTATATGGGAAAGGGCATTATTGATTACCTAGGTAGATACTAGCTTGGAGACCGCATTACTAGTGATGGGATAGTTGTTTTTGTGCTCTCTCGGGACGGGGTCGTGCCAGGTAGGGCGGCCAAGAACATTTTTATGGGGCACTGGACACACCGTTGGTACCCCGTGCCAGTGGTATGTGACAAACATAGGAGCGAGGCTCCACAATTTTAAGTTGTGAAATGTTGGGCACGGGGGTTACTACCAATCGAGTGGACTCTATGTTAGTGTCATCTAGGGAAAGATAGTGACCGGGTGCTTACCCCGGGTACTTGAGGTACCGCGGGTCGTGGATGACACAGAAGTTCCCCGGATCTTGTGGGTAAAGTGTGCAACCTCTGCAAAGTGTAAAACTATTCGAATAGCCGTGTCCACGACCAAGGACAGTTGGGTGGTGCTGCTTAGACTATGTCCATAAGTTTCTGGAAAACAACACGGTTTGGTAAATCTGTTGATGTGATTCATGAGAAAGTGACGGTGAGCTTGAGCATGAGTTGTTCATAACTCTTTCTCGATTTTGTTGTATGTAACCTCCTGATACTTGTTGCAGACACATTCATGTCCTTGATAAACGATTATCACACTTGCATGAGAAAAACTAGCTTTCTGCAACAATGCCAAATTAGTAGTAGAGCCTTGCATAATTATTATGTTATCACCCATGGGTTGCTTGCGAGTACATTCAAAGTACTCATTGGCATGCCACTTGTTATTTTATTGGCCAGGCATGAAAGAACATGATATGATGAAGAATACTTCGGTGACGAACATGCGAGCTAGGACGCTTCCCAGTCAGAATGCCTGTAGGGTTAAGGCAGATGGCATGGGTCCAAGTTATTGACAAAGATTTCTACTGCGAAGTTATACTCAAGACTCGACCATAACGGTCATAATTTATGTAAGATGATATGTATGGATGTAAGACTCTTGTTATTCAGCTTCTGTGTGTTCAATGAGCATTGATCTCCGGGATCACTGTACACGTGCATTCGGTGATCACGACTTATGAGCCGGGGTCCCCACAAACAGTTTGCTAGGAAAGGTGGGTTAGAGGCATGATATGGCAATACGGGAGGCATGATATAGCAATTGGTAGGTGGCGTGACATAGCAATAGAGCGAACAACTAGCAAGCAAAGATAGAAGGGATTTCGAGGGTATGGTTATCTTGCCTGGAAAGTTCTTAGAGTTGACGAAAGCTTGATCCTCATTAGCGTACTCAACAGGTTCCTCGATCACGTACTCATCTCCTGGCTCTACCCAAAGCAAGCACACAAGCAAAGGACCAACAATCAATCACGATGCAGTGCACAATCAACATGATGCAAAACATGGCATGATATGCAAGATATGATATGCAATGCATATGCGTGCTTCGGAAGGGAAAAAATTAACAAGGCATCAATTGGCAAACCAAGTGTGCCTCTAGAAAGATGAGATTATTTCGGTCGAAATCGATATAGAGATCATCGGATAGAGATGCACGGTTTGCAAATGGCAAGCAAAACAAGAATGGCACAATTCTGAAATTAACAGCATGATGCCATCTAGAATGCAACAAGAAACTAAGCTACTACATTCCAACATAGCAACAAAACATATGGCAGCGATGTACAAGTGATGCTTGACAAAACATGAACACTGAGATATGGCTAAATCACACAAGAGCAGATTCAAACAAGCATGGCAAAAGTGCAAAAGATATCAGCTTCACAGACTTAGAGAAATTACTAACATGCCAGAAATAACATCAGGAAGCAATGTTTAGAGCAAGCAAACAACATGCTACAGGAACATAACATAGAAAACAAAGGCATGGAATGAACCTACTAAAAGCATCAAAAGTCCCTTACTGAACATGAGCCAAAAAGGCACATAAGATATGATGGCACCCATGTAAACATAGCAAGTTTTATTAACAGTTTCAGACTTAGCAGAAAATAGAGCATGGCATAAACAGAATTATGAAGGCATATATTCGACCTCAAACGACTCACCACAAGGCATTGCATGACAAGATAAGCATACTAAAAGCAAGAAGACATGTTCGTGAATCTAACCATGGCAAGAGAAAGTTCATAGCATGCATGGAGCACTAACAACAACCATGGAAAAATTGATTAACATGTAAACAATCTTCCAGGAACATTTTATAGCAAAACTAGAGCAAGATTACGACATGCTAGTTCACTCCATAAATGAAAACAGGGGCATGGATGGATAGAGAATAACCATTTGTTCAAAACATCCTTAATGAAGCAACTCAAAACAAGCATGGATCTCACTTTAGCATCAGGTTTACGTGGCATCAAAATAACAGCAGGACCTGGCCGCGGGACGGCGGGGTCCGCGGCAGAGGAGCGGCGGACGCCGGCGACGGCGCGGGCTCGGCGGAGATCGGTGGTAGGGCGCCACATGTCAGCGTGCGAGTGGACAGGGCGCGGCGGCGGACGTGTCCGGTGGCGGCGGGAGGAGGATTTTAGGGTTTCGGGACCCGAATTTGAGGGGGTGCACATATTTATAGCTAGGAGGAGGTAGGTGTGTCCAAATGGAGTGTAGTTTTCGCCCACATGATCGTGATCCGAAGACAGAGGACATGGAAGTATTTTGGATGGGTTATTGGGCTGTTTTGGAGGGGTGTTGGGCTGCAACACACACGGGGCCTTTGCGGTTCCCCAGTTAACCGTTGGAGCATCAAACGGACTCGAAATGAAACGAAATTTGACAAGCGGACTACCGTGGTGTACCAAGGCCACTTGAAAAATCTCGGTCCATTCCGAGAACGTTTAACACCCGCTCACGAAAGGAGACAAAAGGGATGCGCCAGTGCATGTGGGGGTGTCGGATTGTAAAACGGACAACGGGGAAAATGCTCGGATGCATGAGACGAACACGTATGCAAATGTGATGCACATGATGACATGATATGAAATACATGACATGAAAAAAAGCAAAACAAAGACAAAACCCAACCACGAAGGGAATCTCATAACTTAAAGCCAGAAATGGCAAGAGTCGGAGTTACAAATACGGCAAGTTACATCCGGGGTGTTACAGACAACTGCTAAAAATTCCATTTCAGTAGTAGCATAATTTCTCTGGGCACTGTCCAGAGTCTTCCTAGCATATTGGATAACATTTAATTTCTTATCAACCCTTTGTCCTAAAAAAGCCCCTACAGCATAATCACTAGCACCACACATAATTTCAAAGGGTAAATTCCAATCAGGTGGCTAAACAATAGGTGTAGAAATCAAAGCTTTCTTAAGTATTTTAAATACATCTACAAAATCATCATCAAAGACAAAAGGAACATCTTTCATCTTAGGATTTCTTTTCTTACCACTTCTTTCATCTTAGGATTTAAACGTCTTTGATGATCAACAACCGGTTTGGTGTTTTTCTCCAATTTTATTTTGTGCTGGCATAGAGTGGGACTAATGCCCTTAAGATCATCCACAGTATATCCAATAGCAGCACGGTGTTTCTTCAGAGTATTCAATTGTTTCTTTTCTACATGCTCTGAAAGGTTAGCACTAATAATAATAGGATATATCTCTTTCTCATCAAGATAAGCATATTTAAGAGTATCAGGTATAGGTTTAAGCTCAAACACGGGATCACCCTTGGGTGGAGGAGGATCCCCTAGAATTTCAATAGGCAAGTTGTGTTTCAAAATAGGTCCCTGTTTAAAGAATACTTCATCTATTTCCCATCTTTCATTCATAAACATATCATTTTCATGGTCGAGCAAATATTGTTCTAAAGGGTTATTAGGAGGCATGGCAATAGAAGCATGACCAATAATTTCATCTTTACTAGGCAATTCTTTATCATGGGGTTGTCTACGAAATTTAGCAAAATTAAACTCATGAGACATATCCCCCAAACCAATAGTAACAACATCCTATTTGCAATCTATCCTAGCATTAACAGTATTCAAGAAGGGTCTACCAAATATAATGGGACAAAAGTTATCTTGTGGGGAACCAAAAAAAGAAAATCAGTAGGATATTTGACTTTCCCACACAAGAATTCAACATCTCTAACAATCCCAACTGGTGAAATAGTGTCTCTATTGGCAAGCTTAATTTTAACATCAATTTCCTCTATCTCAGCGGGTGCAATATCATGTATAATTTCTTTAAATAAGGAATGAGGTATTACACTTGCACTAGCACCCATATCACATAAGCTATGATAGCAATGATCTCCTATTTTAACAGAAATAACATGCATGCCTACAACAGGTCTATGTTTATTTTTAGTATTGAGTCTAGCAATTCTGGCAACTTCATCAAAGAAGTAAATAACATGCCCATCAATATTATCGGCCAAGAGATCCTTAACCATAGTAATACTAGGTTCAACTTTAATTCTCTCAGAGGATGTAGGTGTTCTAGTATTACTCTTATGAACTACAGTTGAAACTTTAGCATGATCCTTTATTCTAGTAGGGAAAGGTGGTTTCTCAATATAAGGAGTAGGAACACCAAAGTCATTATAAGTGATAGTATTTTCTTCAGCTTTAATAGGTGCAACTACTTTTACTTCAATGGGAGGATTATATTTAAACCACTTCTCCTTAGGGGAGATCAACATGAGTAGCAAAGGATTCACAAAAAGAAGCCACTATCTCAGAGTCAAGTCCATATTTAGTGCTAAATTCACAAAAGGTATCAGTATCCATAAAATATTTGACACAATCAAACATTGGGGTTATACCTAACTCCTTACCTTCGTTGAGATCCCAATCTTCAGAGTTGCGTTTAATTCTTTCAAATAAATCCCATTTGAATTCAATAGTCTTCATCATAAAAGAACCAGTACAAGAAGTATCAAGCATGGAGCGATTATTGAGAGAAAGCCGGGCATAAAAGTTTTGAATAATAATTTCTATTGAGAGCTCATGATTGGGGCATGAATATAACATTGACTTAAGCCTCCCCAAGATTGAGTGATGCTTTCTCCTTCGCGAGGGCAAAAATTATATATATATATATATATAATTACGATCACGATGAACAAGATGCATAGGATAAAACTTCTGATTAAATTCCAATTTCAATCGGTTGTAGTTCCATGATCCCATATCATCACATAGCCTAAACCATGTCAATGCCTTTCCGTTCAAAGATAAAGGGAAGACCTTCTTCTTGATAACATCCATGGGCATACCTGCAAGCTTAAATAATCCACAAACTTCATCCACATAGATTAGGTGCAAATCGGGATGCAATGTTCCATCTCCTATAAAAGGACTAGCTAGCAGTTTCTCTATCATACCCGAAGGAATTTCAAAATACAAAATTTTAGTAGGTTCAGTAGGTTGAGGAGCAACTCTTTGCTCTACTGGTCAGGGTGAAGATACCCCAAACAAGCCCCTCAAAGGATTATGTTCCATAGTAACAAGTGATGGTAAATTTCAGCACACTATGTTAAATTTTCCTTACCAAATTCCACCTACCAAAGGCGCTTCACTCACATGCAACGGCACCAGAAAAGATTCTTGATGACCCACAAGTATAGGGGATCTATTGTATTCCTTTCGATAAGTAATAGTGTCAAACCCAACGAGGAGCAGAAGGAAATGATAAGCAGTTTTCAGTAAGGTATTCTCTGCAAGCACTGAAATTATCGGTAACAGATAGTTTTGTGATAAGGTAATTTGTAATGGGTACCAAGTAATAAAAGTAAATAAGGTTCAGCAAGATGGCTCAATCCTTTTAGTAGCAAAGGACAAGCATGGACAAACTCTTATATAAAGGAAAGTGCTCCCGAGGACACATGGGAATTATTGTCAAACTAGTTTTCATCACGTTCATATGATTCGTGTTCGGTACTTTGATAATTTTATATGTGGGTGGACCGGTGCTTGGGTACTTCCATTCCTTGGAAAAGCATCCCACTTATGATTAACCCCTATTGCAAGCATCCGCAACTACAAAAGAAGTATTAAGGTCAACCTAACCATAGCATGAAACATATGGATCCAAATCAGCTACTTACGAAGCAACTCATAAACTAGGGTTTAAGCTTTTGTCACTCTAGCAACCCATCATCTACTTATTACTTCCCAATACCTTCCTCTAGGCCCAAACAATGGTGAAGTGTCATGTAGTCGACGTTCACATGACACCACTAGAGGAAAGACAACATACATCTCATCAAAATATCGAACGAATACCAAATTCACATGACTACTTATAGCAAGAATTCTCCCATGTCCTCAGGAACAAATGTAACTACTCACAATCATATTCATGTTCATAAACAAAGGGGTATTAATATGCATAAAGGATCTCAACATATGATCTTCCACCGAATAAACCAACTAGCATCAGCTACAAGGAGTAATCAACACTACTAGCAACCCACAGGTACCAATCTGAGGCTTTGGGACAAAGATTGGATACAAGAGATGAACTAGGGTTTGAGATGAGATGGTGCGGGTGAAGGTGTTGATGGATATTGACCCCCTCCCGATGAGAGGATCGATGGTGATGACGATGGTGCTGATTTCCCTCTCCCGGAGGGAAGTTTCCCCGGTAGAACAGCTCCGCCGGAGCCCTAGATTGATTCCGCCAAGGTTCCGCCTCGTGCCGGCGGAGTTTCATCTCATAAGATTGCTTATAAAAATTTTCTGGATGAAAGACCTCATATAGCAGAAGATGGGCATCACAGGGCTGCCAAAGGGGCCACAAGGTAGGGGGCGCGCCCAGGGGGTAGGGCGCGCCCCCACCCTCGTGGATGGTGGGTGCCCCCCCCTCTGGTACTTCCTTCGCCCAATATTTCTTATATATTCTGAAATGTGCTCCCATGAAGTTTCAGGACATTTGGAGTTGTGCAGAATATGTCTCTAATATTTGCTCCTTTTCCAGCCCAGAATTCTCGCTGCCCGCATTCTCCCTCTTCATGTAAACCTCGTAAAATAACAGAGAATAGGCATAAGTATTGTGACATAATGTGTAATAACAGCCCATAATGCAATAGATATCAATATAAAAGCATGATGCAAAATGGACATATCACAGAGCGAGCACAGGCCGGCGGGGCGATCTTGCAAGGGTAGCGAGGTTTGCAGGGGAGGTCTGGGGCCTGGCGCGACGGCGTAGTACGGTGGCTGCAGGTCTTGGCCGGCGATGGGGAGGTCCATGGCGTTGAGCTCCTATCCATAGGGGAAAAAGAGGGAGAGAGAGCTCAGTGACGGGAGAGAAAGAGAGCTTCAGTGAAAAAAGAGAACAGGGAAGGTAGTAGGGGCGGCGAGGACACGAGCTCTGACGCCTCACCGGAGTTCTGACGGCGGCAGGGTCCAGCGGCTGCTGCCCGGGGAGTCCGGTGCAGCTGGCTTGCGCCCTCGATGCACTGGATCAATCGATGGTTGGGGGTTGGCTATGAATTGCAGAGTGGATGCGGATCTAGTTAGCTAGGCACGAAATGCAAGGAGGAGGGAGACATCAGGTGGCGGCGCAGATTGACCAATGGGACAAGCGGGATAGGATTTTTGGGTAGGGGTTACCTCGTCCCTCCGATCGCAATCGGACGGCTGAGAAAATAGGTTAGGTAGCTTGATACGTCTCCATCATATCTACTTTTCCAAACACTTTTGCCCTTGTTTTGGACTCTAACTTGCATGATTTGAAAGGAACTAACCCGGACTGACGCTGTTTTCAGCAGAATTGCCATGGTGTTATTTTTGTGCATAAATAAAACTTCTTGGAATGACCTGAAAATCAACGGAGAATATTTTTAGAATATATAAAAAATACTGGTGAAAGAATCAAGGCCATGGGGCCCACACCCTGTCCATGAGGGTGGGGGCGTGCCTACCCCCTGGGTGCGCCCCCTTGCCTTGTGGACCCCCTGGTGCTCCACCGACCTCCACTCCAACTCCATATATTCACGTTCGGGGAGAAAAAAACAGAGAGAAGGATTCTTTGCATTTTAAATACGGAGCCGCCGCCAAGCCCTAATCTCTCTCGGGAGGACTGATCTGGAGTCCGTTCGGGACTCCGGAGAGGGGAATTCGTCGGCGTCGTCATCATCAACCTACCTCCATCACCAATTTCATGATGCCCACCGCCGTGCATGAGTAATTCCATCGTAGGCTTGCTAGAAGGTGATGGTTTGGATGAGATTTATCATGTAATCGAGTTAGTTTTGTTAGGGTTTGATCCCTAGTAACCATTATGTTCTGCGATTGATGTTCCTATGACTTCGGTATGCTTAATGCTTGTCACTAGGGCCCGAGTGCTATGATTTCAGATATGAACCTATTATGTTTTCATGAATATATGTGAGTTCTTGATCCTATCTTGCAAGTCTATAGTCACCTATTATGTGTTATGATCCATTAAACCCGAAGTGACAATAATCGGGATACTTACCAGTGATGACCGTAGTTTGAGGAGTTCATGTATTCACTAAGTGTTAATGCTTTGGTCCGATACATCTATTAAAAGGAGGCCTTAGTATCCCTTAGTTTCCAATAGGACCCCTCTGCCATGGGAGGGTAGGACAAAAGATGTCATGCAAGTTCGTTTCCATCAACACGTATGACTATATTCGGAATACATGCCTACTTTACATTGATGAACTGGAGCTAGTTCTGTGTCACCATATGTTATAACTGTTGCATGAGGAATCGCATCTGACATAATTATCCATCACTGATCCATTGCCTACGAGCTTTTCATATATTGATCTTTGCTTAGTTACTTTTCCGTTGCCACTGTTACGCTTGCTATAAAATTGCTACCATTACTTCTACTACTGTTAGTACTACTATCATATTACTTTGCAACTAAGTACTTTGTTGCAGATATTAAGTCTTTCAGGTGCGATTGAATTGACAACTCAATTGTTAATACTTGAGAATATTCTTTGGCTCCCCTTGTCTCGAATCAATAAAGTTGGGTTGAATACTCTACCCTCAAAAACTGTTGCGATCCCCTATACTTGTGGGTTATCAAGACTATTTTGTGGCGCCATTGCCGGGGAGCATAGCTCTATTCTTTGAGTCACTTGGGATTTATATCTGTTGATCACTATGAAGAACTTGAAAGATAAAAGAACCAAGAGTTTTCCCTCAACTATGAGGGGAGGTAAGGAACTGCCATCTAGCTCTGCACTTGATTCACCTTCTATTTTGAGTAAACTTGCGACACCTACTCCTGCTATTCATTTTGATATGTCGCATGTTATTGATGATGCCACTTCAGCTTTGCATGATACTTATGATGAAACTACTTCTATGCTTGATAATACTGTGCCACTAGGTGAATTTCTTGATGAACAACTTGCTAGGGTTAGAGAGAATGAAATTATTGAAACTGATAATATTGACGAAAGTGATGATGGAGATTCTCCCCCTAGATATGAATTGCCTGTTGTGCCTGAAGGTTTTGTTATGGATGAAGAAACTGCTAGAGACTTTTTAGCTTGCAATGATAGATCTGATCTTAAGAAACTGTTAGCTAAGCTTAAATAAAAATCCTTGAATGCTAGAATGAAATATGACCCTGCTTTTGCTACTTCACCTATCTTTATTTCCGATAAGGATTATGATTTCTCTGTCGATCCTGAGTTAATTACTTTGGTTGAATCTGATCCTTTCTATGGCTATGAATCTGAAACTGTTCTGGCATATCTTACTAAATGAAATGATGTAGCCACCCTGTTTACTCATGATGAGGAAACTCGTTATTACTTTATCCTTAAGTTGTCTCCATTCTCATTAAAGGGTGATGCTAAAACATGGTTTAGTTCTCTTGATCCTGGTTGTGTGCATAGTCCCTAGGATATGATATATTACTTCTCTGCTAAATATTTCCCTGCTCATAAGAAACAAGCTGCTTTAAGGGAAATATATAATTTGGTGCAAATTGAAGAAGAGAGTCTCCCACAATCTTGTGCGAGGCTTCTCCAATTACTTAATTATTTGCCTGATCATCCTCTCAAGAAAAATGAAATAATTTATATCTTTTATAATGGACTAACCGATGCTTCCAGAGACCACCAGGATAGTTGTGCTGGTTGTGTTTTCAGGGAAAGAATAGTTGATCAAGCTGAATTGCTATTGAATAATATGTTTAGTAATGAAAATGATTGGACACTTCCTGAACCAACTCTTAAGCCAACTCCAAAGAAAAGGGGTATTCTATTTCTCAATCCTGGAGATATGCAAGAGGCAAATAAATCTATTAAAGCAAAAAGGTATTGAAGCTGAAGATGTTAAGAATTTACCACCTATTGAAGAAATACATGGCCTTGATAACCTGACACAGGTAGTAAAGATAAATTCTCTCTATAGATTTGATGAAGGTGATATTCTCGTTATAAGTCTGCTAGACAATTCTTAGATGAGTTTGATAATTTTATTATTAAACAAGAAAACTTCAATGCTTATGTTGGTAGACAATTGAAACGCGATGCTGATATGCTTGAACACTTGAGTGATTATATGTCTAGAGTTAAAGGTGAACTTAAACTTATTAGTAAACATGCTTCTATGGTTACCACTCAAGTAGAACAAGTACTCAAGGCACAGAATGATTTGCTCAATGAATTAAATAATAAGAAAAATGATAATGATGTTAGAGTTATGACTAGAGTGGGTAAAATGACTCAGGAACCTTTGTATCCTCAGGGCCATCCTAAGAGAATTGCGAAACATTCTCAAAGAACTAATGTTGATGCACCTAGTTCTTCTTAGAATAAGAAGAAAAATGATAGGACTTTACATGCTTCTAGTGAACCTGTTGTTGACACACCTTAGAATCCCAATGATATTTCTATTTATGATGCTGAAACACAATCTGGTAATGAACATGAACCTAGTGATAATGTTAATGATGATGTTCATGTTGATGCTCAACCTAGCAATTATAATGATGTAGAAATTGAACCTGCTGTTGATCTTGATAACCCACAACCAAAGAATCAACGTTATGATAAGAGAGACTTTGTTGCTAGGAAGCACGATAAGGAAAGAGGACCATGGGTTCAGAATCCCATGCCTTTTCCAACTAAACCATCCAATAAAAAGGATGATGAGGATTTTGAGCACTTTGCTGAAATGATTAGACCTATCTTTTTGCGTATGCATTTGACTGATATGCTTAAAATGAATCCTTATGCTAAGTACATGAAAGATATTGTTACTAATAAAAGAAAGATACCGGAAGCTAAAATTTCCACCATGCTTGCTAATTATACTTTTAAAGGTGGAATACCAAAGAAACTTGGAGATCCAGGAGTACCAACTATACCATGCTCCATTAAGAGAAACTATGTTAAATCTGCTTTATGTGATCTCGGAGCCGGTGTTAGTGTTATGCCTATCTCTTTATATCGTAGACTTAATTTGAATAAGTTGACACCTACTAAAATATCTTTGCAAATTGTTGATAAATCAACTACTATACTTGTCAGTATTTGTGAGGATGTGCCTGATACGTCTCCAATGTATCTATAATTTTTGATTGTTCCATGTTATATTATATCCTGTTTTCGACATTACTGGGCTTTATTATACACTTTTAGATTATTTTTGGGACCAACCTGTTAACCGGAGGCCCAACCCAGAATTGTTGTTTTTTGCCTATTTTAGGGTTTTGCAGAAAAAGAATATCAAACGGAGTCCAAACGGAATGAATCCTTGGGGAACGTGATTTTTGGAACGAACATGATCCACATGACTTGGACCCTACGTCAAGCAATCAACCAGGAAGGCACGAGGTAGGGGGGCGCCTACCCCCCAAGCGCGCCCTCCACCCTCGTGGGGCCCATGTTACTCCGCCGACGTACTCCTTCCTCCTATATATACCTACGTACCCCTAAACTACCAGTTACGGAGCCAAAACCCTAATTCCATCGCCGTAACTTTCTGTATCCACAAGATCCCTTCTTGGGGCCTTTTACGGAGCTCCGCCTGAGGGGGTATCGATCATGGAGGGCTTCTACATCAACACCATAGCCCCTCCGATGAAGTGTGAGTAGTTTACTTCAGACCTACGGGTCCATAGTTATTAGCTAGATCGCTTCTTCTCTCTTTTTGGATCTCAATACAAAGTTCTCCCCCTCTCTTGTGGAGATCTATTCGATGTAATCTTCTTTTGCAGTGGGTTTGTTGAGATCGATGAATTGTGGGTTTATGATCAAGTTTATCTATGAACAATATTTGAATCTTCTCTGGATTCTTTTATGTATGATTGGTTATCTTTGCAAGTCTCTTCTAATTATCAGTTTGGTTTGGCCTACTAGATTGATCTTTCTTGCAATGGGAGAAGTGCTTAGCTTTGGGTTCAATCTTGCGGTGTCCTTTCCCAGTGACAGTAGGGGCAGCAAGGCACATATTGTATTGTTGCCATCGAGGATAACAAGATGTGGTTTATATCATATTGCCTGAGTTTATCCGTCTACATCATGTCATCTTGCTTAAAGCGTTACTCTGTTCCCTTGAACTTAATACTCTAGATGGATGCTCGATAGCGGTCGATGTGTGGAGTAATAGTAGTAGATGCAGGCAGGAGTCGGTCTACTTGTCTTGGATGTGATGCCAATATACATGATCATACCTAGATATTCTCATAACTATGCTCAATTCTGTCAATTGCTCAACAGTAATTTGTTCACCCATCGTAATACTTATGCTCTCGAGAGAAGCCTCTAGTGAAACCTATGGCCCCCGGGTCTATTTTCCATCATATTCATCTTCCAATACTTAGTTATTTTCTTTGGCATTTATTTTACTTGCATCTTTATTTCTCTTTATCATAAAAATACCAAAAACATTATCTTATCATATCTATCAGATCTCACTCTCGTAGGTGGCCGTGAAGGGATTGACAACCACTTTATGGCATTGGTTGCGAGGAGTTTATTTGTTTGTGTAGGTGCGAGGGACTCGTGCGTGGCCTCCTACTAGATTGATACCTTGGTTCTCAAAAACTGAGGGAAATACTTATGGTGCTCTACTGCATCCCCCTTTCCTCTTCAAGGGAAAACCAACACAGTGCTCAAGAGGTAGCAAGAAGGATTTCTGGCGCCGTTGCCGGGGAGTCTACGCAAAAGTCAACATACCGAGTACCCATCACAAACCCTTATCTCCCGCATTACATTATTTGCCATTTGCCTCTCGTTTTCCTCTCCCCCACTTCACGCTTGCCGTTTTATTCGCCCTCTCTCTCTCTCCATCCTCCCTCTCTTTCTCTATTCACCTCTTTTTGCACATTTCTTGTTTGCTTGTGTGTCGGATTGCTTGCTTGTCATGATGGCTCAAGATAATACCAAATTGTGTGACTTTACCAGTACCAACAACAACGATTTTCTTAGCACTCCGATTGCTCCTCTTACCGATGCTGAATCTTGTCATGAAAGATCGGTTTTCCAGCCTTCCTAGTGAAGATGTCACTACCCATCTAAACAACTTCGTTGATTTGTGTGATATTGTTAAATTGAAGCTATTTCCTTTTTTGCTTAGAGATCATGCTAAAGCTTGGTTTTCGTCTTTGCCTAAAAATAGTATTGATTCGTGGAATAAGTGCAAAGATGCTTTTATCTCTAAGTATTTTCCTCCCGCTAAGATCATCTATCTTAGAAACAATATTATGAATTTTAAGCAACATGATCATCAACATGTTGCACAAGCTTAGGAGAGGATGAAGTTAATGATACGTAATTGCCCTACACATGGTTTGAATTTGTGGATGATTATACAGAAAAATTATGCCGGATTGAATTTTGCTTCTAGAAATCTTTTAGATTCGGCTGCGGGAGGCACTTTTATGGAAATCACTTTAGGAGAAGCTACGAAACTCCTAGATAATATTATGGTTAATTATTCTCAATGGCACACTGAAAGATCTACTAATAAGAAAGTGCATGCGATAGAAGAAATTAATGTTTTGAGTGGTAAGATGGATGAACTTATGAAATTATTTGCTAATAAAAGTGTTTCTTCTGATCCTAATGATATGCCTTTGTCTACTTTGATTGAGAATAATAATGAATCTTTGGATCTGAATTTTGTTGGTAGGAATAATTTTGGTAACAACGCGTATAGAGGAAACTTTAATCCTAGGCCGTATCCTAGTAATTCCTATAATAATTATGGTAATTCCTACAATAATTCTTATGGAAATTTTAATGAAATACCCTCTGATTTTGAATCTAATATTAAAGAATTTATTACCTCGCAAAAGAATTTCACTGCTTTGATTGAAGAAAAATTGCTTAAGGTTGATGAGTTGGCTAGGAACGTTGATAGAATTTCTCTTGATGTTGATTCTTTGAAACTTATATCTATTCCTCCTAAGCATGATATCAATGATACTCTCAAATCTGTGAGAATTTCCATTGATGAGTGCAAAGAAAGAACCGCTAGGATGCGTGGTAAGAAAGATTGCTTTATAAAAGCGTGTTCTTCTAGTTTCCATGATAATAAAGATGAAGATCTAAAAGTTATTGATGTGCCCCGTATTAAATCTTTGTTTTTTAATATGAATCTTGATAATGATGGGACTGAATATGATCCACCTTTACCTAGAAGGCGTTCCAAACATTGGGAGTCTTTAGATCTTGATGCTAAAATTGTTAAAAGTGGGATTGAAGAAGTCAAAACTTTAAATATTAATGAACCCACTATTTTGGATTTCAAGGAATTTAATTATGATAATTTCTCTTTGATAGATTATATTTCCTTGTCGCAATCCTTGCTAAATTCTCCTCATGCTTATAGTCAAAATAAAGCCTTTACCAAACATATCGTTGATGCTTTGATGCAATCTTATGAAGAAAAACTTGAGTTGGAAGTTTCTATCCTTAGAAAACTTTATTATGAGTGGGAACCTACTATTAAAATTAAGATCAAAGATCATGAATGCTATGCTTTGTGTGATTTGGGTGCTAGTGTTTCCATGATTCCAAAGACTTTGTGTGATTTGCTAGGTTTCCGTGATTTTGATGATTGCTCTTTAAACATGCACCTTATAGATTCCACTATTAAGAAACCTATGGGAAGAATTAATGATGTTCTTATTGTTGCAAACAGGAATTGTGTTCCCGTGGATTTTATTGTGCTTGACATAGATTGCAATCCTTCATGTCCTATTATTCTTGGTAGACCTTTCCTTAGAACGATTGGTGCAATTATTGATATGAAGAAAGGGAATATTAGATTCCAATTTCCGTTAAGGAAAGGCCGGGAACACTTCCCTAGAAAGAAAATTAAATTACCTTATGAATCTATTATGAGAGCCACTTATGGATTGCCTTCCAAAGATGGCAATACCTAGATCTATCCTTGCTTTTATGCCTAGCTAGGGGCGTTAAACGACAGCGCTTGTTGGGAGGCAACCCAATATTATTTTTATTCCTTGCTTTTGATCCTGTTTAGTAATAAATAATTTATCTAGCCTTTGTTTTGGTTGTGTTTTTTGTGTTTAATTAGTGTTTGTGCCAAGTAGAACTATTGGGAAGACTTGGGGAAAGTCTTTTTAATCTTGCTGTAAAAAACAGAAACTTTAGCGCTCATGAGAACTGCTGCCATTTTTATTTGGAAAGTGATATTTAGTTAGTTCTTTTTGAAGATGATTAATATATAAAAGCCTCACGTCCAGCAATTTATTTTAGAATTTTTGGGGTTCCAGATCTTGCTTTAGCTACAGATTACCACAAACTGTTCTTTTTTTGACAGATTCTGTTTTCCGTGTGTTGTTTGCTTATTTTGATGAATCTATGGCTAGTAAAATAGTTTATAAACCATAAAGAAGTTGTAATATAGTAGGTTTAACACCAATATGAATAAAGAATGAGTTCATTATAGTACCTTGAAGTGGTGTTTTGTTTTCTTTCGCTAACGTAGCTCACGATATTTTCTACTTTAAGTTTTGTGTTGTGAAGTTTTCAAGTTTTGGGTAAATATTTGATGGATTATGGAACAAGGAGTGGCATGAGACTAAGCTTGGGGATGCCCATGGCACCCCCAAGACAATCTAAGGACACCTAAAAGCCAAATCTAGGGGATGCCCCGGAAGGCATCCCCTCTTTCATCTACTTCTATCGGTAACTTTACTTGGAGCTATATTTTTATTTACCACATGATATGTGTTTTGCTTGGAGCATATTGTATTGAGTCTTCATTTATTAGTTTTCCACAATCATCCTTGCTGCACACATCTTTTTGAGAGAGACACGCATGATTCGGAAATTGTTAGAATACTCTATGTGCTTCACTTATATCTTTTGAGTTATATAGTTTTTGCTCTAGTGCTTCACTTATATCTTTTAGAGCATGATGGTGGATTTGTTTTATAGAAACGTTTTGTTCTCTCATGCTTCCCTTAGATTATTTTGAGAGACCTACAAAACAGCATGGTAATTTCTTTAATTATGTTAGGCATTCAAGATTAATAAAAAAATTCTTATGAGTGTGTTGAATACTATGAGAAGTTTGAAATTTGATAATTGCTTTGAGATATGGAGATGGTGATATTAGAGTCATGCTAGTTGAGTAGTTGTGAATTTGATAAATGCTTCTTTTGAAGTTTGTGATTCCCGTAGCATGCACGTATGGTGAACCGTTATGTCAAGAAGTCGGAGCATGATGTATTTATTGATTGTCCTCCATATGAGTGGCGGTCGGGGACGAGGGATGGTCTTTTCCTACCAATCTATCCCCCTAGGAGCATGCACATAGTACTTTGCTTCTATAACTAATATATTTTTGCAACAAGTATGTGAGTTCTTTATGACTATTGTTGATTCCATGGATTATACGCACTCTCACCCTTCCACCATTGCTAGCCTCTCTAATACCGCACACCTTTCGCGAGTATCATACACCCACCATATATCTTCCTCAAAACAGCCATCATACCAACCTATCATCGCATGATCGTGTAGTTGACATTTTAATTGTGGCAAATCCACCATTCATAGTTCTTTCATATAAGTCACTCATGTATCATTGCTATCCCGATACACCGCCGGAGGCATTCATATAGAGTCATACTTTGTTCTAGTATCGATTTGTAATCATTGAGTTGTAAATAAATAGAAGTGTGATGAACATCATTCATAGAGTATTGTCCCCCAAAAAGAAGAAAGGCCAAATACAAAAGAGGCCCAAAAAAAGAATAAATAAATAAAAAGGGGCAATACTACTATCCTTTTTCCACACTTGTGCTTCAAAGTAGCACCATGATCTTCATGATAGAGATCTCCTATGTTATCACTTTCATATACTAGTGGGAATTTTTCATTACAGAACTTGGCTTGTATATTCCAACGATGGGCTTCCTCAAATGACCTAGGTCTTCGTGAGCAAGCAACTTGGATGCACACCCACTTAGTTTCTTTTGTTCAGCTTTCATACATTTATAGCTCTAGTGCATCCGTTGCATGGCAATCCCTACTCACTCACATTGATATCTATTAATGGGCATCTCCATAGCACGTTGATACGCCTAGTTGATGTGAGACTATCTTCTCCCTTTTTTTCTCCTCCACAACCACCATTCTATTCCACCTATAGTGATATATCCATGGCTCACGCTCATGTATTGCGTGAAGATTGAAAAAGTTTTGAAAAATTTAGAGTATGAAACAATTGCTTGGCTTGTCATCGCGGTTATGCATGATTTAAATACTTTGTGTGGTGAAGATAGAGCATAGCCAGACTATATGATTTTGTAGGGATAACTTTCTTTGGCCATGTTATTTTGAGAAGACATAATTGATTTGTTAGTATGCTCGAAGTATTATTATTTTTATGTCAATATAAACTTTTGTCTTGAATCTTTTGAATCTGAGTATTCATATCACAATTAAGAAGATTTCCATTGAAATTATGCCAAGTAGCACTCCACATCAAAAATTCTCTTTTTATCATTTACCTACTCGAGGACGAGCAGGAATTAAGGATGGGGATGCCTGATACGTCTCCAACGTATCTATAATTTTTTATTGCTCCATGCTATATTATCTACTGTTTTGGACTATATTGGGCTTTATTTTCCACTTTTATATTATTTTTGGGACTAACCTATTAACCGGAGGCCCAGCCCAGAATTGTTGTTTTTTGCCTATTTTAGTGTTTCGAAGAAACGGAATATCAAACGGAGTCCAAATGGAATGAAACCTTTGGGAACGTGATTTTCTCACCGAACGTGATCCAGGAGACATGGAACCTATGCCAAGGCATCATAGAGGTAGTCACGAGGGTGGGAGGCGCGCCCCCTGCCTCATGGGCACCTCGGAGCTCCACCGACGTACTCCTTCCTCCTATATATACCTACGTACCCCCAAACGATCAGAACATGAGCCAAAAACCTAATTCCACCACCGCAATTTTCTGTATCCACAAGTTCCCATCTTGGGGCCTGTTCTGGAGCTCCGCCAGAGAGGGCCGTCGTCACGGAGGGCTTCTACATGTATTGCGTGAAGATTGAAAAAGTTTGAGAACACCAAAAGTATGAAACAATTGCTTGGCTTGTCATCGGGGTTGCGCATGATTTAAATACTTTGTGTGGTGAAGATGGAGCATAGCCAGACTATATGACTTTGTTGGGATAACTTTCTTTGGCCATGTTATTTTGAAGAGACATAATTTCTTAGTTATTATGCTTGAAGTATTATTATTTCTATGTCAATATTGAACTTTTGTCTTGAATCTTTCGGATCTGAATATTCATACCACAATTAAGAGAATTACATTGAAATTATGCCAAGTAGCATTCCACATCAAAAATTCTATTTTTATCATTTACTTACTTGAGGACGAGTAGGAATTAAGCTTGGGGATGCTTGATACGTCTCCAATGTATCTATAATTTTTGACTGTTCCATGCTATGTTATATCTTGTTTTGGACATTATTGGGCTTGATTATACACTTTTATATTATTTTTGGAACTAACCTATTAACCGGAGGCCCAGCCCAGAATTGTTGTTGTTTTTTTTCTATTTTACGGTTTCGCAGAAAAAGAATATCAAACGGAGTCCAAACAGAATGAACCCTTCGGGAACATGATTTTTGGAACGAACTTGATCTAGAGGACTTGGACCCTATGTCAAGCAATCAACCAGGAAGGCACGAGGTAGGGGGGGCGCCTACCCCCCCCCTCCCCAGGCGTGCCCTCCACCATAGTGGGGCCCATGTTGCTCCACCTACGTACTCCTTCCTCTTATATATACATACGTACCCCCAAACTACCAAATATGGAGCCAAAACCCTAATTCCACTGCCGTAACTTTCTGTATCCACGAGATCCCAGCTTGGGGCCTTTTCGGAGCTCCGCTGGAGGGGGTATCGATCACGGAGGGCTTCTACATCAACACCATAGCCCCTCCGATGAAGTGTGAGTAGTTTGCTTCAGACCTACGGGTCCATAGTTATTAGCTAGATGGATTCATATCTCTTTTTGGATCTCAATACAAAGTTCTCCCCCTCTCTTGTGGAGATCTATTCGATGTAATCTTCTTTTGCGGTGTGTTTGTTGAGATCGATGAATTGTGGGTATCAAGTTTATCTATGAACAATATTTGAATCTTCTTTGAATTCTTTTATGTATGATTGGTTATCTTTGCAAGTCTCTTCGAAGTATCAGTCTGGTTTGGCCTACTAGATTGATCTTTCTTGCAATGGGAGAAGTGCTTAGCTTTGGGTTCAATCTTGCGGTGTCCTTTCCCAGTGATAGTAGGGGTAGCAAGGCACGTATTGTATTCTTGCCATCGAGGATAGCAAGATGGGTTCTATATCATATTGCATGAGTTTATCCCTCTACATCATGTCATCTTGCTTAAAGCATTACTCTGTTCTCTTGAACTTAATAATCTAGATGAATGCTGGATAGCTGTCGATGTGTGGAGTAATAGTAGTAGATGCAGGCAGGAGTCAGTCTACTTGTCTTGGACGTGATGCCTATATACATGATCATACCTAGATATTCTCATAACTATGCTCAATTCTGTCAATTTCTCAACAATAATTTGTTCACCCACCGTAATACTTATGCTCTCAAGAGAAGCCTCTAGTGAAACCTATGGCCCTATGGTATATTTTCCATCATATTAATCTTCCAGTACTTAGTATTTTCTTTGCCATTTATTTTACTTGGATATTTATTTATCTTTATCATAAAAATACCAAAAATATTATCTTATCAGGTCTATCAGATCTCACTCTCGTAGGTGACCGTGAAGGGATTGACAACCCCTTTATCGCGTTGGTTGCGGGGGGTTTATTTGTTTGTGTAGGTGCGAGGGACTCGTGCGTGGCCTCCTAATGGATTGATACGTTGGTTCTCAAAAATTGAGGGAAATACTTATGTTGCTCTACTGCATCATCCTTTCCTCTTCAAGGGAAAACCAACGCAGTGCTCCAGAGGTAGCAGTGCCTGTTGTGGTTGCAAACGTTACTATTTTAACGGACTTTGTTATTCTTGATATTCCCGAGGACGATAGTATGTCTATTATTCTTGGAAGACCCATTTTGAATACTGCAGGGGCTGTTATTGATTGCAACAAAGGCAATGTCACTTTTCATGTTAATGGTAATGAGCATAGGGTACACTTTCTGAGGAAACAACCTCAAGTCCACAGTATCAATTCTATTGGGAAAATTTCAACAATTATTATTGAAGGTTTTGAATTTCCTCTTCCTGATATTAAGAAGAAATATGATATTCTTATTGTTGGGGATGTGCATATCCCTGTTGAGGTAACCTAGTGTTACTCAAAATTTCTCCGATTTCAAGCGATTCGGAATGAGTTTGTTAACAAGACTTGATCAA
Source organism: Triticum aestivum (assembly GCF_018294505.1). Classification (NCBI taxonomy): domain Eukaryota; kingdom Viridiplantae; phylum Streptophyta; class Magnoliopsida; order Poales; family Poaceae; genus Triticum; species Triticum aestivum. The sequence continues at coordinate 291,566,957 of NC_057797.1, read as the reverse complement.
CCTTTATTAGTGGATTCCTTTTGATGACCATGAGATGGATGAAGTTAGAAAGAACAACCTTCTGTACCCTCTTTTTATTTTCTGTTATTTAGTTTAAATAAAGTGAAAATAGTATTTTCGGTCTGTTTTCTGAATTATCCTTGCAATAAAAAATACCCCGAAAATAAAAGTTCTCCAAATGCCCTGAAAAGGTAATATGTTTTTTCCTATAATATTTAAGAATTATTGGCACTAAGAACGCACGAGGGGGCTCACCATGTGCCCATGAGGGTGGAGGGCGCGCCCAGCCCCCCTGGGCGCGCCCCTGCCTCCGTGACCCCACGTGGGCCCCCTCCACTTATTATTGCACCCACACACTTCGTATTCCTCTAGAAAAAATCATCCACCAGCTCAAACCCGAGTTCTATCTCACCTTGCTGCCATTTTCGGTCTCCTTGCTCAAAGCAACATTCCCAAAACTGCTTTGAGGGATTGTTCTTTGGTATGTGACTCCTCCAATGGTCCAATTGGTTTTGGATCTAGTGCTTGCTGCTTAGGTGACCCTGTTCTTGAGCTTGCATGTCAAATTTATGTGGTCAAAAGTAGTTTTAATGCATGATATAGCCTCTAGACACTTGTAGGAGTAGTTGCTATCAATTTTGTTGAGTTTGGTTCACTTTTATTTTAATTTACTAAAAACTTCATAAATTTTCAAAAAAAGATGAAGATATTTTTGAGGGGCTCATCGAGCCGAAGCTCGAAGGATAAGCAAAGTGAAGAGAATAAGAAGCCCAAGTATAATCTCCCTCGTACTGCGGAGGTTCGGCCGTGTGAATGGCCTTGTGATGAGTTCTTGAGAGAAGATGGGATTTATGAAGATGTTTATTATTTGGCTGAGAATGCAGGCCTCATCGACTTCCTCCACGACCAGCATGAACAGTATCTACTACTCACCAATATTTTTGTGCAAAATTTTCATTTCCATGCTAGGAGATCGCCACCTTCGGTGGAAATTTATTTATATGATGAGCATAAGGAGATGTCACTTTATGATTTTTGTCAAGTTTGTAGGATACCATTTGAGGGAAGCATAGAGGAACCACATCGAAATGATGTGGAAGGATTCACTAATATGATTGCTGTAGGGGAAACGAGGAAGGTTTCCGATGCAAGAATACTAGCATACATTTTCCTGTTCTACGTTACTTTGCAATATTTGCTAGTAGATGCTTAATTGGTCGCGGGAAATGTGGAAATCTTAGTGGCGCTGATATTGTTATTTTTCGGCATGCTTTGTTTCGTTATACCACTTTTAGTTTAGGCACTATTGTTGCTAAACGGTTAAATCTGAACCGTACAAAGGGTCCCGTCTTGGGAGACATCTTCGCCTCGTGCCTTGCTGCACACTTTAACATACCTATTAGGTATTATGAGAAAGAGGAAATGTTGCTGCCTCATGTTTTTATACATTATAAGAGCATGGTAGCACATGATTTTATTGTTAAGAATAAGAAGAAGATGCTTAACTATAGACTGATATTTGATAAGAATTACTTTGAGACAATTACCTTGCCTGCTCCCTCTTCAACATATTTTCAGGCACGTACCTTGTTTTGTCGAAGGCCGTTCAGGCATACCAGAGCCTGACATCAGCTCCAGAGCCGGAACCATTATTTGATCCTCACCGTCAGTTTGTTTATCAGTGGGATCCGGAGGAGATCGCCAACCGGTGGCAACCCGAGGACCCTCCTCACTACACCCTAGAGGGCAGCTTTGATCCATGGCCATAGACCAACTTAGGCGAAAAGCCTAAGCTTGGGGGAGTATGTATCTCTCAACGACATTACATTCATGTTCACACGCTAATGCCAGTTATCGGTGGTCATACTTTTTCTTTGTATCATCCATGCTAGTTTATTTTCTGTTTTAAGCTTTCTTCTTGTGTGTTTGAAAAACCTTAAGAAACACCAAAAAAATTAGTTGTAGCTTTTAGCTAGTTTACTTTCCATGCCTGGAGTATTAGTAATTAAAAAGAAAACCCAAAAAAATTCTTGTCCTTCTTTTTGCTTGTTGGGAGCTTTCCCGTGTAAATAGTTTTGTTTCTTTTCATTGGGGGTCGAGAGGAGAAGACCATGATGAAAATGTTGAGTGGCTCTCATATGCATTATTGTTGATCTAACAAAGAGCCCATATTACCTTGTCTTCTCCCATGTATTGAATGCTTGTAGACTAGCTTAGTCCAATGCACGTGCACTATTATTATTGTCCACACTATTCGGTTGTGCAAGTGAAAGGCAATAATGACGATATATGATGAACTATTTGAGATGAGAAAAGCTGGTATGAACTCGATCTCTCTTGTTTTTGTAAATTTGATTAGTTCATCGTTCCTGATTCAGCCTATTATGAATGAAACATGTTTGCAATGACAATTAGAGATTATAGTTGCTCATTCCATGCTTAATTTGCTAGGAGTTTATAATGGTTTACCTTGCATGCCAACATGCTATTAAAATGGTTGTGATGTGGTATGATAGGGTGGTATCCTCCTTTGAATGATTCAAGTGGCTTGACTTGGCACATGTTCACGCATGTAGTTGAAACTAAATCAACATAGCCTCCACGATATTTATGTTCATGGTTAATTATATCCTACTCATGCTTGCATTCAGTGTTGATTAATTTTAATGCATGTTCAAGACTGTTGTCGCTCTCTAGCTAGTCGCTTCCCAGTCTCTTTCTAGCCTTCACTTGTACTAAGCAGGAATACTGCTTGTGCATCCAACTCCATAAACCCCAAAGTTATTCCATATGAGTCCACCATGCCTTCCTATATGTGGTGTCTACCTGCCGTTCCAAGTAAATTTGTATGTGCCAAACTCTAAACCTTCAAATAAAAATTCTGTTTTGTATGCTCATGTATCAACCAGGGCTGTCTGTATCTTCCTTGCTACGTAGGTTATTCTCAAGAGGAGTGGACTCCGCTCCTCACTCATGAGAAAATGGCTGGTCACCGGGATGCCTAGTCCCATGCTCAAATCAAATCAAAATAATTGCAAACAAAACTCTCCCGGGATTGTTGTTAGTTGGAGGCACCCGTTGTTTCCGGCAAGCCATGGATTGATGCTTGTTGGTGGCGGGGTAGTATAAACTTTACCGTTCTGCTTGGGAACCGCCTATAATGTGTGTAGCATGGAAGATATCGAGATCTCTCGGTTGTTATGTTGACAATGAATGTATACCGCTCAAAATATTATTCATCTCTATTTCAAAATCAAGCTCTGGCACCTCTACAAATCCCTGATTCCCTCTGAGAAAGGTCTATCTATTTACTTCTATGCGGAGTCATCATCCTCTTATTGAAAAGCACCAGTTGGAGAGCACCCCTGTCATTTGCATGTATTATTGTTAGTTTACACTGAGTATGACTTGATTGGATCTCCTTTACCATGAATTACAATTTCCAGTCAGCCCTTGATCTTCAGGGGTGCTCTGCATTTATGTTTTGTGGTCTTAGAAAGGGCTAGCGAGATACCATCTTGTTATATCACATTATGATTGTTTTGAGAAAGTGTTGTCATCCGAGATTTACTATTATTGCTCGCTAGTTCATTATGTCATTGATATGAGTAAACATGAGACCTAAATGTTATTGTGAATATGGTTAGTTCATAATCTTTGCTGAAAACTTGAATACCGGCTTTACATATTTACAACAACAAGAGCAAACAGAGTTTGTAAAAGTTTTTGTTTATCACTTTCAGTTTATCAACTAAATTGCTTGAGGACAAGCAAAGGTTTAAGCTTGGGGGAGTTGATATGTCTCCATCATATCTACTTTTCCAAACACTTTTGCCCTTGTTTTGGACTCTAACTTGCATGATTTGAATGGAACTAACCCGGACTGACGATGTTTTTAGCAGAATTGCCATGGTGTTATTTTTGTGCAGAAATAAAAGTTCTTGGAATTACCTGAAAATCAATGGAGAATATTTTTGGAATATATAAAAAATACTGGTGAAAGAATCAAGGCCAGGGGTCCCACACCCTGTCGACGAGGGTGGCGGCGCGCCTACCCCCCTGGGCGTGCCCCCTGCCTCATGGTCCATCTGGTGCTCCACCGACCTCAACTCCAACTCCATATATTCACGTTCGGGGAGAGAAAACAGAGAGAAGGATTCATTGCATTTTACGATACGGAGCTGCCGCCAAGCCCTAATCTCTCTCGGGAGGGCTGATTTGGAGTCCGTTCAGGGCTGCAGAGAGGGGAATCCATCGCCATCGTCATCATCAACCTGCCTCCATCACCAATTTCATGAAGCTCACTGCCGTGCGTGAGTAATTCCATCGTAGGCTTGCTAAGCGGTGATGGGTTGGATGACATTTATCATGTAATCGAGTTAGTTTTGTTAGGGTTTGATCCCTAGTATCCATTATGTTCCAAGATTGATGTTGCTATGACTTTGCTATGCTTAATGCTTGTCACTAGGGCCCGAGTGCCATGATTTCAGATATGAACCTATTATGTTTTCATGAATATATGTGAGTTCTTGATCCTATCTTGCAAGTCTATAGTAACCTATTATGTGTTATGATCTGTTAAACTCGAAGTGACAATAATCGGGATACTTACCGGTGATGAACGTAGTTTGAGGAGTTCATGTATTCACTAAGTGTTAATGCTTTGGTCTGGTACTCTATTAAAAGGAGGCCTTAATATCCCTTAGTTTCCAATAGGACCCTGCTGCCACGGAAGGGTAGGACAAAAGATGTCATGCAAGTTCTTTTCCATAAGCACATATGACTATATACGGAATACATGCCGACATTACATTGATGAACTGGAGCTAGTTCTGTGTCACCCTATGTTATAATTTTTGCATGAGGAATCGCATATGACATAATTATCCATCACTGATCCATTGCCTACGAGCTTTTCATATATTGTTCTTTGCTTAGTTACTTTTTTGTTTCAACTGTTACGCTTCCTATAAAACTGCTACCATTACTGCTACTATCATATTACTTTGCTACTAAATACTTTCCTGCAGATATGAAGTCTTTCAGGTGCAGTTGAATTGACAACTCAGCTGTTAATACTTGAGAATATTCTTTGGCTCCCCTTGTGTCGAATCAATAAATTTGGGTTGAATACTCTACCCTTGAAAATTGTTGTGATCCCCTATACTTGTGGGTTATCATAGCTCAAATAACAAAATGGAGATATTTTAGGGATGTTTGGGGATGATCCGAATCCAACGGTGACGACTACTCGGGTCGGGTTCGGGTTTGTTTCGGATGCGCACATGAGGGGGGGGGGTCTATGCACTGTACAGAGAGACTCTGGTTTAAGGAAGAGGGAAAACAAAGAACAAGGTTGGTCTTGGAACGGTCACGAAAGCAAGGGGGCACGCGACAACTACGAGCGGATGAAAGTTTTAAAAACAATGACGACATGAGTGCCGATACAATGCAAATGACGACATGATGAATGCAGCAAACAAATAAAACACACGGTTGACACGCAAAACATGGAAGGCAACTTGGAAGGCATCTGGACCGTCGTTCTCGGGGCATCACAGCAACTCCCAAATATCGTAGGAACACCTTGTGTGCTATAAAACGTCACAACGTAATTGGGTGATCATAAAGATGCTCTACAGGTGTCTCCGAAGGTGTTTGTTGGGTTGACATAGATCAAGATTAGGATTTGTCACTCTGAGTATCGGAGAGGTATCTCTGGGCCCTCTCGGTAATGCACATCACTATAAGCCTTACAAGCAATGTGAATAATGAGTTAGTTACAGGATGATGCATTACGGAATGAGTAAAGAGACTTGCCGGTAACAAGATTGAACTAGGTATGAGGATACCGACGATCGAAACTCAGGCAAGTAACATATCAATGACAAAGGGAATGACGTATGTTGTTATTGCGGTTTGACCGATAAAGATCTTCGTAGAATATGTAGGAACCAATATGAGCATCCAGGTTCCCCTGTTGGTTATTGATCAAAGATATGTCTCAATCATGTCTACATAGTTCTCAAACCCGTAGGGTCTGCACGCTTAACGTTCGATGACGGTTTGCATTAGGAGTTACGTGTTTGGGTGACCGAAGGTTGTTCAGAGTCCTGGATGAGATCACGGACATGACGTGGAGTCTCAAAATAGTAGAGGGGTAAAGATTGATGTATTGGACGATAGCATTTGGACATCAGAATGGTTTCGAGATGTTTCGGATATTTATCCGAGTACCGAGGGGTTACCGAAACCCCCTGGGGAAAGTAATGGGCCTACATGGGACATAGGGGAGAGGGGAGGCTGCCCACAAGGGGTGGCTGCGCCCCCCTCCCATAGGGAGTCCGAATTGTACTAGGGGAGGGGGCGCGCCCCGCTTTCCTTCTCTTCTTCCATCTCCCTTCCCTCTTTCCCCCTCCATGAGAAGGAAAAGGGGGGCGAATCCTACTAGGACTGGCGTCCTAGTAGGACTCCCCTCTGCTTGGCGCGCCCCTGGTGGCTGGCCTCCTCCTCTCCTTTATATACAGGGGCAGGGGGCACCCCAAAGCACAACAGTTATTCTCTTAGCCGTGTGCGGTGCCACCCTCCTTAGTTTACTCATCGGGTGAAAGTGTCGTAGTGCTTAGGCGAAGCCCTGCGTGGATCACATCACCATCACCGTCACCAAGCCGTCGTGCTAACGAGACTCTCCCTCGACCCTCTGCTGGATCAAGAGTATGAGGGACATCATCGAGTTGAACATGTGCTGAACTTGGAGGTGCCGTATGTTCGGTACTTGATCGGTTGGATTGCGAAGACGTTCGACTACATCAACTGTGTTAACCTAATGCTTTCACTTTCGGTCTACAAGGGTACATCGACACACTCTCCCCATTTCGTTGCTATGAATCTCCTAGATAGATCTTGCGTGATCGCAGGAATATTTTTGAAATTGTATGCTTCGTTACCCAACAGGACTGCCTCTATATTTAAAAAAAATGATTTTCCCCGACAGGCAATCCTGCCGGTACCCTCTATTTTGTTGTCGGGGAGTTAGGCCTACTGGGCACAAATTGTGCCGAGGGACCAGCCCCCCGCCAATCTTTTTTCATCAATGGACACTGCGACCATCCTGACCGAAGCAACATTCGAGTCAATGGATGGGAGCACCTAAGTTTCAAAAGGTGGCGAGGTTTTCTTATGCACAAGTCTTTACTTACAGAACATGTATGGATAAGAGATAGAACTTATCTGTTTGGATTGCCGGAGATCGTGATGTAGGCTCATCTTTCCATCTCCTCTTAGAAGCCAAGTCCTCGATAGGGGCCTACAGTTTATGCAGATGAAAATGATGCCCGATGCGATCTTATCTACATGAACATGTGATGCTCATGAAATGCTTATGCATGCGTGCAACTTGTTGGGGGCCCCCGGCACTTCATATATTTCTCTGTTGCTCAGGGTCTGCGCCTGGCTTTGTACAAGGGGTTACATGCAACTAATTCAAGGCCTGTACAAAAGGGTGGCTACCAGGCACGGGCTGACAGTCGCGCCTTATGGGTAGAACTTGCGGAGATGCTCAATATTCCAAGAGTTTTGCAATTGAATGCCATCTCCGGTCTCCAGACGGACTGCGCCAGGTCTGGTGACTCATACTACCCAGTAAGGACCTTCCCACTTCGTCGTCAACTTGTTTGCACCCTTGGCGGACTGAACGGACCTAAGGACAAGGTTGCCTTCCTCAAAACATCAGGCATGAACCATGCATCCGTGATAGCGACGCAGGGCTTGCTTGTAGCATGCAGCACATGTAGTAGCCCGAAGACGGTTCTCCTCGGGAAGCACAATGTCGTCACGCTGGTGCTGATCTTGCGCTACTTAATCGTAGGCAAGCACTCGAGGAGAACCGTAAATGAGTTCCGTGGGGATAAATCCTTCTACCCCATAAACTAGGGAGAAGGGAGTCTGCCCGGTAGCTCGATTTGGTGTCGTTCTGAGGGACCAGAGAATTACCAGCAGCTTATTGGTCCATCGTGCGCCGCACTTCTATAGCATATCAAATGTTCTTGTCTTGATTCCTCACAACACTTTAGTGTTCGCCCTCTCAGCTTGTCCTTTGCTTGTGGGATGTGCAACAGAGGCAAATGAGATCTTGCTTCTGAGGTCCTGAACGTATTGCATGAAGGCGAGGCTCGTGAACTGGGTCCCGTTGTCGGTGATGATCCTGGCAGTGACCCCTAAGAGGCACACCAATCCTTTCAAGAACATGGTAGCTGACTAAGGAGTCACCTTTCTCACGACATCTACTTACAGCCACTTTTTAAAATTGTTGATGGAAACGAACAAGAATTCAAAGCCCTCGACAGCCCGGGGGAAGGGCCGAGGATATCGAGCCCCCATACCGAAAACGACCATGATAAAGGGATTGTCTAAAGAGCTTGTCAGGCAGATGGATGTTCTTGGAATGGAACTGACAGGCTTCACACTTGGTGACTAGCTCGACCACATCTTGGAGGGCTGTGGGCCAATAGAATCCTTGCGAGAATGCTTTCCCAACAAATGCCCTTGATCCAATGTGGGAATCACACATGCCTTTTGTAACGCCCCGAGACCGACAATTCAGAAGACTTCCATATTTTTGTGACCTCCATGTGCTTTTATTTGTGATTGCTCTATTTATTTTTGCATTGCTTCATGTCATCATGACAGCATGCCATTTAATTTTTAAAACCTCAACTAAATAAATTGCATAGATCTTTTGATCTATTTAAATCGAGGGAATTCACATGGTGATTTCTCTTTATAACATATCCTCCTGATATTTATGGAGCTATTATAAATATTCCATTAGTTTGGAATTTACCACAACACACATGCATGATAAATCCGTTGGCCTTTTCTTCTTCATGTTTTGACTCTCTAACCTTGTCTATAATTCTTTCTTTATCTATCGAAGCCCCACCAAAATTCTCAACATTTTTGGACCTTCCCAACCCTCACTTCCTATTCAAATCATTTGAATTTAAATCAAATGAGTTTGAATTTAAATCCTTCAATCATGGCCTTTTTCTATTTTCTCGGAACAAGCACATTTTTGTGAGTCTGGGAATATTATCTGCGTGTCCAACTTCTTCCCCTAACCTCCCTTTCTTTTCTTTCTTATCTCTATTTTGCTTTTATTTTCTTTAGAGTGAGAGAGATAAGAGAGCCCAACAGGCTGGCCCATCTGCAGCCCAGCCCGCACCCCTCCTAACCCTAGCCCACTTGGACCTTTGCTTATCCCCTCGCCCTTGCAGCCACTCATCCTCTCCCTCTCGTCCTCCCACGCTGCTGCTACACATGCACGTAGAGGGGCAGTGCCCCACGCCCAATCCCCTCAACCGCTACCTTGGCCCCGGCCATGGTGACCGCGCCGGCGACCCTAGAGGCTGCTGCTCCACGCCATCTCCGCTTCCTCGTTCCTCTGCCCGTGCGCCGTTCGTCCTCCAGCCCTCATCCACGACCGCGCCAAGACCAGCGGGCATCTGCCCGCGTTCCATGCTCGAGGTCTCCTCCTGGACTCCTCCGCCTTTTGCGCCGGCAATGGCGTCGCCATCCGTCCTCGCGCGCCCGCAGCTCTCGGTCTCTTCCCGTGCCCGAACCTCCATGGCGTCGTCGCCCCCCGTCTCGAGCCCCGCCGGCGTCCAGCCTCCCCGTGCTCGACCTCGACCTCCTCTACTTCGCCTTCTTGCCGCAGATCGCGTCGCTGCGTCTCCTTAACCTCCTGCCTGAGTCCCCTATCGGTGGTCTCCGCTGTCCCCGTGCACCTCAGCTTGCCGTTGCCGTTGACGCCAAGACGGACGACTCCGAACAGGGAGTAGCCCCAAGTTCGATCGTTGAAGATTTCGCCAAGTACCACGACACCCACGTTCATCTACAGAATGTGTACCACTACGCCGAAGAGCTTGGATGCACCAAGTTCCACTACTTCCACAACCAGCACCTTGGGTTTCGGAAAGTTCCTATACGACCCATGTACTACTACCATTGCCAAGTTCAACTGCGGTTGCCGTGTACGACTACCGTCGACCCTTGAAGACTCCGTGGACGTCAAGTTCCTCGCTGTGACCTCGAACATCTACGGAATGTGTACGACTACGAAACATGTACCACTACGTCCACTACCATCGCGAGAACGACTACTTCCACCATGACCCGTGAACGACTACTTCCCTCGACCTTTTTGAACCGCCTCGAAACGCACGCTTCAAAGGTATAATGATGATACAACCGCCGTGGACCGAATGCATGTGTTGCATGAGATGCTCATGTTTGCACCGTGTCTGATTTGTCACTCGTTTCCATGTCTCTAACTCGTGGGACACCCGGAATTCCGGAGCGCCCCACCATCTTTTGCACGCATCCACATACTGCTCCTTTGTATCAGTATCTCAATCGAGTTACCGGTATCATTGCCGTGGCACCCCTTTTGTTTCCGCCAAGGTGACAAATGCTTCTTAATGCTCTTGTCAACTTTTAATAAAATTGCATAAACTTGTACATGCCATCCGCATCATGATAACAACAATTAAAATGTTGAAATTGTTGTTGCAATAAATTACTAAGGCATGTGGGGATTTACCGGAAATGTTGTTCGGTGCTTCCGGACTCATTTAAACTTGACTAGATAGGTAGTTTTACTTTGCTTCACCCTCTTGCCATGTTTTAACAACATTTAATATTGTTGGGTACATAAACAAGATCGAAAATAAATAACTTGAATGTGGTGTTTCGTCAATATGCAACTCGTTGCATATTGAGCTCCACTTAATTTGTAGGATTGTTTTGTGCATTTTGCCATGCCATGTTTCTTTAAACCGGACATGCATCATACTCGGTTGTCCATCATACCATGTTCATATGTTGGTTGTTTACTATGTTGTTTGCTTTCTTTCCGGTGTTGCTTCTTCGGGTTGGTTCCGATAACGTCGCGATTGTGAGGACCCGTTCGTCTACGTCCGTTTGTCTTCTTCTTGGACTCGTTCTTCTTCCTTGCGGGATTTCAGGCAAGATGACCATACCGTCGAAATCACTTCTATCTTTGCTTGCTTAGTTGCTCGCTCTTTTCCTATGCCTATGTTGCGATACCTACCACTTTCTCATCATGCCACCCATATTGTTGAACCAAGCCTCTAACCCACCTTGTCCTCGCAAACCGTTGATTGGCTATGTTACCACTTTGCTCTGCCCCTCTTATAGCGTTGTTAGTTGCAGGTGAAGATTGAAGTTTGTTCCTTGTTGGAACATGGAGATGTTGTTCCTTGTGGGAACATGTTTACTTGTTGGGTTATCACTATATATCTTATTTAATTAATGCATCTATATACTTGGTAAAGGGTGGAAGGCTCGGCCTTATGCCTGGTGTTTTGTTCCACTCTTGCCGCCCTAGTTTCCGTCATATCGGTGTTATGTTCCCCGATTTTGCGTTCCTTACGCGGTTGGGTTATAATGGGAACCCCTTGCCAATTCGCTTTGAATAAAACTCCTCCAGCAAGGCCCAACCTTGGTTTTACCATTCGTCACCTAGCCTTTTTCCCTTGGGAGTCGCGCATCCCGAGGGTCATCTTATTTTAACCCCCCCGGGCCAGTGCTTGTCTAAGTGTTGGTCCGAACTAGAGTCCTTTGCAGTGCCACCTCGGGGAAACTTGAGGGCTGGTTTTAGTTGTATGGAGCGCTCATCCGGTGTTGCCCTGAGAACGAGATATGTGCAGCTCCTATCAGGATGTCGGCGCATCGGGCGGACTTGCTGGACTTGTTTTACCATTGTCGAGGATGTCTTGAGGAACCGGGATACCGAGTCTGATCGGAATGTCTCGGGAGGAGGTCTATTCCTTCGTTGACCATGAGAGCTTGTCATGGGCTAAGTTGGGACACCCCTGCAGGGATTTGAACTTTCAAAAGTCATGCCCGCGGTTATGGGCAGATGGGAATTTGTTAACGTCCGGTTGTAGAAAACCCGAAGTTGACCTTAATTAAAATACATCAACCGCGTGTGTTACCGTGATGGTCTCTTTCCAGCGGAGTCCGGGAAGTGAACACGGTGTTGGAGTTATGCTTGACGTAGGTTGTTTTAGGATCACATCTTGATCATACTTTTATCGACCGTGCTTTGCCTTCTCTTCTCGCTCTTATTTGTGTATGTTAGCCACCATATATGCTAGTCGCTTGCTGCAGCTCCACCTCATACCTTTACCTTACCCATAAGCTTAAATAGTCTTGATCGCGAGGGTGCGAGATTGCTGAGTCCCTGTGGCTCACAGATACTTCCAAACCATCTTGCAGGTGCCGTTGAGTCTGTACAGATGACGCAACCAAGCTCAGGAGGAGCTCGATGAAGATCTTGTCCTTTGTGTTGTTTCGTTCTAGTTGATCAGTAGTGGAGCCCAGTTGGGGTCGATCGGGGACCTTGTCGCATTTGGGGTTCTTCTTTTATTTTGGTTCCGTAGTCGGACCTTGATTGTATTTGGATGTTGTAATGCTTTAATCATGTAATTGTGTGAAGTGGCGATTGTAAGCCAACAATGTATCTCTTTTCCCTTTTTGTATTACATGGGTTGTGTGAAGATTACCTCACTTGCGACATTGCTTTCAATGCGGTTATGCCTCTAAGTCGTGTTTCGACACGTGGGAGATATAGCCGCATCGAGGGCGTTACACCTTTGTGTATTTCTGCTAGCAGTTCCTTTCCTTCTTCCCAGCAAATGAACTTCAATTTCACACCATTGGGTTGTTGGGTAACGTAGTAATTTCAAAAAATTCCTACGCACACGCAAGATCATGGTGATGCATAGAAACGAGAGGGGAGAGTGTCGTCCACGTACCCTCATAGACCGAAAGCGGAAGAGTTAGCACAACGCGGTTCATGTAGTCGTACGTCTTCACGATCCGACCAATCAAGTACTAAACGTACGACACATCCGAGTTCAGCACACGTTCAACCTGATGATGTCCCTCGAAGTCCAACCCAGCTGAGTGTTGAGGGAGATTTTCGTCAACACGACGGCGTGGTGACAATGATGATGTTCTACCAACACAGGGCTTTGGCTAAGCACTGCTACAGTATTATCGAGGTGGACTATGGTGGAGGGGGGCACCGCACACGGCTAAAATATCAAACGATCAATTGTTGTTTATATCGGGTGCCCCCCTGTCCCTGTATATAAAGGAGCAAGGGGGTGTGCTGCCGGCCTAGAGAGGGGCGCGCCAGGAGGAGTCCTACTCCTACCGGGAGTAGGACTCCCCCCTTTTCCTTGTTGGACTAGGAGAGAGAGGGGAAAGAGGTGGAGGAGAAGAAGGAAGGGGGGGCGCTGCCCCCCTCTCCTTGTCTTATTCGGACTAGGGGGAGGGGGCGCGGCCCATGCCCTGGCCGCCTCTCCTCTCTTTCCACCAAGGCCCACTAAGGCCCATTAAGTTACCGGGGGGTTCCGGTAACCTCTCGGTACTCTGGTAAAATCCCGATTTCACCCGGAACACTTCCGATATCCAAACATAGGCTTCCAATATATCAATCTTCATGTATCGACCATTTCGAGACTCCTCGTCATGTCCATGATCACATCCGGGACTCCGAACAACCTTCGCTACATCAAAACATATAAACTCATAATATAACTGTCATCGAAATGTTAAGCGTGCGGACCCTACGAGTTCGAGAACTATGTAGACATGGCCGAGACATGTCTCCGGTTAATAACCAATAGCGGAACCTGGATGTTCATATGGGCTCCCAAATATTCTACGAAGATCTCTATCGGTCAGACCGTATAGCAACATACGTTGTTCCCTTTGCCATCAATATGTTACTTGCCCGAGATTGGATCATCGGTATCTCAATACATAGTTCAATCTCGTTACCGGCAAGTCTCTTTACTCGTTCTGTAATACATCATCCCGCAACTAACTCATTAATCACAATGCTTGCAAGGCTTAAGTGATGTGCATTACCGAGAGGGCCTAGAGATACCTCTCCAACAATCGGAGTGACAAATCCTAATCTCGAAATACACCAACCCACCAAGTACCTTCGGAGACACCTGTAGAGCACCTTTTGTTGGCGTCCAAAACTAGGGGCACATTTTTGTACCCCTTTACTTGTGCATGGGCAGTGAGAGCCGCGCCCGTGACCACACCAAGCAGAGCAAGGGAGGTAAGCCAAGGTAAGATCGAAGCCCAAGACGAAGCAAAGAAATAACAAGGACCAAGGCCACAAAGATCAGATGGGCCAAGCAGGTTTCCCCGGCAAGGACCCTTGCCGGGGCAGCCTCAGCGGCCCCGGCAAGACCCTTGCCGGGGCAGCTCACCCATGCCAGCCGAGCGAGCCACCCTCGATCCCACCAACACTCGACAAATGCATTGGACAGGGAGGCACCTCTGTGGTTGCATGCAGATCTTCGTGAAGACAAAGAATAGTCAAGGTCAAATGAGGATAGGAAGGCAGCCATCCTCACCGAAGAAACCCACAAGACCCCCAGCAAGATCCTTGCCGGGGACGCCTGCACGCCATGGCAAGACCCTTGCCGGGCCACCCGGCAAGGCCCTCGCCAAGCGCACCAGCAGGGCCACCGTTGGGCCCACACCAACCAAGTCTCCGCCGTCATTCGCATGCAGCTGCTGACCCAACCAGCTGGGCAGGCACCTGCGTGGCAACATGGAGCCCTTCATGGAGACTCCACCACCACACCGCCTCAGCTGCCTGCCTACCTACATGGCGCTGCATGCATCGCTCGCCAGGGCGCGTGTCGAAGCTTGGAGGAGCGGCGACGGACGGGACGAGCCTCGCCCCCGCCCCCGATAAAGTGGAGGGACACCTAAGCCTCACATTTAATGGGCTTTGTCCTGTAAAACCAGGATAACCTCGCAACACTGTTGCCTTTCCACCTCCTGTGTGCCACTGTGGCAACCCCTTTTTCTATAAAAGGAGGCCTAAGGCGACAACGAGAGGGATTCGGCTTTTTGGAGCTCGTTACACCCCGTAGCTATTTCAAGAACTCAGACTACATCCACCAAAGCAGGACTAGGGTTTTATGCATCCTCGCGGCCCGAACCTAGATAAACGAACTGCATGCTCTCTGTTAGACCCGCTCTTCTCTCAACCTCGTGCCCCGCAACCGCAGTAGGGATTCTTGTGATCCCATAGGTGCCGTTTCCCACAGACATCCTTGGCGCCAGGTAGGGGGCGCGTTTGTGAGAATCTGGTCTAGTAGTTAGCCTAGAGGTTCTTTGTCGCCATGGCCCCTAAGAAGAAGATGGCCACGGCGATCGGCTCGTTGGGGGCCGAACGGTCCGTGCCGGTGCAGATGAGCAGCGGAACGGTCGCAGACAGGACTCGGGCCATGGCCCGCGAACACCAGCACCACCCAGGCAGTCGGAGCCTGGCGAGGGGCGTCGTTCGTGCACCAGACAGTCGGCCCCACGCCGCCGGATCCATAGACGGAACTGGACCCCCTGCCGGCGGAGCGGGGCCCTCCGGGGTGTCGTTGCGCCAACTCCGGGCGGTGCGGCGGCCTCCAGGACGCATACACCGGCAACCACCGCGTGTTCTTCCCGTGGTGTGCATGCCGAACAGCGTCACCACGTTGGTGACCCTGGGCACCGCCATGGGAAGAGCCCTGTGCGTCGTTAGCAAGGCGAAGGAGTTCAACACGCTCGGTGAAGAACTGGTGAAAATGGCACGCAGCTGCTGGGTCGTGATAGAGCTCCTTCTAACATAGTTAGAAGTCGAAGCGCGCCATGATCCACTCAGCTGTCGCCGCCACCCATGCCAGCGGAAGCCTTGGCGCGCGCGCAGCTGCTCCTTGACTTCCCTCCTGTTGCGGAGAAGCTCGATGAGTTGACAGCCATGATCCGGAGCCTCATCCTCGTCGCGAACAAAGATGATTCGCGATCGGCGGGGCCCTCGGGTCGGCGCTCCACCGAACCACCACATGCTGGCGCTGGGAGGACCGGGGGAGCTGCAGCCACAGTGCACTCTCCTCCTCCTCGCCAGCCGCCACGGGCGTCGGCCCGTCGCGGCGGTGCTGGTGATAACAGCTCCATAGCGTCGTCCGATCCACGGACCCTCCGCGACCAGCGCCAGGTCCTTCGGGAGCGAGCTCACGAAGACGCTCGAACCACCATCGAGCACCGGCGCGAAGCGTGTCGCTAGTCGGACAAGCGGGCGGAACCCACTACGGACCACCCGGCACTGGGGGCCCCCGGTGGCCTAGCTTACGAGGTAGGATGCCTGGATTTTACCCGTGAGCTGAAGCAGTTCCAGTGGCCGTCCAACCGCATGTTCAAGCCCGACGTCAGCGAGAAGTACACCGGCAAGACCCATCCGTCCGAGTTCCTCGGCATCTACACCATCACGATGCAGGCTGTTGGGGCTCGCGACGACAAGGTGCTTGCCAACTACTTCCCACTGGCGCTCAAGCCCAATGTGATGTCTTGGTTGATGCACTTGCTGGCGGACTCCATCTCTTCCTGGTCAGATCTGTGCCATGAGTTCGTTGGCGCCTTCACGGGAAGCCACCAAGCTCATGGCCAGGCCAGTGATCTGCATATCATTCCCCAGAAGGAAGGGGAGACCCTGAGCAAGTACATCCAGAGATTCAGTCGGGTGCAGTTCAACATCCCCGACGTTCATCCAGCCGCTGTGATTAGCGCGTTCCATCAGAATGTGCGCAATCGCAATATGCGCGAGGAGTTGGCGATGACCAAGGTTAAAGATGTGGCCGAGCTCTACGTTCTGGCCGACAGGTGTGCTCGGGCTGAAGAGCGAAGGAAGTAGCCCGGCGAAAACGCCGGCGCGGAAACCGACTCTACTGAGGAGGACACCGCCGCCCCGACGAAGAGGGGCCGGCGTCGCAACAGGAAACACAAAGGCAAGGCCGTGCTTGCCGTTGAAGGATCTGACGATACCGGTGCCAGCAAGAAGGTCAAGGTAGACACCCCCAGCAAGGAGATTGCCGGGTGCGCCGCCTGCCGGGCCTTGGCGGCTACTGACAAGCCAAGATGCTCCAGCAAGCAATACTGCAAAATCCACCGCACCAAAGGCCACGATCTCCAAAACTGCCGGCAAGTCGAGCTGCTTGCTAAGAAGCAAAAGGCTGAGTACGAAAGGCGGGATAAGGAGAAGGACCAGGGTTGTGCTGAGAGATCCGGCAAGAAGCGCGGCGGCCAAGGAGACCGCCCCGACAGGGACAAACAACAAGAAAGACCCACCCGGGGCTGCGACAAGAAACAAGAAGACGACGACCGCGACAAGGACGACGAGTGTGGTGAGCAAGGGTTCCATAAGGCTACGGAGGCCATGTGCGTCGATGGCGGTGCCTCGCTGCACACCTCTCACCGCCAGCTCAAGCAGTGGGCGCGAGAGGTCACAACAACAGAGCCGTCGTTCGATGCTCAGAAGCCAGTAAAGTGGTCCAGCGCGCCCCTCATCTTTGACGCGGAGGACCACCCTAATCGCACTACCGCGGTCGGGTGTTTGCCGTTGTTGGTTTCGCTAACAATATGCAACCTCAGGGTGAACAAGATGTAGGTTGATCACGGGGCCGGCCTGAACCTGATCGTGCCTGTCATGATCAAAAGGTTGCAAATCCCTGACGGAGACCTTGAGGAAACGAGCTCATTTCAGGGGGTCGTTCTGGGGAAAAGCCAGCCAAAGGGAAAGGTCACGCTGCCCGTGACGTTTGGAGGGGAGTTGAACTTCCGGAAAGAGAGGATCGTCTTTGACGTGGCCGAGATCCCCTTGCCCTACAACGGGATCCTCGGCCGCCCGGCACTCGCTAAGTTCATGGCGGCATCACACTACCCCTACAACATGCTAAAGATGCCCGGGCGATTAACCATCATCTCCGTCCCCTCCGACAAGAAGGACGCGCTGATCTGCGCCAACCAACTCTACCAAGAAGAAGTTGCAGTAGCTGCCGTCAAGGCACCTGCTCCTACCGCCGATGGCCTGGGAGGAAAAAAGGAGCCCGACAAGACCTCTCGCACCCACTCCGGCAAGCGCACCCCCTTGGGGTGTTGTGCTACCGCTGAGGACGTGCCAGAGAGCTCTGCCGACAAGAACAAGAGATCCAGAGCCAAGCCGCCGCAGACCAAGAAGGTGCCCATCACGGAGGACGGCATGGGAGGGGCCTTCATCATAGGCTCCGCCCTTAGCAGCAAATAGGAAGGAGAGCTCGTCACTTTCCTACGGGTGAATATCGACGTGTTTGCATGACAAGCGTCCGACATCCCCGGTGTTCCCAGGGAGGTGATTGAGCACCACCTAGATGTCTGCCCCTACGCGCAGCCCGTCAAGCAGAAGGCCAGAAAGCAGGCTCTAGAGAGGCAGGAGTTCATCAGAGAGGAGATCAGGAAGTTAGAAGCGGCAGGTTTGGTGAGAGGGGTGCTCCACCCGACGTGGTTGGCCAATCCGGTAGTGGTGCGCAAGGCGAATGGGAAGTGGAGGCTGTGTATTGATTACACAGATATAAATAAGGCTTGTCCAACGACCACTTCCCATTGCCGCACATCGACCAGATTGTTGACTCCATGGCCGGGTGTGATCTGCTATCATTCCTTGATGCCTACTCAGGCTACCACCAAATCTTCATGACAAGAGAGGATGAAGAGAAGACAACATTCATCACCCCATGTGGTACGTATTGCTTTTTACGGATGCCTTTCGGGTTGAAGAGTGCTGGCGCAACGTTTGCAAGAGCGGTCCAAATTGGTTTTGAACCTCAGCTCCATAGAAATATGGAAGCCTACATGGATGACATAGTGGTCAAAACCAAGGACGGGCCGACTCTTGTGCAAGATCTAGAAGAGACATTTGCCAACCTGCGCAAGATCAACCTCAAGTTGAATCCTGAGAAGTGCGTCTTCGACGTCCCGTCTGGCAAGCTTCTAGGGTTCTTCGTGTCGCAGCGCGGGATTGCGGCAAACCCAGACAAGATCAAGGCCATTGAGCAGATCAAGGCGCCCAAGCGGATCAAGGATGTGCGTCGGCTCGCCGGCTCCGTTGCCGCCATGAGCCGGTTCATCTCCAAGTCCGCCGAGCGCGCCCTTCCCTTTTTCAAGATCTTGAAAAAGGTGGTCCCAATAGAGTGGACCCCAGAAGCCGAGGCAGCACTGCAGGACCTGAACAAATACCTTTCCTCCACGCCAATACTAGTTGCGCCTAAACCACAAGAGCCGTTGCTGCTGTATTTGGTGGCGACGAACCAAGTGGTCAGCGCCACACTTGTGGTGGAGAGGGTGGTCGACGAGGAGGAAGCAATGGCGGTAGAACCAGCGGATGGCACGCCAAAGATTCCCCCAGCAGGGCCTGGCGCCGACAAGGCGCGGCCCCTGGCAGAGTCTGGTGCTACCAGGGCGATGCCCCCGCTGCCGAGTGAAGTGGTGCCCAAGAAAAAGATGATGCACCACCCAGTTTACTTTGTCAGTTCCCTCTTGCAGGGGGCTAGGTCAAGGTATTCCGGTGTGCAAAAATTGCTCTTCGGCCTCCTCATGGCCTCGAGGAAGCTGCGTCACTACTTCCAGGCTCACGAGATCACTGTCGTCACTCGCCTCCCGTTGCAACGGATACTGCACAACCCAGATGCACATGGAAGGATTGTGGAATGGGCCTTGGAATTGTCAAGCTTCGGCTTAAAATTTTAAAGTACCTCGACAATTCAGAGCAAAGTCCTGGCGGAGTTCATCGCGGAATGGACCTCGACGCCTAACGAAGAAATCCAGGAGACTACTCTCCCCAGCAAGGAAGCAGACCGCAACTGGATCATGTACTCTGATGGAGCCTTCTTGCTGCAAGGCGCCGGTGCCAGCGTGCTGCTCATCGTACCCACCGGAGAGCACCTCAAGTATGTGATCCAGATGCACTTCCCCAGGGGGATGTCCACCAATAACACCGCCGAGTACGAGGGATTGCTTGCTAGTCTTAGGATCGCGGCTTACCTCGAGGTTAAGAGGCTCTTCATCAGGGGTGACTCGCAGCTCGTTGTCAGGCAGGTCAACAAAGATTATCAGAGCCCACTGACGGAAGCATACGTAGATGAGGTGAGGAAGCTGGAGGAACGCTTTGATGGTATCCAGGCGGAGCACGTCCCCTGAGCGGAGAACGACATCGCCGATTACCTGTCAAAGCGAGCCGCATTCAAGCTACCTGTGGAACCAGGTACCTTTTTGCTCTGGTTAACTCAACCATCCGTCGATCCATCAGCATGGCAGAACAATCTGAGGAAATCAGGTCCCGGCAAGTACTTTCCTACCGAGCCCCCCGGGGCTGCCGGCAAGGGTGCTGCCGCGGACGCTGAGTCTGCCCAAGGGCAGCTGGCTCCGGCGGGGCGTCAGCCCCTGGCCATGGAGACAGCCGCTCCCATGGCGAAAGAGATGCATTTGGTCCTTGCCGTCGAGCCACACGCTCCAGCAGCAGCGCAGCACACCGTCCAATTCCTCCAAACAGGGGAGCTTCCTTAGGAGCAGGAAGAAGCGGAAAGAGTAGCCCGTCGGTCTGCCCTATACCAGTTCATCAATGATGTCCTGTACCGGAGGAGGCCGAACGGTGTGAAACTCAAGTGCATCCCCCGGAAGGAAGGACTAGAGCTGTTGGCAGAGATACATGGAGGCATATGTGGCTCCCACATAGGGTCAAGGGCCCTTGCCGGGAAGGCGTTCCAGCAAGGTTTCTTCTAGCCGACCGCCCTCCAGGATGCGACGGCACTAGTCACCAAGTGTGAAGAGTGCTAGTTCCATTCAAAGAAGCTTCATCAACCCGCTCAAGCCCTTCAGACAATCCCTCTCTCGTGGCCATTCTCGGTCTGGGTGCTTGATATACTGGGCCCTTTCCCTCGCGCTATCGGGGGCTTTGAGTACTTGTACATTGCAATTGACAAGTTCACAAAGTGGCCAGAGGTGGAAGCTGTGAGGAAGGTGACTACTCAGTCAGCCGTCAAATTCTTCAAAGGACTGGTCTGCCATTTTGGTGTGCCAAACAGAGTCATCACCGACAACGGCACGGAGTTCACAAGCCACACCTTCATGCAGTACATCCGAGACCTCGGCAGCAAGGTCTCTTTTGCTTCCGTGGCACATCCACGGAGCAACCTCCAAGTGGAGAGGGCAAATGCTAAAGTGTTGTGAGGCTTGCGAACGAAGACCTTTGACAAGCTACACAAGATTGGAAGGCGCTGGATTGATGAGTTGTCTGCGGTTCTTTGGTCGATCAGAACGATGCCAAATCGAGCCACTGGCCAGACACCTTTTGTCCTGGTATACGGGGCGGAAGCAGTTCACCCCATGGAACTCATACACGAGTCACCTCGAGTGCTCGCTTATGACGAGCTTGAGCAAGAGCCGTTGCGCCATGATGACGCAACGCTCCTTGAGGAAGATCGTCTTCGGGCGGCTGTAAGAGAGGCACACTACCAGCAAGCCTTGCGCCGCTACCATAGCCGCAACGTTCATGCCCGAAGCCTTGAGGAAGGCGACATTGTTCTTCGGCGCGTTCAGTCGGCAAGAATTCCATCAAGTTGACGCCGAAGTGGGAAGCCACTTATCGGGTAATACGAGTCACCAGACCGGGCGCAGTCCGCCTGGAGACCGAGGTTGCCATACCAGTGAGCAACTCCTGGAACATCGAGCATCTTCGCAAGTTTTACCCATAAGGCATGGCTTGCTGGGCCTCCCGGCAAGCCACCTTTTGTACGAGCTTTGCCGACAAGGCATGTGACCTTCTGTACAAAGCCAGGTGTAGACCCTGAGCATAAATAAATGAAGCGATGCTGCCCTAAGTTATAGCATGCATGCTAGGTCGAGTCTCGTCCTTGGTTAGGGTTGATAGTGCTTAGCGGCGGCTAACCCCTAAGTTAGAGGTCGAGTGCGCGTCTCTCTGTTCTTCTTTGTCTTCTTTGGTTCGCAGGACACATGAGTATCCTTGCTGAGCTGCTTTGGAAGGAAGGGGATGGACCAGCGTCCGGACCCCGACAAGCCAGTATTGCCAGGGGCTACAAGAGCAATAAGTTCTCTATCCCTTATCATGCATTTTGTTATGGACTGAGGTATGTGAAACCTCCTTTTATCCTTAGGCTACCGTGCTCCCCTCATTTCGGGCCCTAGGACTCATTTCCTAGGACCGAGTTTGGTCGTAGTCGCGGCAGCAAGGAAATGAAACAAGGAGCCTAAGCCCACCTCATCCCTGCCTCCGCCAAGGGCGTGAGATAGGTCGAGCGGAGTGGGGGACGGCAAGGCCTGTTGCCGGGCGAGAAAACGTTTATCTTAAAGGTAACAAGGATTTACTCCTTATCGTGGGTTTTACCTGCGAACGAAAAACCCTTCAAACATCCCTTTTTCATTAAAAACATCCCGTTCAGGTACAGTTCATACGAAATGAAAAATATGAACAAGGGGATTACAAGTTCTAAAGTTAACAAAGGCCCGAAGGCTTACAAGACTAAAAAGAGATAAGATGCCCGTAATCCCTTTCTTGTCCCTCTCCTCAGGAAATGGAACAAGAAAGCAGAAGGGCAAAAGGGGCGCCTAAGCGATCTACGAGTGGCAGAAGACACCAAGCGGACATCTTGGTGGCCGTCCAAGAGCTGGATGGTGATGGCGGCGCTGGAGGCAGAGCTCGAAGACGAGGCGGCAGGACGTCGGTATGCGACGAAGGCGTCGGTACCTGCGTACTCCGACTTGACGGCCTTGCCGCCTGCCCTCTTTCTCTTCCGCGGCATCCCAACGCCAGCCGCCCAAGGAGACGAGCCCAAGAAGTTCAAGGAGCCAGTGACGCGGATGATGGGGTCGCCGGTGCTGCTCGGAGCGGCGCCCGACGCCTAATTGGACCTGTCATCCTGCCGCCCGCTAGCCTTATCGTCGTTGCCGTTGTCCTCCTCGCCACTCTCGCTCGAGGAGGAGTCTTCGTCGTCAGAAGATCACTCCACGCAGCACCTTACACGAGTCCCGAAGTGCCCGAAGATCTTGACGGAGAGGAGGTGTAACCCCCCGTATGTAACTTGCCATATTTGTATTCCACCTCTTGCCATTTTTGACACTAAGTTATGATATTCCCTCGTGGTTGGGTTTTGTCTTCGTTTTTTTCATTTTGTCCATGTCATGCATCTCATATCATGTCATCATGGGCATCGCATTTGCATACGTGTTCGTCTCATGCATCCGAGCATTTTCCCTGTTGTCCGTTTTGCATTCCGGCACTCCTATGTCCTCCGACATCCCCTCTTGCCTCTTTTCATGTGCGGGTGTTAAACGTTCTTGGATTGGACCGAGACTTGTCAAGCGGCCTTGGTTCACCACTGGTAGACCGCCTGTCAAGTTTGGTGTAATTTGGAGTTCGTTTGATACTCCAACGGTTAACCGAGGAACCGTAAAGGCCTCGTGTGTGTTTCAGCCCAACACCCCTCCAAAGTGGCCCAAAACTAATCTAAACCCCCTCCACCCTATCGGTCGTTCGATCACGATCGCGTGGACAAAAACCGCACCTCCTTTGGACTCTCCTAGCTCCTAGAATCTATATATAGGCCTCCCCCTCCAAAATTTCGGGTCCAAAACCCTAGTCTCCCCCTTCCTCTGCGCGCCGGACACGTCCGCCCGGTGCCAGACGTGTCCCGCGCTGCCGCCCCGCGCCAGTGGGACGCCACCATGTGTCCCGCCTCCACCTGCTGCCGCCGCAGCCCGCTCAGCCCACGGGTAGCCCTCCCAGGGCCGGATCGGGCCCGAGCTACCCCGCGCCTCGCGCCGCCCGCGCGCCGCCCTGCCTCCCACGCCTGCCTCGGCGAGCCCTCGCTGCCGACTCGCCGCTCCGCCGCGCCGCCCAGCCGCCGTCTCGCCGGTCCACCGCCTCGACGTCCGTGCCGCTGCCACCACCTCGCCGGCCGCCGCCTCCTCCCGGCGCCCCGCGCATCGCCTCCGGCCAGATCCGGCTGCGGGAGGGCCCGATCTGGCGACTCCGACCTCGCCGGCCGCCGTCTTCATCGTGCCTGGCGAGTTTCTTGGCTGCCTCGGTTTGCGTGCCACAGTCAAACCCTAGATCTGGGCGAGGTCATTTTCATCTAAGTCTTTTTCATCTGGTATATTTTCTAGCCCTGTTCGCAATGCCATATCTCCGCCATCGTAGCTCCGTTTTGGGCGTGTGATATATCAGAATGTTCGTTAGGATGTCCTCTTCATTTCATTCCATTGCACCATGCTTGTTTGATTCCACCTTGATGCCTAAAATGCTGTTGCAAGAGTGCTTCATAATGGTAGTTCCTGATTCTTATCAGTTTATGAGCATTTGTCATTTTTGCCATGATTGTTGTGTGCCTCCTGTAACATGAGCCCTACATGTGTTTTGGGCTATGCCATGCCATCTTTATAGGGGTGTATGCCATCTTTTTTGTGATAAATATGGTGAATAGCACAAGCATGCAAAGTAGCTCTCGTGATGTTGCTGATTTCAGGGACTTAGAATTCTTCCAAGTCATTTCCCTGATGTTATTTTTATGCCATGTATTCATGTTGCTACAGGGTGATCCATGCCTCTTTTGAGCATGTCCATTAAAGATGATTTTGAGAAATTGTTATGTTCTATCCATCCATGTCTTTGTTTGCAATTATGGAGTAACCTAGCATGACTCCATCTTGCTCTACTTTTTCTATAAAATGTTCCTAGCAGATTGTTTACATGTTAATCAATTTTGCCAAGGTTGTTGTAGTTGATCCTTGCACGATATGAGATGGTTCTTGGCATGGTTAGCTACTTGATCATGTCTTCTTGCTGTGTGTATGCTTAGTTTGTCCTGCAATTCCTTGTGGTGAGTGCATCGAGCTCGCAAACATGCCTACGTAAATCTGTTTATGCCATGTCCAGTTTTTCTGCCAAGTCTGAATCTGTTAACGAAACTTGCTATGCTTACATGGGCGCCATCATATCTTCTGATCCTTATTGGCTTATGGTCAGTAAAGTACTTTTGTTATATACTTTGAGTAGTTTCATGCCATGCCTTGATTTGCCATGATATGTTCCTGTAGCATGTTATCTTTCTCTAAACTTTGCTTCCTGATGTTAAATCCTGACATGTTATTTTCACTAAGTCTGTGATGCTGTTATCTTTTGCACTTTTGCCATGCTTGTTTGAACCTCCTATTGTGTGATTTAGCCGTAGCTCAGTGTTCCTCTTTTGTCAAGAATCTTGAGTGGATCACTTCCATGTGCTTTGTTGCTATGTTGGAGTGCAGTAGCTTAGTTCCTTGTGGCATTCTAGATGGCATCGTGCTGTCAATCGTAGAATAGTGCCATTATTGTTTTGCTTGCCATGTGCAAACCGTTCATCCGATTCCGGTGATCTTTATATCGATTTCGAACGAAATCCACTCAACTTTCCAGCGGCGCACTTGGTTTGCCAAGTTGAGGCCTGATTCAATCTTTTACTTCCGGAGCACGCATCTGCATTGCATATTACATCCCGCATATCGTGCCATGTTTTGCATCATGTTGCTTGTGCATTGTACCGTGGTTGATTGTGGTTCCCTTTGCTTGTGTTCTTGCTTTGGGTAGAGCCAGGAGATGAGTACGTGATCGAGGAACCCGTTGAGTACCCTTACGAGGATTAAGCTTAAGTCAACTCGGAGAACTTTGTAGGCAAGATGACCATACCCTCGAAATCACTTCTATCTTTGCTTGCTAGTTGCTCGCTATATTGCTATGCCTATGCCGCGATACCTACCACATGCTATATCATGCCTCCCATATTGCCATCTCAAACCTCTAACCCACCTTGTCCTAGCAAACCGTTGTTTGGCTATGTTATCGCTTTGCTCAGCCCCTCTTATAGCGTTGCTAGTTGCAGGTGAAGATTAGAGTTGTTCCTTGTTGGAACATGAATATTGTTGGGATATCATTATTATATCTTGTTTACTTTAATGCATCTATATACTTGTTAAAGGGTGGAAGGCTCAGCCTTATGCCTAGTGTTTTGTTCCACTCTTGCCGCCCTAGTTTCCGTCATACCGGTGTTATGTTCCTTGATTTTGCGTTCCGTACGCGGTCGGGTTATAATGGGAACCCCTTGACAGTTCGCCTTGAATAAAACTCCTCCAGCAAGGCCCATCCTTGGTTTTACCATTTGCCACCTAGCCTTTTTCCCTTGGGTTTCGCGGACTCAAGGGTCATCTTTATTTTAACCCCCCCGGGGCCAATGCTTCTCTAAGTGATGGTCCAAACTGTGCGATGTCCGGCGCCCCCTGGGCAACCAGGGTCTATGCCAACCCGACGACTTGCCCATCCAGTGTGCCCTCAGAACGAGATATGTGCAGCTCCTATCGGGATTTGTCGGCATATTCGGGTGGCTTTGCTGGTCTTGTTTTACCATTGTCGAGATGTCTTGTAACCGGGATTCCGAGTCTGATCGGGCTGTCCTGGGAGAAGGAATATCCTTCGTTGACCATGAGAGCTGGTGATGGGCTAAGTTGGGACACCCCTGCAGGGTTCTGAACTTTCGAAAGTCATGCCCGCGGTTATGGGAAGATGGAAATTTGTTAATATCCGGTTGTAGAGAACTTGACACTTGACTTAATTAAAATGCATCAACAGCATGTGTAGCCACTATGGTCTCTTTTCGGTGGAGTCCGGGAAGAGAACATGGTCTCGTGTTTTGCTTGAACGTAAGTAGTTCTAGGATCTCTTCTTGATCATAGATTCTCGGACGTGCTTTGCCTTTCTCTTCTCGCTCTCTTTTGCGTATGTTAGCCACCATATATGCTAGTGCTTGCTGCAGCTCCACCTTTCATACCTTTTCCCTACCCATAAGCTTAAATAGTCTTGATCGTGAGGGTGTGAGATTGCTGAGTCCACGTGACTCACAAATTACTTCCAAAACCAGATGTAGGTGCCGATGATAGCATTCCAGGGGACGCGACTGAACTCAAGTGGGAGTTCGACGAGGACTCGGGACGTTACTACGTTTCCTTTCTAGACGATCAGTAGTGGAGCCCAGTTGGGGCGATCGGGGATCTATCGCATTTGGGGTTGTCTTTATTTTGGTTCCGTAGTCGGACTTTGATTGTATTCTGGATGATGTAATGCTATATTTATGTATTGTGTGAAGTGGCGATTGTAAGCCAACTCTTTATCTCTTTCTTGTTCAGTACATGGGATGTGTAAAGAGTACCCCTCTTGCGACATGCCTACAATGCGGTTATGCCTCTAAGTCGTGCTCCGACATGTGGGAGATATAGCCGCATCGTGGGTGTTACAAGTTGGTAATCAGAGCCTTCCCCAACATAGGAGCCCCCTGCTTGATCGAATCGCTGGCGTTGTTGAGTCTAGAAAAATGTTTTGAGTCTTTAGGATTATATATATCGGAGAGTAGGATTCTTTTTACTCCTCAGTCCCTTCGTCGCTCTACTGAGGCATCCTGACATAGAGTTTTGACTCTTCTCTTCTCAAATTTCACTAAAAAAATTTAGGATCACACGGGTATCTTGGAATCGTTCCGATGGTTTTGTGACGAGAACATTGTTCTTGGTGCCTCCTGACATTTAGGGGTTGTGGCAGTGTCCTGCGGAGTTGAGCTCCGAGGTGTTGTCGTCACAATTTTATCGTTGCAATTCTCGAATACCTGAGTTTCGCCGACATCGAAAATCTCCTTTATGTAGTTGTTGGTGAGATAACCTCGATGCCACCCAGTACTGGGGCGGGAGTTCGGGAGTATTTCCATAACTCGTATAAAAGATGCTTTTTGAAGGTTGAGGTAAATGAATTCCGAAGGTTTCTTGGTTATGTGTTGAAGGATGGATACAACTGGATGTAGGATTTGCTAGTTTTGGGTGAGATATTATGCTTCCCCTGTATCCCCAACACCTGATTGCATAACCAGAAAGTTTCGGAAGTTTTATAGGTAGGAATTCATGTAGCTCTAGTATTTCTTCGGCACAATTTGGTTCGTGATTGGGTAATCCTTACCAAGTATTTGTTCATATCCATACCTTGTTGTTTTATTGATCTACCTCTATCTAAGTGGCTTCTCAATTTATGGAAGTGTGATCATCTAATTTGGAATTCATTCGTTCGTTTTTGTTTGAATGTTCAGGCTATATGTTGCAATTTCGATCCATTGATTCAGCTTGAATATATGTCTGTCAAGATGCTAACGGATGTCACCCTCTTCAGGATGGCTCCTCCAACACTTCAGAATCCGGAACCACCGCCACCACCTCCACCTCTGGAGGCATGGCAAGCTGTGATGGCCGCTACCAACACCAACACGCAGTTGATTATGCAACTCTTGCAAGAGCGCAACCAAGGAAATCAAGGCCATGGCAACAATCAAACTCAGTTTGCTACCCTCAACCAGTTCCACGCAGACCAGCCGAAGTCTTTCAGTAACTGTGTCGAGGCCAACAGACGCTGATGATTGGCTCGTGGATATCTGCAAACATTTTGAGTGTAGCAACGTCAGGCCTGAGGACTTTGTCAAGTTTGCTTTGTTCCAACTCAAAGACCAAGCTGCTGAGTGGTATCAACAATATAAAGATTCCAGAGGAGGTCGTGTGATTACCTGGGATGATTTCCGCCAAGACTTCAAAGCTCACCACATTCCTCAGAGTGTTGTTGAGAGTAAGCGTGAGGAGTTCCGCAACCAGAAGCAAGGCAGCTTGTCAGTTTACCAATACAACATCATGTTCCAGAGGCTCGCTCGCTTCGCCAAGTAAGACGTCCCTGACGAGAAGAGCATGATTTACCAGTTCCGAGGTGACTTCAGAGAAGATATGAAACTAGCTCTTGTACTTTTTGAGCCGAAAAAGTTTGATGAGTTCTACAACATGGCTTTAAAGAAAGAGGCCGCTTAGCTCAAGTGCGATGCTTCTAAGAAGAGAGTTAGGGATGCAACTCCTTCTTCTTCTTCAACTCAAGTGGCAGCTAAGCAGCAAAAGTACCGGTCGCCTCCTCCTCCTCCTCTGTTCCGTCAGCCTTATCAGCAGAAGAGCAAAGGTGGCAATGGATCTTCCCACCCTCCCAGCCCAGGCTTTCAGAACAAGGCTTCGTCTCATGCTCCAAGGTCAAGTGCTCTGTATCACCGGCCACTCTCAGAGGTTACGTGCAACAAGTGTCAGCAGAAAGGTCACTATGCAAGCAAATGCTTCAACCAGAGGCGTCTTCCGCCTCCTCCTCCTGTGAGATCTACGAGCAATGCAGTGGTCAAGCATAATCCCAAGTCTGCAAAGGTCAACATGATGAACGCAGCTCAGGCAGAGGACTCTACAGAAGTGATCATGGGTAACCTCCCTGTTAATGATATTCCTGCAAGAGTTCTTTTTGATACTGGTGCATCTTTGTCATTCATATTGAAGCCTTTTGCATCCATGCACGATTTGCATATTGTCAATTTGCCTATGCCAATAGCGGTTTCCTCTCCGGGTTTGTTCATGAACACCAAAATGATGGCTCCGGATGTTTCTATCAAGATGGGAGATTATAAATTCCTGTCCTCTCCAATGGTCCTTGGTAACTCAGATATTGATCTAATTCTCGGCATGGACTGGCTTTCTAAGCACAAGGCTCAGCTTGATTGTGCTGCCAGGCAGATTCAATTGACACACTTGTCTGAGGATGTGATCGTCTTTTCCTCTCATGATGATACCATTTGACTTTTTTCTCTCAATGAGTAAGGCGAGTTGAATGCCATCTCTCAGATTCCAGTCGTTTGTGAATATCAAGTCGTCTTCCCAGAAGAGCTTCCAGGAATGCCTCCTCACCGGCTAGTTGAATTCGTCATTGATCTTGAGACTGGCACGAAACCTGTTTGCAGACGTCCTTACAGGCTTGGACCAGAAGAGTTGAAGGAGCTGAAGAAACAACTCGATGAACAAGAGTGTATGGGTTTGATCCGACCAAGTTCTTCTCCATGGGGCTATGGTGTTCTTTTTGTCAAGAAAAAGGATGGAACAGACCGTCTTTGTGTCGACTGCCGTCCATTGAATAAGAAGACCATAAAGAACAAGTACCCACTTCCCAACATCAATGAGCTTTTCGAACAACTCAAGGGTGCTCAAGTATTCTCCAAGCTTGACCTCCGTATGGGCTATCATCAGATTCGCATTTGTGAGCAAGATATCCCCAAGACAGCATTCAGAACAAGCTATGGTTCCTATGAATACACTTTCATGTCTTTCGGCCTTGTCAATGTTCCTCCAACGTTCTCTCACATGATGAACTTCATCTTCAACCCATACACAAATGACTTCGTCTTGGTCTATCTCGATGACATTTGGTCTTTTCCAAGAACAAGGAGGATCATGCCAAGCACTTGAAATTGGTGATGGACAAACTTAGAGAACATCAGTTCTATGCGAAGTTTTCAAAGTGCGAGTTTTGTCTTGATGAGGTTCTCTACCTTGGGCATATCATCTCCGCCAAGGGCATAGCTGTTAATCCTGAGAAGGTGTCTGCAATTGTGAATTGGAACCACCTTAGAATATGAAGCAACTCTGTAGCTTCCTTGGGCTCGCAACCTATTGTCGAAGATCCGTTGAGAATTTCTCAAACATCGCGAAGCCTCTTTCCAACCTTCTCCAGAAGCATGTGAAGTATGTCTGGACGGCTGAATGTGACATCGCTTTCAACACCCTCAAAGAGAAGTTAGTCACAGCTCCAGTTTTGACTCCTCCTGATGAATCCAAACCATTCGAGGTTTTCTGTGATGCTTCCCTTCAAGGTCTAGGTGCTGTGTTAATGCAAGAGAAGAAAGTTTTGGCCTATACCTCTCGCCAGTTGAAGCCCAACGAAAAGAACTACCCCACTCATGACCTCAAGTTAGAGGCAGTTGTCCATGCTCTTTTAACATGGAGACATCTCTTCTTGGGAAGAATAGTGGACATCTTCACTAATCATAAGAGTCTCAAGTACATCTTCACTCAGCCCAACCTCAACCTCAGGTAGACTCGTTGGGTCGAAATGATTCAAGAGTACAATCCTAGTATTGAATATACTCCAGGCAAGGCCAATGTCATTGTTGACGCTTTGAGCAGGAAGGCTTACTGCAACAGTTTGATTCTCAATCCCTTCCAACCGGATCTTTATGAATCTTTCCACAAACTTAATCTCCAAGTTGT
Source organism: Triticum aestivum (assembly GCF_018294505.1). Classification (NCBI taxonomy): domain Eukaryota; kingdom Viridiplantae; phylum Streptophyta; class Magnoliopsida; order Poales; family Poaceae; genus Triticum; species Triticum aestivum. The sequence goes on along the minus strand of NC_057797.1, from coordinate 291,535,862 downwards.
TCCTCAAGGATTCCTTGCCAACCTCCAAGTCTCTCCTACTTTGGAAGATCAGATTCGTGAGGCTCAACTTCTTGATGCCATGGTGAAGAAGGTGAAGATTGGGACTGCCAAGAGCCAACCCAAGTACAAGTGCTATCGCCTTGATGACAAAGATACTCTATTCTTCAAGGATCGAATTGTTGTTCCTGAAGGTGACCTTCGTAAAGTCATCATGAATGAGGCTCACAATTCACTCCTATATATTCATCCTGGAAGTACAAAGATGTACCATGACCTCAAGCAGTTGTATTGGTGGAAACGAATGAAGTGCGAGATTGCTCAGTTCGTGAATGAATATGATATCTGCAGAAGAGTGAAAGCAGAACACCAACGGCCAGCTGGTCTCCTTCAACCTCTTTCCATTCCAGAATGGAAGTTTGACCATATTGAGATGGACTTCGTGACTGGATTTCCCAAGTCCAAGTGTGGCAATGATGCTATCTTTGTTGTCATCGACAAGCTCACTAAAGTGGCTCATTTTCTTCCTATCAAAGAATCTATCACAGCAGCTTAGTTGGCAGAGCTATATACCTCTAGGATTGTCTCTTTGCACGACATTCCACTGTTGATATCTTCAGATCGTGGAAGCATCTTCACTTCTAAGTTTTGGGATTCCTTTTAGAAGGCCATGGGTACCAATATTTGCTTCAGCACAGCCTTTCATCCTCAAACTAGTGGACAAGTCGAGTGAGTAAATCAAATTCTTGAAGATATGCTCAGGGCTTGTGTCATTTATTTCAGTATGAAGTGGGAAGATTGTCTTCCATATGCCGAGTTCTCCTACAACAACAGCTTCCAAGCGAGTTCGGGCAAGGCCCCATTTGAGATTCTCTATGGCAGAAAGTGTCTTACTCCTCTTAACTGGTCAGAGACTGGTGAACGCCAACTTCTTGGCAATGACTTGATCACAGAGGCTGAAGAAATGTGCAAAGACATTCATGAAAATCTCAAAGCCACGCAATCGCGCCAGAGGGGTTACTATGATAGCAAGCTTCATGACTTGGCTTTCGAGATCGGAGACCATGTCTACCTCTGTGTCTCTCCAACGAAAGGTACACATCGCTTCGGTATCAAAGGGGAGCTTGCCCCTAGATACGTGGGTCCTTTCAAGATCATTGGCAAAAGAGGCGAGCTCGCCTATCAACTTGAGCTTCTGTCCAACTTTGCAACCGTGCATGACGTGTTTCATGTGTCTTAGCTTCGCAAGTGTTTCAAGACTCTTGACCGCACCATCAACTTCGAAGAGATTGATCTCCAAGAAGAGTTGTCTTATCATGAGCATCTCGTTGCTATTCTTGAAGAAACTGAGCGCAAGACTCGCAACAAGTCTATCAAATTACTGAAAGTGAAGTGGTCACATCATTCCGACCGTGAAGCCACCTGGGAACGCGAGGACCACCTCCGTTCTGAATATCTGGAGTTTTTTCCAGTCCTAGATCTCGGGACGAGATCCTTTCATAGTGGTGGAGTTTTGTAACTCTTGCCATTTTTGACACTAAGTTATGATATTCCCTCGTGGTTTGGTTTTGTCTTTGCTTTTGCATTTTGTCCATGTCATGCATCTCATATCATGTCATCATGTGCATCGCATTTCTATACGTGTTCGTCTCATGCATCCGAGCATTTTCCCCGTTGTCTGTTTTGCATTCCGGCACTCCTATGTCCTCTGGCGTCCCCTTTTGCCTCTTTTCGTGTGCGGGTGTTAAACGTTCTCGGATTGGACCGAGACTTGCCAAGCGGCCTTGGTTCACCACCGGTAGACCGCATGTCAAGTTTCCTATCATTTGGAGTTCGTTTGATACTCCAACGGTTAACCGAGGAACCGTAAAGGCCTCATGTGTGTTGCAGCCCAACACCCCTCCAAAGTGGCGCAAAACCCATCTAAACCCCATCCATCCTATCGATAGTTCGATCGCGATCGCATGGCCGAAAACCGCACCTCTTTTGGACTCTTCTAGCTCCCAGAATCTATATATAGGCCTCCCCCTCCGAAATTTCGGGTCCAAAACCCTAGTATCCCCCTTCCTCCGTGCGACGTACACGTCCACCCGGCGTTGGACGCGTCCCGCGCCGCCGCCCCACACCAGTGAGATGCCGCCACATGTCCCGCCTCCACCCGCCACCGCCGCGGCCCGCTCGGCCCACGGGGAGCCCGTCCCGGGTCGGATCGGGCCCGAGCAGCCCCGTGCCGCCCGCGCGCCGCCCGGCCTCCAGCACCCGCCGCCGCGAGCCCTCGTAGCCGACTCGCCGCTCCGCCGTCTTGACATCCGCACAGCCGCCGCCATCTTGCTGTCCGCCTCCTCGCGGCGCCCCGCGCCTCGCCTCCGGCCAGATCCGGTCGCGGGAGGGCCGGATCCGGCGACTCTGACCTCGCGGACCGCCGTCTTCGTTGACTCTGGTGAGTTTCCCGGCTGCCTCGGTTCGCATGCCACTATCAAACCCTAGATCTAGGTGAGGTCATTTGCATCTAAGTCTTTTTCATCTGCTATATTTTCTAGCCCTGTTCGTCATGCCATATCTCTGCCATCGTAGCTCTATTTTGGGCGTGTGATATATCAAAATTTTCGCTAGGATGTCCTCTTCATTTTATTCCATTGCACCACGCTTGTTTGATTCCATCTTGATGCCTAAAATATTGTTGCAAGAGTGCATCATAATGTTAGTTCTTGATTCTTATCAGTTTATGAGCATTTGTCAGTTTTTCCATGAGTGTTGTGTGCCTCCTATGAAATTGAGCCCTCCATGTGTTTTGGGCTAGGCCATGCCATCTTTACAGGGGTGTATGCCATGTATTTTTCTGATAAATGCGGTGACTAGCACAAGCTTGCAACGTAGCTCTCGTGATTTTTCTGATTTCAGGGACTTAGAAATCTTCTAAGTCATTTCCCTGATGTTATTTTTATGCCATGTATTCATGTTGCTACAGAGTGATCCATGCATCTTTTGAGCATATTCAGTAAGGATGATTTTGAGATATTGTTATGTTCTATCAATCCATGTCTTTGTTTGCAATTATGGAGTACCATAGCATGACTCAATCTTCCTCTACTTTTTCTATAAATGTTCCTGGCAGATTGTTTATGTGTTAATCAATTTTGCCAAGGTTGTTGTAGTTGATCCTTGGATGCTATGAGATGGTTCTTGCCATGGTTAGCTACTTGATCATGTCTTCTTACTGGGTGTATGCTTAGTTTGTCATGCAATGCCTTGTGGTGAGTGCATAGAGCTCGCAAACATGCCTGCGTAACTCTGTTTATGCCATGTCCATTTTTTCTCCTAAGTCTGAATCTGTTAACGAAACTTGCTATGTTTACATGGGTGCCATCATATCTTCTGATCCTTTTTGGCTTATGGTCAGTAAGGGACTTTTGTTATATGCTTTGAGTAGTTTCATGCCATGATATCTTCCTGTAGCATGTTGTTATCTTGCTCTAAACTTTTCTTCCTCATGTTAAATCCTGACATGTTATTTTCACTAAGTCTGTGATGCTGTTATCTTTTGCACTTTTGCGATGCTTGTTTGAACCTGCTGTTATCTTTTGTCAAGCATCTTGAGTGCATCACTTCCATGTGCTTTGTTGCTATGTTGGATTGCAGTACCTTAGTTTCTTGTGGCATTCTATATGGCATCGTGCTGTTAATCGCAAAATAGTGACATTTATTGTTTTGCTTGCCATTCGCAAACCGTGCATCCGATTCCGGTGATCTTTATATCGATTTCGACCGAAATCAACTCATATTTCCAGAGGTGCACTTGGTTTTCCAAGTTGAGGCCTGGTTCAATCTTTTCATTCCGAAGCACGCATATGCATTGCATATTGCATCCCGCATATCATGCCATATTTCGCATCATGTTGCTTGTGCATTGCACCGTGGTTGATTGTGGTTCCCTTTGCTTGTGTTCTTGCTTTGGGTAGAGCCGGGAAATGAGTACGTGATCGAGGAACCCGTTGAGTACGCTTACGAGGGTCAAGCTTACATCAACTCAGAGAACTTTGCAGGCAAGATGACCATACCCTCGAAATCACTTTTATCTTTGCTTGCTAGTTGCTCGCTCTATTGCTATGCCTATGCCGCGATTCCTACCACATGCTATATCATTCCTCCCATATTGCCATGTCAAACCTCTAACCCACCTTTTCCTAGCAAACCGTTGTTTGGCTATGTTACCGCTTTGCTCAGCCCCTCTTATAGCGTTGCTAGTTGCAAGTGAAGATTGGAGTTGTTCCTTGTTGGAACATGAATATTGTTGGGATATCATTATTGTATCTTGTTTACTTTAATGCATCTATATACTTGGTAAAGGGTGGAATGCTCGGCCATATGCCTGGTGTTTTGTTCCACTCTTGCCGCCATTTGTCGGCACATTCGGGTGGCTTTGCTGTTCTTGTTTTACCATTGTCGAGATGTCTTGTAACCGGGATTCCGAGTCTGATCGGGCCGTCCTGGGAGAAGGAATATCCTTCATTGACCATGAGAGCTTGTGATGGGCTAAGTTGGGATACCCCTGCAGGGTTTTGAACTTTCGAAAGTCGTGCCCGTGGTTATGGGCTGATGGGAATTTGTTAATATCCGGTTGTAGAGAACTTGGCACTTGACTTAATTAAAATGCATCAACAGCGTGTGTAGCCGTGATGGTCTCTTTTCGGCGAAGTCCGAGAAGAGAACACGATCTCGTAAGTAGTTCTAGGATCACTTCTTGATCATAGATTCTCGACCGTGCTTTGCCTTTCTCTTCTCGCTCTCTTTTGCGTATGTTAGCCACCATATATGCTAGTGCTTGCTGCAGCTCCACCTCTCATACCTTTTCCCTACCCATAAGCTTAAATAGTCTTGATCACGAGGGTGTGAGATTGCTGAGTCCCCGTGACTCACAGATTACTTCCAAAACTAGATGCAGGTGCCGATGATACCATTCCAGGGGATACGACTGAACTCTAGTGGGAGTTCGATGAGGACTCAGGACATTACTACGTTTCCTTTCCAGACAATCAATAGTGGAGCCCAGTTGGGGCGATCGGGCATCTATCGCATTTGGGGTTGTCTTTATTTTGGTCCCGTAGTCGGACCTTGATTGTATTCTGGATGATGTAATGCTATATTTATGTATTGTGTCAAGTGGCGATTGTAAGCCAACTCTTTATCTCTTTCTTGTTCAGTACATGGGATGTGTAAAGATTACCCCTCTCGCGACATTCCTACAATGCGGTTATGCCTCTAAGTCATGCTCGGACACGTGGGAGATTTAGCCGCATCGTGGGTGTTAAAGGAGGCCACCCTCCATTAGTTTGAAAGAAACGGAAAGTGAGCCCATCCGTCAAGCTGTGGAGGTGAGCGAAGGTCTTCCACCCTCGGTGGAGATACATGATGTGAGGGGCGGGGAACTCGACATCGGTCCATGTGCCACTGTTCCCGCAGCCCATCATATGCAACCGCAACGCCTGCGGCGGATCCAGCTCCATCTCCCACACGAATGGAGTTGGGAGGCGAAGGTGACGGCACGGTGGCTAGCACAGCCTGATGAAGAATTCGCAGGGGTTGTCCCCGGCATGGCCCTCCATCAGAGGAGGAACTACTGGCGGAGGAGAGGCTGATCTGCCACCCCGTCCTCCTCTTCCTCGAGCGCTACGCCCTCTGCCCCGGCCTCGCCCCCTCCCCCTTCCCCTCGCGGCTGGCTCGGCCAACACGGGCTCAGGAGGAGGAGGGACGCGTTGTCGAGCGGTGACCCTCACCGCCACCGTTGAAGGATTGGGATTCCCTTTCTCCATGGTGAATGAAAGGAAGGAAAGGAAGCGAAGGGAGCTAGAAGATGGAAGAATGTGGGGTGCCATCCCCCCTTCCCCCTCTTTATAAAGGAACGGCGTTGGGGTTCGGCCGCCCCGCTCGGCCAATCAAGACACGGGAGGCGCAGGGAACAAAGACCGACTCGCTGCCCCAACCAGCAACGGCCCGGCTTCCCGCATCCACCGTTTGCCACCCCGTGGCAGATGTGCAGGACCAAGGGGACGGGTGAGGCAACCACTCCCCGCCCCGTGATCGAGGGAGTGGACGCCTTGGAGACTCATCCAGTAAATGAGCTGCGCCTCCACGCCTCCCTCCCTTTACGGGGAAGGCGCGAGGCGCCTCTTTACTGCGATGTGACGCATGCGTGTGAAAACCGCCCCATGCATGCCGCCTATGTCACACACGCCCCCCACCAAGCGCCGCACGCGGGTCGTGGGAAGCACAGCACGTGAAAAACCTTACTGCGGTAAAAACCGCCCCGGCTGCCCGCGCACCGTTTTGGGCCTGACCCAACAACATGTTGCGCTTATGTGTGGCCCAGGCCCGGGGGCTCCGGTCGGTGTACAAAACTAGGGGCACATTTTTGTATCCCTTTACCTGTGCACGGGCAGTCAGAGCCGTGCCCGAGACCACACCAAGCAGAGCAAGGGGGGTAAGCCAAGGTAAGATCGAAGCCCAAGACGAAGCAAAGCAAATGACAAGGACCAAGGCCACAAAGATCAGATGGGCAAAGCAGGATTCCCCAGCAAGGACCCTTGCTGGGGCAGCCTCAGCGGCCCCGGCAAGACCCTTGCCGGGGCAGCCTCAGCGGCCCCGGCAAGACCCTTGCCGGGGCAGCTCGCCCACAACAGCCGAGCGAGCCACCCTCGAGCCCACCAACACTCGACAAATGCATTGGACAGGGCTCAGGAGGCACCTCTGTGGTGGCATGCAGATCTTTGTGAAGACAAAGAATAGTCAAGGTCAAATGAGGATAGGAAGGTAGCCATCCTCATCGAAGAAACCCACAAGACCCCCGGCAAGATCCTTGCCGGGGACGCCTGGACGCCACTGCAAGACCCTTGCTGGGCCACCCGGCAAGGCCCTCGCCAAGCGCACCAGCAGGGCCACCGTTAGGCCCACACCAGCCAAGTCTCCGCCGTCGTTCGCATGCAGCTGCCGACCCAACCAGCTGGGCAGGCACCTGCGTGGCGACATGCAGCCCTTCGTGGAGACTCCACCACCGCACCACCTCAGCTGCCTCCGTACCTACATGGAGCCGCATCCATCGCTGGCCAGGGCGCGTGTCGAAGCTTGGAGGAGCGGCGACAGACGGGACGGTCCACGCCCCCGCCCCCAATAAAGTAGAGGGACACCTAAGCCTCACATTTAATGCGCTTTGTCCTGTAATACCAGGATAACCTCGCAACACTGTTGCCTTTCCACCTCCTGTGTGCCACTGTGGCAACCCCTTTTTCTATAAAAGGAGGCCCAAGGCGACTAGGAGAGGAATTCGGCTTTTTGGAGCTCGTTACACCCCGTAGCTAGTTCAAGAACTCAGAATACAGCCACCAATGTAGGACTAGGGTTTTACGCATCCTCGCGGCCTGAACCTGGACAAACAAACCACATGCTCTCTGTTAGACCCACTCTTCTCTCAACCCCGCGCCCCGCAACCGCAGTAGGGATTGTTGTGATCCCATAGGTGTCGTTTCCCACCAACACCTTTATAATCACCCAGTTACGTTGTGATGTTTGGTAGCACACAAAGTGTTCCTCCGGTAAACGGGAGTTGCATAATCTCATAGTCATAGGAACATGTATAAGTCATGAAGAAAGCAATAGCAACATACTAAACGATCGGGTGCTAAGCTAACGGAATGGGTCAAGTCAATCACATCATTCTCCTAATGGTTTGATCCTGTTAATCAAATGACAACCCATGTCAATGGTTAGGAAACATAACCATCTTTGATCAACGAGCTAGTCAAGTAGAGGCATACTAGTGAAACTCTGTTTGTCTATGTATTCACACATGTATTATGTTTCCGGTTAATACAATTCTAGCATGAATAATAAACATTTATCATGATATAAGGAAATAAATAATAACTTTATTATTGCCTCTAGGGCATATTTCCTTCACGGGCCTCCTTCTATACAGAGTGTCATCGACAAACTGATACATACCAGCCCTCTGGGCTACTCTTTCAGCTTCCTCTTGCTCATCGAGAAGTTCTCTAGTTTGGAGGAAATGGACTATGTGCCTCGCCCAAGTTGGAGCATGGGGCTGGGCAACAAGGACTAGCGGCACCTCATCATCCGCAGGAGCGCATTCCTTGATCACGAGGAACAGTGGCCCGGTAGGAGGGCACAGCCCGGAAATCGATGGGGAGTTGTTTCCAGCAGGGTCCCTACCAGGAGCCCCGGGAGGCTCTACCGGGAGAGGCTTACCGGAATCCAACTTCCTCCTCTTTTGGGCCATTGTTGCTGGGGATAGAGAGGGCTGAGCAAGATGGAGAATAAAAGTTCCTGGTTCCATAGGAAGTTTTTGCGCAGCACACTTTGATAGATGATCAGCTATGATGTTTTCCACATGGGGTACATGCTCTGTTTGTAATCCGTCAAAGCGCAACTCCAATCTTCTCATTTCCTCAACGTATTCCTCCATCAATGGACTTTGGCATTCTTTGTTGACTTGTCTCATCACAAGTTATGAATCTCCTTGAATGATTAGTTTCTTGATTCCCAATTCTTTGGCAATCCTGAGCCCGGCAAGGAGCCTTTCATACTCTGTTATATGGTTGGTTGCCTCCTCCTAGGGAAGATGCATCTGGTCAACGTACTTCAGGTGCTCTCTAGTGGGAGCGACGAGAAGTATGCCTGCCCCTGCACCTTGCAGGGAGAATGCACCATCAAAATACATGATCCATTCTTGGGGCGCTTCCTTGTCGGGGGTAACTGTTTCCAGCACTACTTCATCAAGGGTTGGCATCCATTATTGTAACACCCCGGATGTAACTTTCCCAATTTGTACTCCAACTCTTGCCGTTTTCGGCGTTAAGTTATTTTTTTCTCGGGTTCGGGTCTTTGTCTTCGTGTGTTGTTGTCGTTGTCATGCTTCTCATATCATGTCATCATGTGCATTGCATTTGCATACGTGTTCGTCTCATGCATTCGAGCATTTTCCCCGTTGTCTGTTTTGCATTCCGGCGCTTCGTTCTCCTCCGATGGACATTTCTACCTTTCTTTCGTGTGTGGGGATTAAACATTTCCGGATTGGACCGAAACTTGCCAAGCAGCCTTAGTTTACTATCGGTAGACCGCCTGTCAAGTTTCGTATCATTTGGACTTCGTTTGATACTCCAACGGTTAACCGAGGGACCGAAAAGGCCTCGTGTGTGTTGCAGCCCAACACCCCTCCAATTTGGCCCAAAACCCAACTAAGCCATCTCCATCATCTAGAGCGTTCGATCACGATTGCATGGCCGAAAACAGCACCTCATTTGGACTCTCCTAGCTCCCCCTATGCCTATATATAGCCCCTCCTTCGAAATCCCGGATTCCCCTCGTCTCAAACCCTAAAAAAAATCCCGTCGCCGCCGGACATGTCCGAATCGGGCCGGACACGTCCACCCGCCGCCGCCACGTGTCCCCGCAGGACCGCTTCGCCGCCTCCCACCGCCGGCCCGGGAGGCCCGAGCCGGGCCCCCGAGGCCCACGCGCGCCCCGCCGCCTGCCTCCTCGCTCCGCCGCCTGGCGCCGCGCCCCACCGGCCGCCACGCGCCACAGCGGGCCCCCGCCGCTGCCGCCGCCGCGCAAGCCGCCCCCACCGGCACCTCCCTCCTCCGGGTAGATCCGGTCGATCCGGACCGGATCCGCCTCTCCCTCGCCTCCCTGCCGCTTCTTCACTCGCCGGAGCCGCCAAGGCTTGCCGGAATCGCCTCGTTTTGCGTGCCGGGTCAAACCCTAGATCCGGAGGTTGTTTCTCTTCCAAGTCCTCGAAATCCTAGATCCAAGTGCCCATGTTCATAGCATCGTATCTTTGCATCCGTAACTCCGATTTGGGCATATAGCATATCAAAATGTTCAACTCAGAGAGTAAATAATTTCATTCCATTGGATCATTTTCATTTGAGTTCATCTTGATGCCCTAAATGCTGTTTGAAGAGGGATACTTGAGATAATTGTCAGATCTGCTACTCCATTTAGGTTTTGTCATTTTTGCCTTGATTAATGTGTGCATGTTATGCCCATGAGTTCTACATATATTTTGTTAAGGGTTTTGTCATCTTTCCAGAGGTGCAACCCATGTATTTTTGTGATGTGTGTGGTGACTAGCACAAGCTTGCAAAGTGGTGCACTTGATAATTCTGATTTCAGGGACTTAGCAATTCCAATAAGTCCTTAATCTGTTTATCTCATATGGCCATATGTTCATGTTGTTTCCTAGTGATCCATGCCTCTTTTCAGGATGATCAGTAAGGATGTTTTGTTAATCTTGTATTGCTCTTTTCATCCATGTCTTTGTTTGAAATTATGAAGCACCCTAGCTTGAGTCAATCGAGCTATACTTTTGCTACTTTGTGAATCTGGGCAGATTGTCAACTTGTTTGCAATTTTGCCGATGATGTTGTAGCTGATCCGTGCATGCTATGCTATTGTTCTTGCCATGCCTAGTTTGCATTTTGTGTAATCTTGATGTGTGTATGCTTAGATTATCATGACTTGCACCGTAGGGAGTGCATCGACCTCGTAAACATGCCTACTTGATATCTGTTTTCAGTATGCTCCAGTTTTCACCAAGTCTGAAAACTGATTATGTTTTTGCTAAGTTCACATGCTTGCAATTGGATTTTCTGATCCCTTTTGGATCAAGGTCACTAAGGGACTTTTGTTAAGCTCTTTGAGTAGCTCCATGCCATGCTTTACTTTGCCATGTTCATGTTCTGTAGCATATAGTTTTGTTGCTCCGAAGAGTGCTACCTGATCTGAAATTCCAGACAAGTGTTAATTTCACTAAGTCTGAGATCTGTTTGCCATATGCATTTTTGCCATGCTTGTTTGAACCTGTTAATGGATGATTTGGCCGTAGCTCAGTGATAGACTTTTGTTAAGAATCTTGAATGCATCCCTGCCATGTATTTTGTTGTCATGTTTGGGTGTTGTAGCATGTTCATCTCATTGCATTTAGATGCCTCCTTGTTGTAAATCGCAGACCGGTGTCATATTTGAATTGCTTGCCATTTCCAAACCGTGACTCCGATTCCGGCGTTCTTTATATAATTTTCAAGCAATTTCATCTCATCTTTCCAGTGGCACACTTGGATTCCCAAGTTGAGGCCAGGTTCATGCATTCCTTGTCATATGTTGCATTTGCATCCTGCATCGTATCCCGCATAGCATACCATCTTTGCATCATCTTGTTTGATCCTTGCACGTGGTTGATTGTGTCCTTGTTGCTTCTTTGTTTTGTTTGGGTAGAGCCGGGAGACGAGTTCGCTAACGAGGAGCCCGTTGAGTTTGCTTTCGAGGATCCAGTCAACTCTGACAACTGTGCAGGCAAGATGATCATACCCTCGAAATCACTACTATCTTTCCTATGCTAGTTTGCTCGCTCTTTTGCTATGCCAATGCTACGATGCCTACCGCTTGCTTTCAAGCCTCCCAAATTGCCATGTCAAACCTCTAACCCACCTTGTCCTAGCAAACCGTTGATTGGCTATGTTACCACTTTGCACAGCCCTCTTATAGCGTTGCTAGTTGCAGGTGAAGATTGAAGGTCGTTCCTTGTTGGAACATTTATTTACTTGTTGGGTTATCATTATATTATCTTGTTATCGTAATGCATCTATATACTTGGTAAAGGGTGGAAGGCTCGGCCTCTCGCCTAGTGTTTTGTTCCACTCTTGCCGCCCTAGTTTCCGTCATATCGGTGTTATGTTCCCGGATTTTGCGTTCCTTACGTGGTTGGGTTATAATGGGAACCCCTTGATAGTTCTCCTTGATTAAAGCTTTTCCAGCAATGCCCAACCTTGGTTTTACCATTTTCCACCTAGCCTATTTTTTCCCTTGGGTTTTCGGAGCCCGAGGGTCATCTTATTTTAGCCCCCCTCCGGGCCAGTGCTCCTCTGAGTGTTGGTCCAACCGAGCGATGTCCGGGGCTACCAGGGGCAACTCTGGGCTGGCCTACCCGACGTCTTGCTCATCTGAGTGTGCCCTGAGAATGAGATATGTGCAGCTCCTATCGGGATTTGTTGGCACATTCGGGCGGTGTTGCTGGTTTTGTTTTAACCTGTCGAAGTGTCTTGAAGAACCGAGATACCGAGTCTGATTGGAACGTCTTGGGAGGAGGTCTATTCCTTCGTTGACCGTGAGAGCTTGTCATGGGCTAAGTTGGGACACCCCTGCATGGATTTGAACTTTCGAAAGCCGTGCCCGCGGTTATGGGCAGATGGGAATTTGTTAATGTCCGATTGTAGATAACTTGAACCTTAACTTAATTAAAATGAATCAATGGAGTGTGTTATCGTGATGGCCTCTTCTCGGCGGCGTCCGGGAAGTGGACACGGTGTTGGAGTAATGCTCGCGCAGGTTGTTCTCTAGTTTTCTCGCTCGCGCTTTGCCTCCTCTTCTCGCTCTCTTTTGTGAACAGGATAGCCACCATATTTGCTAGTCGCTTGCTGTAGCTCCACATATTTTTACCTTGCCTTACCTATAAGCTTAAATAGTCTTGATCGGGAGGGTGCGAGATTGCTGAGTCCCTGTGGCTCACAGATTATTATTAAACCAGATGCAGGGCCTGATGATTCCGCTCCAGGTGACGCGCTTGAGCTCAAGTGGGAGTTCGACGAGGACTCTCAACATTACTATGTTTCCTTTCCTAATGATCAGTAGTGGTGCCCAGTTGGGGGTGATCGGGACCGTGTCGCATGTTGGGTTATCTTTTATTTTGGCGCCGTAGTCGGGCCATGAGTGTTTGGTTGATGTAATGTTATTTATGTACTTGATTGACGTGGCGAGTGTAAGCCAACTATGTTATGTCCCCTTTATGATTTATATTACATGGGATGTTGTGAAGATTGCCTAACTTGCGACATATGCCTTCAATGGGATTATGCCTCTAAGTCGTGCCTTGACACGTGGGAGATATAGTCGCATCGAGGGTGTTACAATTATGCAATAAACTCTGCCAATGCCCTACTCTGAATTATTGATGTGCTCTCAAATTTTAGGCCAAAGTTGGATAACTCCAAAGCCCACTCCACTATTATGTTGGTAGCCTTAGGGTTTCGGGGTATCCTTTGCAAGGGAAAGCGGGTGACAACCATGATCTCATGGGCTTGGAAGTAGTGGCGCAGTTTCCTTGAGGCCATGATGAGGCCAAAAATCAACTTTTGCACACAAGAGTTCTTTGATCTAGCCCCATGTAACAGGGAGCTGATGAAGTACACTGGGCGCTACACCACTTTCTTCCTTGCCGCTGTCAGATTTAGGGTTCCGCAGACCCTTCAGAGGTTTGAACTCTGGGGTGCGTGCGAAGAACTCGTCCTCCCCATTCTGCCGCTCCACGATTCCAACGCCTAGCTTGACAAACCCAAGGGACAAGAGACACAGCAGTTTATCCTGGTTCGGGCCACCATTCAGTGTAATACCCTACTCCAGCTTCGTGGTGGATTGCCTCGAGGGGCTGACGGTGAACTAGTATAGTGGTAGAACAACCTTAGGAGGTGTGGTGTTCTTGAGCTCGATGAGCTGGTGGATGATCAGGGTGGAATGGATCTGATCCCCTCTATGGTAGTGGCTAAGTCCACACAAAAGTAGTCTTTGTCTGCAAAAGCCTCTGGTGGTGACGCTGCAGTGGGCTCTGTGATGTCCCCCATCCTGCCGTCATGGCGGTCTTGGTCTTGTTGCACCAATATGGAAACCTTTGCTTGATTCCTCGGGACACCTTCGCTTACGCCCGCCTGTCCTTGGTTGCCATGGCTCACATCATGTGAACCTCACGAGGTGCACCTTGCATTGATATCTCCGCTCCTCGGGAGCGAACCTGGTGAGGCCGCCCCCCAGGGAGGTCTTGGTGTCATCCGCCTCACGAGGCTTGGCCCCACACGAGGGTCTTGGGTTGTTGTCGATGAAGCTGGGCCATACCGGGTCATCGACGGAGCCACGCCGTGGGCCTCAAGCAGGCATGTCTGGGTACCCCCCCCCTTCCCATGACGCCCTCAGTAGCCCCCGGGCCCAAGGCATGCTTGAACTTGGCTTCAAGGCGAAGTCACAGGGAAAGTGCGGAGCACCGTGGGTCCTAACCGCTTGTGGCCTTGGTCGACGCGTGGCGATCGATTGGGACGTGGGCGCCCCCACTTCCCCATGCAGCCTTGATATTCGCCTGGCTCGGCTGCCGCCATTGCCAACACAGCCTCGCCTTCTTTGCTTGTCGTGCTCTCCCTTGGCTTCTTCATCTTTTCGAGAAATAGTGGCTTCCTTCCCGGATCTGACGCCGGCTCTGCTCTTCCCCCGTTGTATAGCGCCGCGGTCGAATAAGAAGAGGAAAGTCGGCGCTTCGGTCAAACCACCACCAGCCTTCGAGCCCGCCCTCGAGCGGTCGACGCTGGTCAATCAAGAAGAGCTAGACAAGATCCGTCCAACGCTCACTGGCAATTCCAATGAGTGGAAGGCGACGGTGGCTTGGCCCGCTTCCCGGACCATGGTCGGCATGGCAGCCACTGAGGTTCCCCTTCATCTTCACTCTCTCTATCGGGTTCTCATATAGGGTGCGTCGAGTGCAAATTAAAATTTTCCTACATGCAGAACAACCAAGACTCATGCTACATGAGATGGATCATAGTTTGTTACCACTAGACACGCAGTGTCATGCAGCGGAAGAAGAGTTGGTGCGGCATGTCCGCGTGGATCGTCTCCTCCTCGTCCGATCTCCCTCGAACAGCCAGTCGTCGGTTCCCACATACAGGTTCGCGGGAGCGGCGCAGGTGCACCGCCTATAACGGTATCCGCGCGTGTAGGAGGAACATCGTGCGACGGACTGCTAGGTCCTATCAGAAAAACGGCGGCGAGTGGACATGTCTATTACAACCCATGCAAACCCTAATGACAACACTGAAGCGATCAATCGCATGATTGTGCCGATTGAGGAACATCGTGTGGTGGACTTCTAGGTCTGATCACACAACCAGCAGCGAGTGGAGGTGTCTATTCGCAACACATGCAAACCCTAGTGATTACGCCAAAGCGATCAATCACATGAGTGTGCCGCACACCCACTTTATATAGCCGTCCATCATGGGCTCAACACGTGGGCTTTGCACGGACCCTAAAGCCCATAACTCTACTCAGCCTGAATCCAAACACAGCTCGAATCACATCCGACGAGGGGCCCAGAGTATATCTCTCCTAATCGGAGGGGAAAATCCCATCTTGCTCGACCATGTCTCACAGCACGCGTCTGGACAAGCCCGAAACCTACCTTTGTAACTACCTAGTCACAGAGTAGCGTTTGGTTAGCCCAAAGCAAGTCTGTCACCACCCCGAGTACATGCACCAGCTCAGGTCTTAGGACATAGAACGTATGGTGTACTAGAGACTCACAGATGACATATCGCTGCATCCCATAGTTGGGTCTGTCCGACTCCGAACTTATCTCGACTCGGATCCGACTACGTCGAATCCGACCAGATCCTTCCGAGTCCATATTATCCTGTCAGCATCCAATGCTCCATGGCTAGTGAGACCAAGCCATCGACCGTTTCATATGCTAGTCTAGTCGGTTGCGCATCCACACAACCCTTTCGACCAGGGACCTTTTAGTACAGTCATCATACAATGCATAGTCCCATAAACAAGTGAAGTACTTGCTGATACACATCATTGATAATGTCCAAGGACTATCTTTATTCATAAATACATAGGAAATATCATCATACATCATTGCCTCTAGGGCATATCTCCAACACGCTCTTGGCTCGCCAGATTCCCCCTTTCTCCGATTTCTTCAATGCCATACTCTCACATTACAAAGTCCACGCGCTGCATTTGGATCCTCAGTCCATCATTCTGCTTGCCGTCTTTGCCTTTGTCTGTGTGGCCATGGTGGACATCATTCCTTCCATGGCCTCATTTTGTCATTTCTTCTCACTTCACCTGGTCGACGCCCGTCTTCCACATAACCACGGGCACGACTTTCAAAAGATAAAATCCTACAGGGTGTCCAACTTAGCCCATGACAAGCTCACGATCCGCGGAGACAATGGTAAAACAAGTCCATCGCGGGACCCTCCACTCAGACTCTGAATCCCGGTGCACAAGACATTTCGACAATGGTAAAACAAGTTCATCAAGACCTCCCAATGTGCCTACATCCCGATAGTAGCCACGCATATCTCATCTTAGGCTACGTTCGGATGAGCAGTACGTACAACTAAAACCAGTCCTCGAGTTTCCCCGTGGCGGCGCTGCAAGGGGCTCTAATTTGGACCAACACTCATGAGGAGCACTGGCCCGGGTTGTTGATTAAGAATCCTTGGGTAAATTACTCCATATGCAAAATTTTAGTTGTGATTAGGCAAATGGTAAAACCAATGTTGGGCCTTGCTGGAAGAGCTTTATTCAAAGTGAACTGTCAAGAGGGGCCCATAAACCCTCGCCGTGTTAGGGACGCAAAAATCAAGGACCATAACACCGGTATGACGAAAACTAAGGCGGGAAGAGTGGAAAAAACACCGAGCAAAAGGCCAAGCCATCCACCCTTTACCAAGTATATAGATGCATTAAGTAAATAAGAGATATTGTGATATCCCAACATATTCATGTTCCAACATGGAACAACCTGCACTGCACCTGCAACTAGCAACGCTATAAGAGGGGCTGCGCAAAAGTGGTAACATAGCCAAACAATGGCTCGCTAGGAAGGTGGGTTAGAGGCTTGACATGGCAATAAGGGAGGCTTGATAACAAGTGGTAGGTAGCGTGACATAGAGATAGAACGAACAACTAGCAAGCAAAGATAGAAGTGATATCGGGGGTAATGATCATCTTGCTTGCAATGTTTTCAAGGGTGACGAAAGCTTGCTCCTCGTAAACGTACTGGACAGGATCCTCATTCAAGAACTCGTCTCCCGGCTCTACCCAAAGCAAGAACACAAGCAAGGGAACAACAATCAATCATGATACAATGCACAAGCAACATGATGCAAGACATGGCATGGGATGCAATATATGATGTGCAATGCATATGGGTACTCTGGAAGGAGAAAGATGATCATGGCATTAACTTGGCAAACCAAACATGCCACTAGATAGGTTGAGAGATTTGGGTTGAAATCGATAAGAAGATCACCGGAAATGGATGCACGGTTTGCAAATGATGAGCAAAACAAGAACAATGCAAAAGTGCGCTTAACAGCAACATAGCACTTAAGATGCATCATGAAAATATGCTATAATACTCCAACATAAAACTAAAATACATGGCAGTGAAGTACAGGTGAATCTCTACAAATCATGAACACTGAGCTACTGCTAGAACTCACTAGAACAAGTCTAAAACAGCATGGCAAAAATGCAAATGACAACAGTTTAATAGACTTGGCAGAAATTCACTGAGCATTACAGAAACAACATCAGGTAGCAAAGTTTAGAGCTAGTAAACTACATGCTATACGGGCACATCATGGCAAACTTGAGCATCGCATGCTAGTACTAAAGGCAATGAACAAAACTCCCTTACTGAACTTGAGCCAAAGATCCACAGAAAACATGGTAGCATCAATGCAAACATGGCAATTGATATAAACAGGTTTTAGACATTGAGGAAAATCATGCATGGCAGAAACAGATTCATGATAGCAGTTTTGCAAGCTTGTGGCACTCATCACAGTGCATATCATGGCATAGTAAAGCAACCAACAGTAAGAAGACACATTTATGCATCTAAATATGGCAATATCATGGTCATAGAATGCATGGATCACTAGCAAAACACATGGAAAAAATGAACTTCGTGTTAACAGACAGACAACAATTATGTTTAGCAAAATGAGAGCATGCTAATGACAAGCTAAGGCACCCCATAATTACAAACAAAGGTATGGATGGATAGCATAACAATATGTTCAAAACATCCTTAATGAGCAAAATCAAAATATGCATGGATTCACTTGTAGCATCAAGTTAACATGGCAACATAATGTAGCAGGATAAGACTTAGAAGAAAACACTAAGTCCCTGAAATCAGCAACATCAAGTGGGCTACTTGGCATGCTTGTGCTAGTCACCACAGGGCACAGAAAACTACAAGGATTGCACCATTGTAAATATGGCATGAAGATGCTCCTAAAACATGTAGACATGATGCTATGAAGATAAACACACAAAATGCTATGAAAAAGACAAAACAACAAGTTATGATAGTTTCCAGCAGATAACGTCATATAGCACTTTTGAAACGATAATTAGGGCATCAATATGGACAATAACACGCATGAAAATTACACCAACATGTAGAGCATCATCAAATGAACATTGCGACATATCATACACGCAAAACGGGGCCATGAGCACAGCGTTATGACATGGAAAAGGGGCACACATATGATGGAATCTCAGGGACTTAGACAAAATTTAACCTCATAGAAAACTGGATGGAGGGGTCCGGGGCGAGGGGATCCGGGATGGAGAGGTGGCGTTTGGTTCCCGGGACCTGTGGATCTTGTCCACTGCTGACCCACAAGTATAGGGGATCTATCGTAGTCCTTTCGATAAGTAAGAGTGTCGAACCCAACAAGGAGCAGAAGGAAATGATAAGCGGTTTTCGGCAAGGTATTCTCTGCAAGCACAGAAATAATAGGTACCAGATCGTTTTGTGATAGGATAATTTGTAACGAGTATCAAGAAACGAAAGTAAATAAAGTGCAGCAAGGTGGCCCAATCCTTTTTGTAGCAAAGGACAAGCCTGGACAAACTCTTATATGATGTAAAGCGCTCCCGTGGAGACATGGGAATACCATCAAGCTAGTTTTCATCACGTTCATATGATTCACATTCGGTACTTTGATAATTTGGTATGTGGGTGGACCGGTGCTTGGGTGCTGTCCTTACTTGGACAAGCATCCCACTTATGATTAACCTCTATTGCAAGCATCCACAACTACAACAAAAGTATTAAGGTAAACCTAACCATTGCATGAAACATATGGATCCAAATCAGCCCCTTACGAACAACGCATAAACTAGGGTTTAAGTTTCTGTCACTCTAGCAACCCATCATCTACTTATTACTTCCCAATGCCTTCCTCTAGGTCCAACCAAAGGTGAAGTGTCATGTATTCGATGTTCACATGACACCGCTAGAGGAAAGACATCATACATCTCATCAAAATATCGAACGAATACCAAATTCACATGACTACTTATAGCAAGACTTCTCCCATGTCCTCAGGAACAAACATAACTACTCACAAATCATATTCATGTTCATAATCAGAGGGGTATTAATCCCAGACTTGGAGACAAGAATTCGATACAAGAGATGAACTAGGGTTTGGAGAGGAGATGGTCCTAGTGAAGATGTTGAGGGAGATTGCCCTCTCCCAATGAGAGGAGCATTGGTGATGACAATGGCGATGATTTCCCCCTCCCAGAGGGAAGTTTCCCCGGCAGAACAGCTCCACCGGAGCCCTAGATTGGTTCCGCCAAGGTTCTGCCTCGTGGCGGCGGAGTATCATCGGGAAAGATGGCTTATGATTTTTTTCCTCATCGAAAGACTCCATATAGCAGAAGATGGCCATCAGAGGGCCACCAGGTGGCCCACGAGGTAGGGGGCGCGCCCCCACCCTCGTGGGCAGGGTGTGGCCCCCCTGGTGAACTTCTTGCACTCAGTATTTTTATATATTCTAAAAACATCTTCCGTGAAGTTTTAGGACTTTTGGAGCTGTGCAGAATAGGTCTCTAATATTAGCTACTTTTCCAGCCCAGAATCCCAGCTGCCGGCATTCTCCCTCTTTATGTAAACCTTGTAAAATAAGAGAGAATAGGCTTAAGTATTGTGACATATGTGTAATAACATTCCATAATGCAATAAATATCAATATAAAAGCATGATGCAAAATGGACGTATCAACTCCCCCAAGCTTAGACCTCGCTTGTCCTCAAGTGAAAGCCGAAATCAAAAAATATGTCCACATGTATAGAGATAGAGGTGTCGATAAAAATAAAATACGGACATGAGGGCATCATGATCATTCTTAGAACAACAACTTTTATAATTCTTGTCACATGATTTCTTATGCTAGAGTAGCAATTTGATCACAACTTCAAGTATGAATCATCAATTTCATTCAAAACTAACAAACTATGATCTCAGTCATTGGAGCAATTGCAATTTATCATAACATAGGAAAGAGTCAATATAAGAGCTTTTCAGCAAGTCCACATAATCAACATTCATATAGTCTTTCACAATTGCTAACACTCACGCAATACTTATGGGTATGGACTTTTAATCGGACACAGAGAAAGATAGGGGATTATAGTTTTGCCTCCCAACGTTTTACCTCAAGGGTAATGTCAACAATAATAGTTCATGAAAACTCACATCCAATTAGCCATATATACCAGGATCTTTCCAACATGTTGTGCTTGCCAAAAGATAAAATGTAAAAAGGAAGAGTGAAGATCACCGTGACTCTTATGTAAGGTAGGAGATGAAAGTAAAAGATAGGCCCTTCGCAGAGGGAAGCAGAGGTTGTCATGAGCTTTTATGGTTGGATGCACGAAATCTTAATGCAAAAGAAAGTCACTTTATATTGCCACTTGTGATATGGACCTTTATTATGCAGTATGTCGCTTTTATTTCTTCCATATCGCATGATCATATAAAGCTTATTTTCTCCCACACTAATAAGTCATACATATTTAGAGAGCAATTTTTATTGCTTGCACCGATGACAACTTACTTGGAGGATCTTACTCAATCCATAGGTAGGTATGGTGGACTCTTATGGCAAAACTGGTTTAAGGGTATTTGGAAGCACAAGTAGTATCTCTACTTGGTGCAAAGAATTTGGCTAGCATGAGGGGGAAAGGCAAGCTCAATCATGTGGTATGATCCATGACAATATAATTTATCTCAGATGTATGAAAACATAACCCATTACGTTGTCTTCCTTGTCCAATGTCAACTCTTTAGCATGTCATATTTTAATGAGTGCTCACAATCATAAAAGATGTCCAAGATAGTATATTTATATGTGAAGACCTCTCTTTCTTTATTACTTCCTATTGATTGCAACGATGACCAAAACTATGTTTGTCAACTCTCAACAGCTTCTATTCATCATGCTTTTTATATGTGAGCTCATTACTCCCCATAAGATCCATATGATCTCTTTGTTTATTTTTATTCTTTCTCTTTTCTTTTATTCACTCAAGATCATGGAAAAATAATCAAGCCCTTGAATCAACACTAATCTTTACTATATATAGCTCATGGACTCGATTACATAGAAGGGTCATAAAGCAAAACTCACAACTAGATGATACTAAAACTTTATTCTACTAGATCAAGATATTACCAAAAGGATCGAATTAAGAAAAGCGGTAAAGATAAAATTGATGGTGATACGATACCGGGGCACTCCTCCAAGCTTGGGAGTTGCCAAGGGGAGTGCCCATACCCATGTGATTATGTCTCTCTCTTCGGGGATGGTGATGTGATATTCTTGGCGATGATGCCCCTCAGGATACGATTTTCCTCCTCGAGCTTATTGACTTGCTACTTGAGGTCCATTATTTCCTTTCCAAGCTTTCCTGTAACAACCAAAGCTCCCTGCACCCAAGGTTGCTGCATAGCTGCGGGAGAACCAGTGACACTCTTTTTCACATCCTCATAAGAAAGAAATCTAACATTGGATTGGATAACTGTGTTTGGAATAGCCGAGCCCTGTAGTTCCCCCATTGTGAATCCAGCTCGGAAGCGAGAAGTGACTTCTTGATCCTCCTCCATGGCATCTATTCCCTTCAAATCAGCCTCCATCTCTTCCTCCATTGCTGGCCCAAAGTGGTCAACATTGTTGTTTGTCATTGATCTAGGTGCCGGATGCGACACCCGGCTCTCCCTGATTAACTCTTGCGAAGACATCCTGCTCTAATCTGCAGCAACAACAGCTCGAAACACAAACAGAGGATAATTGCATGATACGGGAGTCAAAACCTCCGGGAGATTATATAATGAACTTTTACCGAACAAAATACGTGTCGTGTACGAAAACAGAGTCCGGAGAGCACACGAGGTGCCCACGAGGTAGGGGGCGCGCCCAGGGAGATAGGGCGCGCCCTCCACCCTCGTGGAGGCCTCGTGTCCTTCCCGGACAGCTTCTTATTTTTCTATTTTTCTAAATATTCCAAAACGGAAGAAAATTGCCATTAGAACTGTTTTGGAGTCGGTTTACTTACCGTACCACATACCTATTCCTTTTCGGAGTCTGAAACGTTCCAAAAAGTGTACCTTATGTATTCCTCCGGGGTTACAGTTTCAATAACATTGGTTTCAACATTTATAGGATTACCTAAGATATAATGTTTAATTCTTTGACCGTTCACCAACTTCGGATTTGTGCCTTCGAAGTTGTTGATTTTTATGGCACCAGAACGATAGACCTCCTTGACAACGTAAGTACCTTCCCATTTAGAGAGGAGTTTTCCTGCAAAAAATCTTAAACAAGAGTTGTATAGCAAATACATAATCACCTACATTAAACTCCCGCTTTTGTATCCTTTTGTCATGCCATCTTTTAACTTTTTCTTTAAATAATTTGGCATTATCATAGGCTTGGGTTCTCCATTCATCAAGTGAGCTAATATCAAATTACCTTTTCTCACTGGCAAGTTTGAAATCATATTTTAGCTCTTTAATAGCCCAATATGCCTTATGTTCTAGTTCTAGAGGTAAGTAACATGCTTTTCCATAAACCATTTTATACAGAGACATACCCATGGGATTTTTATATGCAGTTCTATAGGCCCATAATGCATCACCAAGTTTCTTGGACCAATTCTTTCTAGATCTATTAATAGTCTTTTGCAAAATTAATTTGAGCTCTCTATTACTCAATTCTAATTGACCACTAGACTGTGGGTGATAAGGAGATGCAATTCTATGATTAACATCATATTTAGCAAGCATCTTACGGAAAGCACCAGGAATAAAATGTGAACCATCATCAGTCATGAAATATCTAGGGACTCCAAACCTTGGAAAAATAACTTCTTTAAGCATCTTAATAGAGGTGTTATGATCAGCACTACTAGTTGGAATAGCTTCTACCCACTTAGTAATGTAATCAACAACAACTAAAATATGTGTATATCCATTAGAGGCAGGAAAAGGTCCCATATAATCAAAGCCCCAAACATCAAATGGTTCAATAACCAGTGAATAATTCATAGGCATTTCTTGATGTCTACTAATATGCCAATTCTTTGACATTCATCATAAGATAAGACAAACTTACAGGCATCCTTGAAGAGAGTAGGCCAATAAAAACCGGATTGCGATACCTTATGTGCAGTTCTATCTCCAGCATGGTGTCCTCCATAAGCCTCGGAGTGACACTTGTGTAGGATCTGTTACTGTTCATGCTCAGGTACACAATGTCTAATAACACCATCTACTCCTTTATAAAGATATGGGTCATCCCAGAAGTAATGTCTTAAATCATAGAAGAACTTTTTCTTTTGCTGGTATGTAAAGATAGGTGGTATAAATTTAGCAACAATGTAATTAGCATAATCAGCATACCATGGAGCAGTATGAGAAGCATTTATGACACTTAATTGTTCACCAGGAAAGCTATCATCAATAGGTAGTGGGTCATCAAGAACATTTTCTAACCTAGACAAGTTGTCTGCAATGGGGTTCTCAGCTCCCTTTCTATCAATGATATGCAAATCAAATTCTTGTAGCAAGAGAACCCATCTAATAAGTCTAGGTTTAGCATCTTTCTTTTCCATAAGATATTTAATAGCAGCATGATCAGTGTGAATAGTTACTTTAGAATCAACAATATAAGGTCTAAACTTATCACAAGCAAATACGACTGCTAAGAATTCTTTTTCAGTAGTAGCATAATTTCTCTGATCATTATCTAGAGGTTTACTAGCATATTTAATAACATTTAATTTCTTATCAACTCTTTTCCCTAAAACAGCACCTATAGCATAATCACTAGCATCACACGTAATTTCAAAAGGTAAATTCCAATCAGGTGGCTGAACAATCGGTGAAGAGATCAATGCTTTCTTAAGTATTTCAAATGCTTCTACACAATCATCATCAAAAACAAAGGGTATATGTTTTTGTAATAAATTAGTCAGAGGCCGAGAAATTTTTGAGAAGTCCTTAATGAACCTCCTATAAAAACCGGCATGACCAAGGAAACTTCTTATACCTCTGATGTCCTTGGGACATGGCATCTTTTCAATAGCATCAACCTTGGATTTATCAACCTCAATACCTCTTTCAGAAACTTTATGCCCCAAGACAATACCTTCATTAACCATAAAGTGGCACTTTTCCCAATTCAAGACAAGATTAGTTTATTCACATCTCTGCAAAACTCGGTCAAGGTTGCTTAAGCAACCATCAAAAGAGGATCCATCGACGGATAAATCGTCCATGAAAACCTCACAAATCTTTTCACAAAAGTTAGAGAATATAGCCATCATGCATCTTTGAAAGGTAGCAGGTGCACTACATAAACCAAAAGGCATACGTCTATAAGAAAAAGTACCAAAAGGGCAAGTAAAAGTAGTCTTTGATTGATCATTGGCTAACACAGGTATTTGAGAGAAACCAGAATAACCATCTACAAAGAAAAAATTTGTATGTTTGGATAATCTTTCTAGCATTTGATCGATAAAAAGGTAAGGGGTAATGATCTTTTTAGTAGATTTATTTAATTTGCGAAAATCAATTACCATCCTATAACCTGTAATAATTCTTTGCGGGATCAACTCGTCTTTATCATTAGGAACGACAGTAATACCTCCCTTCTTAGGGACACAATGGACAAGACTTACCCACTGACTATCATCATCTGGATAAATTATACCTGCCTCAAGAAGCTTTAGTATTTCCTTTCTTACCACTTCCTTCATCTTAGGATTCAGCCGTCATTGATGATCACGAACTGGTTTGCTATCTTCCTCCAAATTAATTTTGTGTTGACACAGAGTGGGACTGATGCCCTTAAGATCATCTAGAGTATATCCAATAGCAGCACGGTGCTTCTTCAGAGTTTTCAATAATCTCTCTTCTTAATGCTCTAAAAGGTTAGCACTAATAATAACAGGATATATTTTTTCTCATCAAGATAAGCATATTTAAGAGTATCAGGTAACGGTTTAAGCTCAAACACGGGATCACCCTTGGGTGGAGGAGGATCCCCTAGGATTTCAACAGGCAAATTGTGTTTCAGGATGGGTTCCTGTTTAAAGAATAATTCATCTATTTCCCTTCTTTCATTCATAAACCATTTTCATCATTTTCATGGTCTAGCAAATATTGTTCTAAAGGATCACTAGGAGGTACGACAATAGAAGCTAGACCAATAATTCCATCTTTACTAGGAAATTCCTCTTCACGGTGTTGTCTACAAAATTTAGAGAAATTAAATTCATGAGACATATCACCTAAACCAATAGTAACAACATCCTTTTTGCAATTTATCTTAGCATTAGCTGTGTTGAAGAAGGGTCTACCAAAAATAATGGGACAAAAGCTATCTTGTGGGGAGCCAAGAACAAGAAAGCTATTAGCAGGATATTTAGTTTTCCCACACAAGACTTCAACATCTCTAACAATGCCCATTGGTGAAATTGTATCTCTATTGGAAAGTTTAATTGTGACATCAATATCTTCTAACTCAGCGGGTGCAATGTCATGCATAATTTCTTTGTATAAGTCAAAAGGTATTGCACTAGCACTAGCACCCATATCACATAAGACATGTTAACAATGATATCCTCTTTTAACAGAAATAATAGGCATGCCTACCAAAGGTCTAGGTTTATCTTTAGCACAAGGTTTAGGAATTCTAGCAGTTTCATCACAGAAATAAATAACATGCCCATTAATATTATCAGACAAGAGATCTTTAAAAAAAGCAATATTAGGTTAAACTTTAACTTGCTCAGGGGGTGTATAGGTTCTAATATTGCTTTTATGAACCACAGTTCAAGCTTTAGCATGATCTTTTATCCTAACAGGGAAAGGTGGTTTCTCAACATAAGAAGTAGGAACAATAGGATCATTATAAGTGATAGTCTTTTCTTCAACTTTAATAAGTGCAGCTACTTTTACCTCTATGGGAGGATGATATGTAAACCACTTCTCCCTAGGGAGATCAACATGAGTAGCAAAAGATTCACAGAAAGAAGCTACTATCTCAGAGTCAAGTCCATATTTAGTGCTAAATTTACGGAAAACATCGGTATCCATAAAAGATTTAACACAATCAAACTTAGGTGTCATACCTTCGTCGAGGTCCCAATCTTTATAGTTGCGTTTAATTCTTTCCAATAAATCCCATTTGAATTCAATAGTCTTCGTCATAAAAGAGCCAGCACAAGAAGTATCTAGCATGGTGCGATTGTTATCAGAAAGATGAGCATATAAATTTTGAATAATCATTTCTCTTGAGAGCTCATGATTTAAGCCTCCCCCAAGCTTGAGCGATGCTTTCTCCTTCGCGATGCCAAAAATTATATATATAATTGCGATCATGATGAACAAGATGCATAGGATAAAACTTCTGATAAAATTGCAATTTCAATCGTTTGTAGTTCCATGTCCCCGTATCATCACATAGCCTATACAATGTCAATGCATCTTCCTTCAAAGATAAAGGGAATACCTTCTTCTTAATAACACTCTGGGTACACATGCAAGCTTAAATAATCCAAAAACTTCATCCACATATATTAAGTGCTCATCAGGATGCGTTGTTCCATCTCCTGCAAAAGGATTAGCTAGCAGTTTTTCTATCATACACGAAAGAATTTCAAAGCAGACATTTTCATTTTCAGTAGGTTGAGGAGCAACTCTTTGCTCTACAGGTCGGGGTGAAGATACCCCGAACAAGCCCCTCAGAGGATTACTTTCCAAAGTAACAAGTGACAGTAAATTTCAGCACACTATATAAATTTTTCCTTACCAATTTCGACCTACCAAAGGCGCTTCACTCCCCGGCAATGGCGCCAGAAAATAGTCTTGATGACCCACAAGTATAGGGGATCTATCATAGTCCTTTCGATAAGTAAGAGTGTCGAACCCAACGAGGAGCAGAAGGAAATGATAAGCAGTTTTCAGCAAGGTATTCTCTACAAGCACAGAAATAATAGGTAACAGATAGTTTTGTGATAGGATAATTTGTAACGAATAACAAGTAACAAAAGTAAATAAAGTGCACTAAGGTGGCCCAATCCTTTTTGTAGCCAAGGACAAGCCTGGACAAACTCTTATGATGTAAAGCGCTCCCAAGGACACATGGGAATATCATCAAGCTAGTTTTCATCACGTTCATATGATCCGCGTTTGGTACTTTGATAATTTGATATGTGGGTGGACCGGTTCTTGGGTGTTGTCCTTACTTGGACAAGCATCCCACTTATGATTAACCTCTATTTCAAGCATCCGAAACTACGAAAAAAGTATTAAGGTAAACCTAACCATAACATGAAACATATGCATCCAAATCAGCCCCTTACGAAGCAACGCATAAACTAGGGTTTAAGCTTCTGTCACTCTAGCAACCCATCATCTCCTTATTACTTCCCAATGCCTTCCTCTGGGCCCAAATAATGGTGAAGTGTCATGTATTCGACGTTCACATAACACCACTAGAGGGGAGACAACATACATCTCATCAAAATATCGAACGAATACATAATTCACATGACTACTAATAGCAAGACTTCTCCCATGTCCTCAGGAACAAACGTAACTACTCAGAAAGCATATTCATGTTCATAATAAGAGGGGCATTAATATGCATATAGGATCTGAACATAAGATCTTCCACCAATCAAACCAACTAGCATCAACTACAAGGAGTAATTAATACTACTAGCAACCCACAGGTACCAATCCTAGACTTGGAGACAAGAATTGGATACAGGAGATGAACTAGGGTTTGGAGAGGAGATGGTGCTGGTGAAGATATTGATGGAGATTGCCATCTCCCGATGAGAGGAGCGTTGGTGATGATGATGGCGATGATTTCCCCCTCCCGGAGTGAAGTTTCCCCGGCAGAACAGCTCCGCCAGAGCCCTAGATTGGTTCCGCCAAGGTTCCGCCTCCTGGCGGTGGAGTCTCGTCCGGAAAGATGGCTTATGATTTTTTCCTCATAGAAAGACTCCATATAGTAGAAGATGGCCAACGAAGGGCCACCAGGGGGCGCACCCAGGGGGGTAGGGCGCGCCCCCCACCCTCGTGGGCAGGGGGTGGCCCCCCTGGTGAACTTCTTGCGCTCAGCATTTTTTATCTATTCTGAAAACATCTTCCATGAAGTTTCAGTAATTTTGGAGCTGTGCAGAATAGGTCTCTAATATTTTCTCCTTTTCTAGCCCAGAATCCCAGCTACCGGCATTCTCCCTCTTTATGTAAACCTTGTAAAATAAGAGAGAATATGCATAAGTATTGTGACATAATGGGTAATAACAGCCCATAATGCAATAAATATCGATATAAAAGCATGATGCAAAATGGACGTATCATCCACCCCCCGGTGGATCTGACGATGGCGAGCTCCGGCGAGGGCTCAGGTGGCCTCCAGCGATGGCGCAACGATGGGAGGCGGCGGCACGGTGGAGCGCCCAGCCGAGATGAGGCGGCGGCGAAGCGCGGTGGAGGCGGGCGGCTTCGGGCAGCGCGCTGCGGTGGCGGGGCGTCGCCAGCATGCGGCGGCGTGGTGGGTGGAGCCGGGCGGCGCGGGGAGGCAGTGAGCGGCAGAGGGCGGTGGAGGCGAGGCCGGTGGCGGCACGGGGAGGCGGGCGTGCGCGCGGCGGCGGCGGAGGCGCTCTGGCCTAGGCGAGCCGGCCTCGGGCTCATGGGCCCGCGCAGCGGTGGGAGGCGGTGGCGACATGTGGCGGGAGCAGAGTGGTCTGGGGTGGCGGTTGGACGCGTCCAGCCGTCACCGGACGTGTCCGGAGGCGCGGGGGAGGGGAATGGCTAGGGTTTGCCGTGAATTTCGGAGGGGGGGCCTATTTATAGATTCTAGAAGCTAGGATAGGGCTATTGAGGTGCGGTTTTCGCCCACACGATCGTGATGCAATGATGGAGAGCATTGAGGGGATTTAGATGGGCTAGTGGGCTATTGTGGATGGGTGTTGGGCTGCAAGGATAGAGGGGTTTTAGCGGTTACACGATTGGCCGTTGGGGCATCAAACGACCTCCAAATGGAACGAAATTTGAGAGGTGACTTACAGGTGATGTACCAAGGCCACTCGACAAATCTCGGCCCATTCCAAGAACGTTTTTCTCCCGCTCACGAAATTAGATCTGAGAGGTGCAACGGGTTCATGAGTGAGTGTCGGAGCCCAAAAGGGACAATGGGGAAATGGCCCGATGCAAGAGACAAACAAGAATGCAAATGAGATGTACATGATGACATGAGATGAAATGCATGACATGAACAAAATGCAAAAGGTGGACAAAACCCAACCACGGAGGATATAACATATAGCATTGCCGGAAATCGCAAGAGTTGAAGTTACAACTATGGAATGTTACATTCAGGAAGTTACACCCCCCTTTAACGCGCAAGCGAACCACGCGGAAAGGGGACAGCCGGCGGGGCCCACCCGTAGATAAGCTCTGTAGAATCCTGCGAGTTAGTCCGGGGGGAGAATATAACCCATAATCGCATTTGCTATCCTGCCGCTGATCCTTCCTCAAGGAGATGAGGGCACTGACGACCTCGTGAGGTGACGTGCACGGGTGGGCCGCGAGCTAGAGCTCGATCTCTCAGACTTACCAGCGTTGCAGGGACGGACCCGAGCACAAGCATCGTGCCAGCATGTGTATCACCCGTTGAGGGATGAGTAGGTGGCTGGTCAGCAATGCGGGAGGCCGTGAAGGGTAATAAACAATCAGGTGAGCTAGTGATAATCATAAGTCAGCTTATGGGAGGAGGTAAAGCTAGTTCAGATAAATGCAAGAACGACAGAAAAACCCACAAGGACCGGGGATAATGTAGCCCGAGGGGCACCCCCAACAGAACAACTTGAAGATGCAAGAAGATACATGTCCCAGGGACAGGCCCATCCGGCCTAGGGATAATGCGGCCCGCGGGGCGCCCCCAACTGAGTAAACTCGAAAATGTCACTTGGCTCCATTGTTGAAGAGATTTTGGAGTAGCTGAAGATACGTGCCGAAGAAGTCGCTCCTCACGAGCCGCCTGGGTCCTGAACCTTGGGAGGCTCCAGAGGACCGGGAGGCTCGTGAAGAACTGTCGCCATCTCCGCCAGGACCGCCTGGTGCCTGACCTCCCGAGCCACCACCACGCTCTGCAGGCGACGCTGGAAGGTAAAAGCCACGCTCGGCAGGCCAAAGTTCATGCGAACGCAGCTGTGAGGGGGCCCTCACACCGACCAACGTGCGATGGCCAGAAGCGCTCCTAGGATGCGGCCCTGTTGAGCCGTGGGATGTTGACACAGACATGCATCTCGTTGTGCTCGCGAGGACAAGGAGCCATGCCAAGCAGTGGGCAATGGTCGCCGCTCATGGATCTCACTTCCTTAAGCTCTTCAGTCTCCTTGGTGATGGATTCCTGAGCTCCCGGCACTCCGTGCCCAGTGCCCTTGTGAGGGAAGCGTGCGATGAAGCATGCCTCCATGTGGTGCCCGAGCGCCTCCCTCGTGACGTTGGCTAAGTCAGAGGCCCTCCAGAAGAGAGCCCCCGAGCCCAGCCAGAGGAGGGCGCCGGGCGGGCCTTCCTATGCGAGGGAGGGAGGCGCCCCTTCATGGGCGTAGGTCCTGAGGTGGTGCCATTGGAGACTTTTCTCTCATGAGGCTCTTGGCGAAGCAGCTTCTTCTTCTTCTTCTTTGGGACAGACTCATGAGGGTAGATAGTGCCTTCATTCTCTGGGTCTTCAACTACTGTAGCCTGGTACGCACGCTCGAGAGAGCATGCAACATCCTTCTCCTCACAGGCGATCGCGATGACGCCGAGGTTCCCCGGCATCTTGAGGACGTTGTATCCATGGTGGGACACCGCCATGAACTTGGGCAGGGCTGGATACCCTAGGATGGCATTTTATGGAAGGCGGATGTGGGCGACGTCAAAGTTGATGAGCTCGGTGCGATAGTTATCGCGTTGGCCGAAGGTGACAGGGAGGCGGACCTGCCCTATCAGAGTGGTGAAGCCGTCAGTCACTCCTGAGAAGGGCTTGGTGGGCTGCAGCTGATCGTATGGCACTTGGAGCTAGTCGAACGTCTCGATGGAAAGAACGTTGAGCCCCGCGCCGCCATCGATGAGGGTCTTGCTGACAAGGACATTGCTGATAACGGTCGAGCAAGGCATCGGGAGAGCGCCAGCCGTCGCCATGCACTTGAGCTGGTCGGACAAGCTGAAGGTGATAGTGCACTTGGACCACCTGAGCGGGCGCGTGGCCTCGAGCCTAGTGAGGGCCGCATTCACCTCATGATCAAACTGTTTGAAGATGCACTGGGAGGCTGGGCCCTGTTGTAGGATCGAAAGTATGTCTAGAGGGGGGGGGTGATTAGACTACTTGACCAAATAAAAGTCTAGCCTTTTCCCAATTTTAGTACTTGGCAGATTTTAGCTATCTTAGCACAAGTCAAGCAATCTCCACACAATTCAAGCAAGCATGCAAAAGAGTATATGAGCAGCGGAAAGTAAAGCATGCAACTTGTAAGAATGTAAGGGGAAGGGTTTGGAGGATTCATACGCAATTGGAGACACGGATGTTTTTGTCGTGGTTCCGATAGGTGGTGCTATCGTACATCCACGTTGATGGAGACTTCAACCCACGGAGGGTAACGGTTGCACGAGTCCACGGAGGGCTCCACCCACGAAGGGTCCATGAAGAAGCAACCTTGTCTATTCCATCACGGCCGTCGCCCACGAAGGACTTGCCTCACTAGTGGTAGATCTTCACGAAGTAGGCGATCTCCTTGTCCTTACAAACTCCTTGGTCAACTCCATAATCTTGTCGGAGGCTCCCAAGTGACACCTAGCCAATCTAGGAGACACCACTCTCCAAGAAGTAACAAATGGTGTGTTGATGATGAACTGCTTGCTCTTGTGCTTCAAATGATAGTCTCCCCAACACTCAACTCTCTCTCTCACAAGATTTGGATTTGGTGGAAAGAAGATTTGAGTGCAAAGCAACTTGGGAAGGCTAGAGATCAAGATTCCTATGGTTGAAATGGAATATCTTGACCTCAACACAAGTGTAGGTGGTTCTCTCTCAGAAAATGTGTATTGGAAGTGTAGGTATGTTCTGATGGCTCTCTCCACGAACGAAGAGTGGGTGGAGGGGTATATATAGTCTCCAAACATAATCTAACCATTACACACAATTTTCCAAACTTTGTGGGACCAAATGTTTAAACTCGGTCGGACCGATTCAGCAAACCTAGTGACCGTTAGGATTTTCGGTGGGACTGAGATGCAACTCGGTAGGACCGATATGGTTAGGGTTAGGGCATAATGTAATCTCGGTGTGACTGATTACACAAACTCGGTGGGACCAATTTTGGTAATAAGCTATCCATAGAGTTGGTCAGGTAAACTCGGTGGGACCGATTCGCTCATCTCAGTGAGACCGAAATGTTACAAAAGGGAAACAGAGAGTTTACATTGCAATCTCGGTGGGACCGATCGCTCATCTCGGTAAGACCGAAATGTTATGAAGGGAAATAGAGAGATTACAATCCCATCTCGGTGAGGCCGAGATCCCTATCGGTGAAACCGAATTGCTAGGGTTTGTGGCAGTGGCTATGACATTTGAAACTCGGTGGTGCCGGATAGAAGGAATCGGTGGGGCCGAGTTGGACTTTTGGTTTAGGTCATATGTGGATGTGGGAAGGTAGTTGAGGGTTTTGGAGCATATCACTAAGCACTTTGAGCAAGCAAGCCATTAAGCAACACATCATCCCTCCTTGATAGTATTGGCTTTTTCTATAGACTCAATGTGGTCTTGGATCACTAAAATATAAAATGTAGAGTCTTGATCTTGAAGCTTGAGCCAAACTTTTTGTCCTTAGAATCTTGAGGGATCCACTTTCCTCATCCATGCCATGCCATTCATTGAGCTTTTCCTAAAATATTAATCTTGGAATAATGTTAGCTCAATGAGCTATATGTTGTTAGGAATTACCAAAACCACCCGGGGTTAGTTGCACTTTCAATCTCCCCCTTTTTGGTAATTGATGACAACATATAGATCAAAGCTTCGACAAATAATAATAAGAGTGAAAGATATTGTCTCTTTGAGAAGTATGTGAAAAGCAAGAGCTCCCCCTAAATTTGTGCATATCTTAAGATTTGCTTTGGACTGCAAATGCACAATGAGTTAGGATCTTGGGTTACTCTTCCATGTCACATACATCTTGGTGGAGCGTTCAAAATTATAAGAATTAAATACATGCACTCATCACCAAGCAAAGTGAATGATCATATAAGGATAAGTAAGATAATATCATCCAACAAGCATAAGTGTAGCTTATGATCAACCACATGATCATCAATGTCTCACAGATAATAGCATAGTATCTCAAGCAATCAAAAGCAAACAAAGTTCAACCACCAACGCAAGAGAGAATAAAAAGCAACGCTCTCTCTCGAAGCCTATGATCTATGCATAGCACTAGAACGTGTCTCAGGCTTGGTCTTCAGGTGGTGGTTTCCAGAGAACTCCATGTACGAAGGCTTCAGTCGAAGTAGACAGGGCTGATGGGCTAGGTGCTAGAGCTGGTGGCACTGAAGCTGTAGCTGGTGCAGATGAAGTGGCTCTAGTGTCTGGTACAGGCATTGCAGCAGATCTCTGAGCTTGAGGCACTCTGGCAAATGCATCAGTGGTTGTCTTGCCCTTCCTCTCCTGCATGTCATCCTATAGCTGCTCCACAACAGACTGAATCTCAGTTACTTTGACATCTAAATGATAGAATTTTTGTTCCATGATTCTTTCCAGGCTCTCCTAGTTTTGAGTTAGGGTGGCCAACCCCTTCTCAATCCTCAGAGATGATGCTATCAACTAAACAAGCTGGTCCTTCTTGCTTTTCAAAAAGTACTCAGATGCCTCCTCTTGAGTTGGCATCTTGGCAGCCTTCTCTCTCTTTGCCTTCTCCTTCTTTGCTTGTGCTTGCACTGAGGAGGGTTCATCCTCATTCATCACAACTTGGTTGTCCTCGAAGTCAGGATAGATAGGCAAGTGTTCCTTATCCAACAAGTATGTGCCTGTGCCCATCTTTGAGTTTATCAACTCCTAGATCTGTGGGGCATATCCACAACTTCTTTTCTGGTCAGCTCCTGTCCTCTTGATAGTCTCAACTATAAGGCTCATGACCTTGAAATTCTGTGGCACATCAAATATATGTAGCAAGTTAATTGCATGCCCTCTGGTCATGTTGTGGTCGCCTGACTTGGGCAAAAGAGTGTGCCTTAGGATCCAGTTGATCGTTGGCAGTCCTGACAAAAGAAAATGGACTGACCCAAATTTGAAAGTTTCAAGGGCATCTTCAGGAATCTCCTTGTACATCTGTGACATAGAATTGTGATCCATCTTTTTCTTGGCATAAACATCCAAGTCATCTTCACTTTACTTTGGGGCATTGATCAGATTGGCCCATTCCTCAATAGTTGATTGGTACCTTGTACCTTCAGACATCCATACTATCCTGCCATCTGGATAGAAGTGTGTTGTGGAGTAGAATTGCATTATGAGCTCCTCATTCCACTTTGTGAGCTTCTTCCCAACAAAGTCTGCAACTCCACAAGCACGGAAGCATCAAACACACCAGGATAGTGTTCCTCATTTTCCTTCATGTAGGTCCAGTTGACCCACATCATATCACACACTATAGGCTTCTTGTCCAACAAAATTGTCTCATAGAAATCATGCTGTTCCTTTGTGTGGAACTTGTAATCAACAGCAGTCCTTCTCCTTGTAGCATATGGGTCTGTCTCTATATATTTCCTCAGTCATGAGTCTCTCCTGATCTTCATGTTCTCAGCCACAGGATGAGCATCATTGTGGTCTGGAATTTTTGGCTTTAATTTTCTCAGAACATGCTCTTCATCTTCTTCTTTAGCAACAGTCTCAGGCACTAGGGCCTGATTCTTCTTAGCAGATGGTATGTTTCTGGTATTTCTCTTTGGTGTAGTC
The DNA here is from genome assembly GCF_018294505.1 of Triticum aestivum. Lineage (NCBI taxonomy): Eukaryota > Viridiplantae > Streptophyta > Magnoliopsida > Poales > Poaceae > Triticum > Triticum aestivum. The sequence continues at coordinate 291,500,637 of NC_057797.1, read as the reverse complement.
TTGGGCTTGGAGGCAGCTTTGGGTGCTTCTTTGGGCTTTGATGATGCAGCCCCTGTCCTGATAGCATCACCCATAAGCTTATGTGCCTTGGGTGCTAGTGCAGCAACCTCTTCTTCCTCTTCTTCTTCCATCATGGAAGCCTTTCCAATCACTCTGGCCATGGTCTTCTTGACCCTTTCCTTCCTTTTCTTTCCTTCTGCAGCAGGCTCTTTGGGTTGAGATTCCAAAGATGCTTGAGAGGATGCTCTGGCCTTAGACATTGGTTGTCTTCCTGCTGGCCTTTTGATCTTCATCCCTAGCTTAACTGCAGCTGAGTTGTACTCCTTCTTAACCACTTTCTTCTTTGATGTGGCCTCATCCTTAGTGGCCACATAGTCTTCATCCTCAGACTCTGAATTTTTCTTCTTGCTTGCTCTAGTGGCAGCCTTTGGCAAATTGCTTGGGGTGCTCCTGCTACCATCACCTGAACTGCTAGAGGGACTAGTGCCCTCAATTAGGTGAACCTACTTCTCTGACCTGTTCTGGCTGTCACTCTGGTCAGACATGTTGCAAACACTGACAGCAGACCCTGTGAATAGATATAGATGAGATAGGGTGGACGAGCATCCCAAAATAGAGAGATTTTTGCAAAAGAATGAGTCAAAAACTTAGTTTTAGTTTTCCATAGAAAGCATTTCGGATCAACCAATTTGCAAACTCGGTGATATCGAATCAGCTATTGGAACCTAAACTAGTGAACTCGGTCAGACCGAGTCACAGTTCGGTGGCACCGAAACTGCTAGGATTTCACAAAGTCCTGAACTCGGTCACACCGATTTGCAATTCTTGGTCAGACCAAGAACCACATGTGTAATGGCCTTGGCCAAATCGGTGGAACCGAGTTCTACAACCCGGTGGGTCCGAGATGGTTTCGGCGGAAACCTAACCCTAAATTTTCGATTCAACTCTAATCTACGGAGTGTTTTGACTGGATAGAAGCATTTCAATCATGGTAAGAATCATAATGAACACAATGTGCTAGGAATCGGATGGGGATAGCACTGTGATCGAGTCCATACCCTAGTTCGGCGGTGAACTCTCTACGGCGGCAACGGTGGGGAACAATTCCATTAACGGCGGGGGAGACCAGCGACAGGAGGTGGCTGGCGACGAGGAAGACGATCCGGAGACCCTGGAGGCAGAGCGAGCTATGTGCGAGCGAAGGGGTTTCGGAGAAATTTCCAAAAATTTTCCCATGAGTATATATAGCCCGACCTTGTCGGTGTGACTGAGTGGAACAACTCGGTGGCACCGAGATGCATAACTATTGTCAGTTACCGGAACTCGGTGTGACTGAAAAGTTCAAATCGGTTGCACCGAGATTGAAAACCTAGATCGACTTAGTGATCTCTGTATGACCGAAATGGAGGAATCGGTCAGACCGAAACACACAAATAAGTTTTGGAAGTTTAAGTCTATGACGAATCGGGGACTCCGAGTGCTCCTCACACAGAGTGGTTCGAATCAGACTTGATCAAATTTTGTGGTGTAGCATGAACAGAGTTTGAGACGAGAAAAGCATAGATAGCTAGAGAGGGTTCTTAGGCATTCTTGTCCATCCACTTGGGAGAAGAAAAGAAACCAATCAATCAAAACAACAAGTGGATGTCCTCGAATGAGTAAAATATGCAATCAACGTGCTCACACAATAAAATGGCAATTGAAATATGTGGCAAATCATGCACAACCAATTCTAGCATCTATCAAACAATTTGCGATGACTAGGTCATCTATATATGAGTATATTGACTTAGGAGTCAAATGAGAACATTTGATCATAGGTCATACTCATCGTTTAAGCACAAGTGGGGTTACCACTTTTACATAAAGAATTGTTGTGTTCACACCATTAGAGTTGCTTTAGCTCAATTCTTAGAGTAAAGCTCCCCCTAGATGTGAGATCCCCCCTAAGAGGGATGAACTAACCTTCGGTCTTGTCGATGATGACTTCATGTAGATGTTGAAGATGTGGATGCTCAATGTTGATGTAGATCATTTGGAGCTATCCATTGGAGTGAGTTGCACTTTCAATACCTACACGGGTTAGTCCCACAAGGAACAAACAAGGATATCCATAGACATAGAGTGATGCACACACAAGATGATGTCTATGAAAGCTTTTAGGTTACCTTGTCCCTTGTCTTACCAACAACAGGGTTTGTGACTCCTTGAACTAGTGCAAGATGTGGAAGTTGATTGCACTTGTTGTTGCCAAGATGATAAGAGTGAAGTATGTTGGCGGAGTCACCCTCAAGAAATCTCTAGTTCTTCTTCTTCGGGATCCACACCATCTTGATGGGAATCCTCGGTGTTGTAGTTGTACTTGATGAAGTTGAACTTGAAGTAGTCTTGGGAACCCACTTTACCAAGGCCTTAGGAGCTTCTTCAAATGCATCAATTTCCTCTGGAAGCTTGTCCTTGCCTTTTTTCTTGTGGTCTTGTGGTGGAAGATCATCTTGAGCTTGTGTCCCTTGGAGAGAAGTAGGGTCATACTTCTCTTGTTGAGGAACAAACTTCGTCTTGGGGTATAGATATTCTTCCCACTCAACTCCATTGGCATTGAACTTTCGTTCAAAACCAACACCTTGATTCTTCCGGTGCCTTCCTTGCTTGCGTACAATTTCCTCGAATTGCTTACTTCCGGCAAGGCTCTTGTAAACACCTTTCTCTATAATTCCCTTCAACAAGCTATTTTCTTGCTCAAGTGTAACTTGGCTAAGAGAATCATTAGTGGAATAAAGAGAACTACTAGAAGCAACAATATTGGATTTAGCATGATTATTGTTAATACTAGAGGAAGAATCTTTCTTGTTCTTGTTACTAGACTTGACTTGAGGCATGTAAGTGGATAAGAGTAAACGATTGGCAATGTAAGAAGAACTTTTCTTGTGAAGATCATCATTGATTGCTTTTAAGAACTCATGCTCTTGCTCAAGGTTGAGCTTTTCAAAGCGCAATTTCTCACGAGTCCTTAAAAGTTCTCGATGATCTCCTAAGATAGTTTCATGAGCTAACTTAAGAGTGTTTAGTTCTTTAGTTAGAGACTCAATCTTCTCCTTATCATTATCATTTGTTTTATCTTGATTGGCATGATTAATTGACGTTTCATCATAGTATTCATCACTAGAGTTGTCAACAAGTAAATCATCATCACCTAACAAGTCATCTTCATCACTATTGAAATCAACATACTCGGGGTGTCATACCTTTGGGCCTTTAGCCATGAAGCATGTTCCAACTCCTTCATTTGGTGAGTCAAATATGTCGTAGGAGTTGGTTGTCACAAGTGCTAGACCGTGAACACCTTCATCTTGAGTATATTCGGAGTCAAAGTGATAGCTTCTCTCGGAGTGGTTGTCGAAGTCGGAGCCGGATACCCATTCACCAACATGAGCTTGATGTCTTCGTTTTGTGTAGCTCATTGATGACTTGTCCTTTCTTTCCGAATCCTTGCTTCTCCGTGAGGGTCTTCGTTCATAACGATCATCTCTACTCCTTTGTCTAGATGGTGATTCTTCTCTTCTACTTCTTCTCTTGGGAGAATCTTCTCTTCTCTTGTAGGGGTCCGTACACTCATTGGAATAGTGTCTGAGCCTTCCACAATTGCAGCAGTTTCGCTCTCGACTAGTAGATCTTTTGTCATTGTAGAACCTTGATTTGGAGCTTCTCTCTTTGGTTCTACTCTTGTAGAACTTTTTGAAGTTATTCACCATAAGATCAATTCTTCATTGAAGGTTTGTTTCTCACTCGATGATGTGGGGGCTTCACATGAGGCTTTGTAAGCACCACTTGATTTGTTGTGAAGTTCCTCTTTATCCTTGAGTGACATCTCATAAGCAACAATTCTTCCGATGACTTCCGTTGGCTTGAGATCTTTGTAATTGGGCATAATTTGGATCAATGTGCACACAATATCATATTTTCCATCGAAGGCTCTTAGGATCTTCTTGATGATGAATCTATCGGTCATCTCCTCACTCCCTAAGCTGGCAATCTCATTTGTGATAAGAGCAAGCCTAGAGTACATTTCAGTGACATCTTCACCATCCTTCATTTTGAACTTGTCAAGTTGACTTTGAAGCACATCGAACTTGGATTCCTTGACGGATTCGGTACCTTCATGCATGTCAATCAAAGTATCCCAAATTTTCTTTGCATTCTCTAGACGGCTGATTTTGTCGAATTCTTCGGGGCACAATCCATTGAAGAGGATATCACAAGCTTGAGCATTGTACTGTAGCATTTTCAACTCATCCGCGGTAGCTTCACGACTTGGTTCTTTCCCATCAAAGAATTCACCTTGCAAGCCAACACACACAATAGCCCAAACGGCGGGGTTATGTCCAAGAATATGCATTTTCATCTTATGCTTCCAACTAGCAAAATTAGTACCATCAAAGTAAGGACCTCTATAGTGATAATTTCCCTCGCTCGACGCCATACTCTCCTAGGTTGTGAAACCAAGGCTATGACCACCAAAAGCTATGAAAATGAAAGAAAATGGAGACCAAAGCTCTAATACCACTTGTAGGATCGAAAGTATGTCTAGAGGGGGGTTGACCAAATAAAAGTCTAGCCTTTTCCCAATTTTAGTTCTTGGCAGATTTTAGCTATCTTAGCACAAGTCAAGCAATCTCCACACAATTCAAGCAAGCATGCAAAAGAGTATATGAGCAACGGAAAGTAAAGCATGCAACTTGCAAGAATGTAAAGGGAAGGGTTTGGAGGATTCAAACGCAATTGGAGACACGGATGTTTTTGTCGTGGTTCCGATAGGTGGTGCTATCGTACATCCACATTGATGGAGACTTCAACCCACGGAGGGTAACGGTTGTGCGAGTCCATGGAGGGCTCCACCCATGAACGTTCCACGAAGAAGCAACCTTGTCTATTCCATCACGGCCGTCGCCCACGAAGGACTTGCCTCACTCGCGGTAGATCTTCACGAAGTAGGCGATCTCCTTGCCCTTACAAACTCCTTGGTTCAACTCCACAATCTTGTCGGAGGCTCCCAAGTGACACCTAGCCAATCTAGGAGACACCACTCTCCAAGAAGTAACAAATGGTGTGTTGATGATGAACTCCTTGCTCTTGTGCTTCAAATGATAGTCTCCCCAACACTGAACTCTCTCTCTCTCTCTCACATGATTTGGATTTGGTGGAAAGAAGATTCGATTGGAAAGCAACTTGGGAAGGCTAGAGATCAAGATTCATATGGTTGGAATGGAATATCTTGACCTCAACACAAGTGTAGGTGGTTCACTCTCAGAAAATGTGTATTGCAAGTGTAGGTATGTTCTGATGGCTCTCTCCACGAATGAAGAGTGGGTGGAGGGGTATATATAATCTCCACACAGAATCTAACCGTTACACACAATTTGCCAAACACGGTGGGATCGAATGGTTAAACTCGGTTGGACCGATTCTGCAAACCTAGTGACCGTTAGGATTTTCGGTGGGACTGAGATGCAACTCGATAGGACCGATATGGTTAGGGTTAGGGCATAATGTAATCTCGGTGTGACCAATAACACAAACTCGGTGGGATCGATTTTGGTAATAAGCTAACCAGAGAGTTGGTCAGGTAAACTCGGTGGGACCGATTCGCTCATCTCGGTGAGACCGAAATCTTACAAAAGGGAAACAGAGAGTTTACATTGCAATCTCGGTGGGACCGATTGCTCATCTCGGTAAGACCGAAATGTTACAAAGGGAAACAGAGAGATTACAATCCCATCTCGGTGAGACCGAGATCCCTATCGGTGAAACCGAATTGCTAGGGTTTGTGGCAGTGGCTAAGACATTTGAAACTCGGTGGCGCCGGATAGAAGGAATCGGTGGGGCCGAGTTTGACTTCTGGTTTAGGTCATATGTGGATGTGGGAAGGTAGTTGAGGGTTTTGGAGCATATCACTAAGCACTTTGAGCAAGAAAGCCATTAAGGAACACCTCATCCCTCCTTGATAGTATTGGCTTTTCCTATAGACTCAATGTGGTCTTGGATCACTAAAATATAAAATGTAGAGTCTTGATCTTGAAGCTTGAGCCAAACTTTTTGTCCTTAGAATTTTGAGGGATCCACTTTCATCATCCATGCCATGCCATTCATTGAGCTTTTCCTGAAATATTAATCTTGGAATAATGTTAGCTCAATGAGCTATATGTTGTTAGGAATTACCAAAACCACTCGGGGATAGTTGCACTTTCACATGTGCACCACCCAAGATGCAGGCGATGGCACAAGGCTCCTGGAAGCCCCCAACCCCCTTGTCCTGGTGGTGGTCGTCGTTCCTTATTGGTGGTGGCAGCAGCAGAGGGAGGTCGGCATTGCCCTGAGAATGGTCCACTCGAGGCTGGTCTCTCCACGCGCCCTCGCGAGGCTGGCCTTGCTAGCGATCCTCACGTTGCTGGTCACGCCACTCCTGGCGGGGACCGCAGTCGTCCCAACGTCCTCCACTCTTACCTCCTTTGTGGACGTAGCCTCGATCGTTGCGCTTGGGGCGTCGACCGAGGCGCCCATCGCGAATGGCCTTGAGCTCCGGACAGTCGTTGGTGATGTGGTTGTGCACGTTGTGGAAGACGCATAATAGACGGCTGCTCTTGGATGACTCTAGGTGGTCGAAGCAGCTTCATCTTTGGTTCAGCCACGAGTACGGTCGCCCCCTTGCATTTCACGTCCTTGGCATCGGCCTTCTTGTCTTCTTGGTCAGCCGATGGGAGTTCGAGGAGGGAGAGAAGCCCTTCCTCAGCTATCGCGCACTTGGTTGCCATGTTGAACATCTCCGGGGCCGTGCACAGGTTCTCGTGGATGGCAAGCTCCTCCTTCATCTTGACATCACGGACGCCATCGAAGAACGCCGAGATGATGGCTTTGTCCGAAACCTTGGGGATCTTGAGGCAAATGTTGTTGAAGCGCTGGATGTACTTCTGCAGGGGCTCCCCTGGCTATTGCTTGATGCGCCGCAGGTCACCCGCGGCCGGTGAACGGTCGCGAGTGCCCTGGATCTTGGCGATGAAACACTCACGCAGCTCGGCCCAGGAGGAGATTGATCCCGCGGACAGATTTAGGAGCCACAAGCGCGCGCCATCCTTGAGGGCCATGGGGAACCAGTTCGCCATGACCTTTTTGTCACCGCTGGCCGCCTTGATGCTCAGCTCAAAGAGATGCAGGAACTCCGCAGGGTCAAGGGTGCCGTCGTAGCGTGGAGGCAGGTCGGGCTTGAACTTGCCCGGCCAGACGACGCTCCATAGCTCAGGGGTGAAGGCGCGGCATCCCGGTGTGGTCACTAGAGCCCGTCGTGGAGGTGGAGCCTGATCTTGGTGCTCATGCGCCACCACTGCAGGTGGCACGTGGTCTCGACATAGTGGTGGAGGGAGCGCCGGATCACCTTCTTGTGGCTGCTGGACCTCCCGGCAGCTTTCCTCTTTGCGAGCGGGCGCCCTGCATGGTGGGTCATGCCGTGGGGCCATGCGTCTTGGACCGAGGGCGACATCCTTACAGGGGGTGGCGGAGGAGCTCCATGGGCTACATCCTCCGTAGCAGGCGGCGATCGAGGCAGTGTGAGGGACAGTGCAAGGGAGCCCCCAGCCGCGCTGATGATAACCCACAAGTATAGGGGATCGCAACAGTTTTCGATAAGTAAGAGTATCGAACCCAACGAGGAGCTAAAGGTAGAACAAATATTCCCTCAAGTTCTATCGACCACCGATACAACTCTACGCACGCTTGACATTCGCTTCACCTAGAACAAGTATGAAACTAGAAGTACTTTGTAGGTGTTGTTGGATAGGTTTGCAAGATAATAAAGAGCAAGTAAATAAAAGGTAGGGGCTGTTTAGATTAAGAAACAATAAAGTAAATATAGAGAGTGTGGAAAAGTGGTGGTAGGAGTTGTGAAATTACCCCTAAACAATTGACTACTTTACTAGACCGATAGCAAATATTATGTGGGAAAGGCCACTGCTAGCAGGTCATCCCTGACTTGGAATTCTATGCACTTATGATTGGAACTACTAGCAAGCATCCGCAACTACTAATGTTCATTAAGGTAAAACCCAACCATAGCATTAAGGTATATTGGTCCCCCTTCAATCCCGTATGCATCAATTTCTATGCTAGGTTGAAGCTTCTATCACTCTTGCCCTCCAATACATAGTCCTATCAACATATAACTAACCCTATGGTGTGATCCACGCGTGCTATCATATGATGGGCACCGAAGGACAGCAACATAACCACAAGAAAATTAAATCAATCATAGCAATTCATCAACCACCGATAGGACAACGAAAATCTACTCAGACATCATAGGATGGCAACACATCATTGGATAATAATATGAAGCATAAAGCACCATGTTCAAGTAGAGGGTACAGCGGGTTGCGGGAGAGTGGACCGCTGTAGATAGAGGGGGGAAGGTGATGGAGATGTTGGTGAAGATGGCAGAGGTGTTGGTGTAGATCACGGTGATGATGATAGCCCCCGGTGGCACTCCGGTGCCACCGGAAGCGAGGGGGAGAGAGCCCCCCTCCTTCTTCTTCTTCCTTGACCTCCTCCCTAGATGGGAGAAGGGTTTCCCCTCTGGTCCATGGCCTCCATTGCACGGGAGGGGCGAGAGCCCCTCCGAGATTGGATCTGTCTCTCTGTCTCTCTCTGTTTCTGCGTTCTCTGATTCTTCCCTTTCACCGTTTCTTATATTCACGGAGATCCATAACTCTGATTGGGCTGAAATTTTGACACGATCTCTATCCAGAAATTAGCTTTCTTACGGTGAAAGAGGGGCACCAACCGCCTTACGGGTGGCCCACGAGGGTCAGGGGCGCGCCCAGGGGGGCAGGCGCACCTCGCTGCCTCATGGCCATCTCGGGCACCGTCTCGCGTGGATTTTTCTTCCGAAAAATCATATATATTCCAAAAAAAATCTCCGTCATTTTTATCCCGTTTGGACACCGTTTGATATGAATATTTTGTGAAACAAAAAACATGCAACAAATAGGAACTGGCACTAGGCACTGGATCAATATGTTAGTCCCAAAAATAGTATAAAAAGTTGCCAAAAGTATATGAAAGTTGTAGAATATTGGCATGGAACAATCAAAAATTATAGATACGACAGGGACGTATCAGCAGACAAGCTCGATGATGCAGTCTAACCAGTCTTCATAGAGGTTGTCGACCGGGCGGTAGCGCAGGAGCTCATGCGCCATGAGCAACACAGCCTGCGCGTTCGTCGGGCCATGACGATAGTGGGACAATGAGCCGGCTGGAGTCAGCGATAGGGTGGCGGTGCATTCATCCCCTTGCACTTAGGGGTGCAGCGACGAAGCATGCTGCTCGTGCCCCATCAGGCCGGTTGATGGGGTTATGTACCTAGGGTAGGGTCATGGACCTGATCCAAGTACCTCGCCCAAGGACACCCTTAGAAGAAGTCATCTTCCAGTCGACCAACGAGGGACACACTCGACTGACTTGAAGGACTCGACCACGAAGACTCACTCGACCACCAGGAAGGTCAAGAGGCACTCTGCACTGCAACGGCCTGTAATCAAGTAGACTTTATGATAGTAAAGGCACTTTATGTGGGGCGTTACCAGTAACGCCCCAGACTTAACTCACCTTAAACCCTCTCCTGCGTGGGCTGGCTGGGGTCCTGGCACACTCTATATAAGCCACCCCCCTCCACAGGCAGAAGGGTTCGGCACCTTGTAACTCATATACTCATAATCCACTCGACCGCCTCCGGGCTCCGAGACGTAGGGCTATTACTTCCTCCGAGAAGGGCCTGAACTCGTACATCCTTTGTGTTTACAACCTCTCCATAGCTAGGACCTTGCCTCTCCATACCTACCCCCCACTCTACTGTCAGGCTTAGAACCACGACAGTTGGCGCCCACCGTGGGGCAGGTGTTTTAGCGATTTTGTGGAGAAGTTGCGATTCCTCCGAGTACTTTCATCATGGTGTCTGCTGGAGTTTTGGTCGAGGGTCAAGAGATCCGTCTCGGCACTCTCACCTTCATCGCCGACGACTCCGCATGGCTCCAGGAGGCTCCACTCGACGTAGATGCGCTCCCCGTCCGCGGTGCGACGCATTTTCGCGCATGTGTCCGCGGCGTTCTGCTGCGGCAACCGTCGACCCAGTATCGGTCGGCTCCTCCATCGTCCACCCTCCCGGTCTCCCGCCAGCGCAAGCGCTCGGGCCGGTCGAGGCTTCAGCGATGGGTGAGGCACGCGGTGGCTCGCCAATCGGCCACCACCCAAGTTGCGGCAATCGAGCCCGACGAACCTCTCTACGGCTTGTTCGACCTGTCGACTGGCTCCGTAGAGACTGCATCCGAGTGCGGTAGCAGTGATCCAGCGGCGGAAATCTTGATGGTCGACGGGCCCCACAGTCCCCCTGGCTTCGCCCGTGGTGGTGGAGCAGGTGACGGCGGCGACCCTACGCGAGGCTACGAAGAGTACCAACCCGAGCCACTCGACTCTCTGCAAAGAGAGGAACTTCGCCGCAGGAACGAGGATCCCCTGCGTATTCCCATCGCAGGAGAAACCCCCGAGGCTCGTGCCTTGGAGGAGGCGCGTCTGGCCAATTTGGCCGAGCGCACTCGACTGGAGAACCTTCAGCGAGCACTCGACGAGCGCGCGCGGCAACGAGTTCCCGACAACAGTCGACGTCAACTCTTCCCGCCGACTCAGGTATATCGAACCCCAATTCAGAATTTAGCAGCTGCGACCCGTATAGCAGAGTCCATCCAGCCTTCGCAGTCGGAAGCTGGCAGAGGTTTGCTGCAGATCAGGGATCTGCTTCCGGGCAGCAGGAGATCAGAATTCAGCCGTGTCTCAGTCGCGCAACAGAATTCACAGTCGATCCGTCACTGTGAATACGGTTCAGTCGGCTCATAGCCCCAGATCGCCTCCGCGGCGTGAAGGGCGCGAGAATCGACGAGATCAATATGGCGACAGACTCGACCGAGATGATAGGCGTCGAGTGCCCTATTCCCCTCCGAGGGGTGGGTCTTACGCTCCTCGGCAGCCAGATGATAGGCGTCAGTACAGTACGGGGCGTAGGGTTCCAGTCGACCCCAGAGAACCAGGCTTCGACGCGCGATCCATTATCGTGCAAGGGTTGGTCGACCGGAACAGAGCCCATCGAGGTGGACTCGACAGAGATGTACCCACAAGCAGTCGAGTGCATGTTTCTGGTCCTGAATGTTTCAGCAGAGCTATCAGAGCCGCAGTTATCCCTCCCAATTTCAGGTTGGCAACAGGAGTCAGCAAGTTCACTGGTGAGTCTAAGCCTGAAACTTGGCTTGAAGACTACCGAGTGGCAGTTCAGATTGGTGGTGGGAACGACGAGGTGGCCATGAAGCATTTGCCCCTCATGTTGGAAGGTTCTGCCAGGGCATGGTTGACTCAGTTACCTCCTAGCAGCATTTACACTTGGGAAGATCTGTCCCGAGTGTTCGTCAGAACGTTTGAAGGAACTTGCAAGCGACCAGCTGGATTGACAGAGTTGCAAGTCTGCGTGTAGAAGGCCAATGAGACTCTCAGAGAGTATATTCAGAGGTGGATCACTTTGCACCACACTGTGAAAAATGTGTCTGATCATCAGGCAGTCTGCGCCTTCAAAGACGGCGTCAAGAACAGAGAACTGAGTTTGAAGTTTGGTCGAACCGGTGACATGACCTTGAGTCGGATGATGGAGATTGCTACCAAATACGCCAACGGCGAAGAAGAAGACCGACTCCGAAGCGGCAAGCACAAGCCGAGTCAGTCGGAAAAAGGAAACTCCAGTCGGAAACAGAAGCGGAAGGCTGAACCGGCAGCTCCTGGAGAGGCTCTGGCCGTGACTCAAGGAAAGTTTAAGGGGAAACCAAAAGGATCCTGGAACCCCAAGAAGGTAAAGGATAAAGAAGGGAACGACGTGATGGATATGCCATGTCACATTCACACGAAGAAAGACGAAGAGGGGAATATCATTTACCCGAAGCACACCACTCGCCAATGTCGACTCCTGATCCAGCAGTTTCAGGGAAAACAGTCTAAGGACAAGGAGAAGGAGTCGGACAAGGCCGAAGACAAGGAGGACAGTGAGGGAGGATATCCGCATATCAACTCCACTCTGATGATCTTTGCAGATGTGGAAAGCAGAAGTCGACTGAAAGTGATTAACCGAGAGGTGAACATGGTTGCCCCAGCAAAAGCAAATTATCTGAAGTGGTCTCAAACACCCATCACATTCGACCAATCTGATCACCCGACTCATATTGCCACCCCTGGGAGGCAAGCTTTGGTGGTCGATCCAGTTGTCGAAGGCACTCGACTGACAAAGGTGCTGATGGATGGTGGAAGTGGGCTGAACTTATTGTATGCAGACACATTGAAAGGTATGGGCATTCCGATGTCCCGACTGAGCACTAGTAACATGAGCTTTCATGGAGTTATACCAGGGAAGAAGGCCGAGTCACTCGGCCAGATAGCTTTGGACGTGGTGTTTGGTGATTCGAAGCATTTTCGCAAAGAAAAGTTGACGTTTGAGGTCGTGGATTTTCAGAGTGCATATCATGCCATTTTGGGGAGACCAGCTTACGCACGGTTCATGGCTCGACCATGCTACGTGTACCTCAAATTGAAGATGCCCGGCCCCAAAGGAGTGATCACTGTCACCGGTGATAGGAAAAAGGCAGAAGAGTGCTTTCAGAAGGGCTCCAAGATTGCCGATTCCCAGGTGACAGCGGTCGAGTTCGAAGAATACAAGCAAAACGCAGATCCGAGTGACTTGCTGCGATCCAAGAAGCCCGCCACAGAGTCTGCATTCCAGTCGTCCGGTGAGACGAAGCCTGTTCACATTCACCCGACCGACCCCGAAGCAGCTCCGACCCGCATCTCCACAACACTCGACCCAAAATAGGAAGAAGCGCTCATCCAGTTCCTCCGTGAGAACTGGGACATTTTTGCATGGAAGCCCGCTGACATGCCAGGTGTTCCCAGGGGACTGGCTGAGCATCGCCTAAGAGTCGACTCATCTGCAAAACCAGTCAAAGAGCATCTTCGGCGGTCCGCCGTCCAGAAGAGAAAAGCCATTGGTGAAGAAGTGGCTCGACTGTTGGCGGCAGGATTTATCCGAGAGATATACCACTCCGAGTGGCTCGCTAATGTCGTCATGGTTCCTAAGAAGGACAAGTCGCTCCGAATGTGCATTGATTTCAAGCACATCAACCGGGCCTGCCCGAAAGATCATTTTCCTCTCCCTCGCATAGATCAAATTGTTGACTCGACCGCGGGATGCGAGAGGTTATCTTTTTTAGATGCTTACTCCGGGTACCACCAGATCCGTCTGTACGGACCCGACGAGGTAAAAACAGCTTTCATCACTCCATTCGGGTGCTTCTGCTATATCACCATGCCATTCGGCCTCAAGAATGCCGGAGCCACATTTATGCGAATGATTCAGAAGTGTCTACTCACTCAAATCAGTCGGAATGTGGAAGCATATATGGATGATATCGTTGTCAAGTCACGAAAAGGTTCCGACCTGCTCGCTGATCTCGCCGAAACATTTGCCAACCTCAGAAGGTATGATATCAAGCTCAATCCATCAAAGTGCACATTTGGAGTTCCTGGTGGCAAGTTACTCGGTTTTCTCGTTTCCGAACGGGGAATCGACGCTAACCCAGAGAAGATTGGCACTATTCTCCGAATGAAACGCCCTGTGCGAGTGCACGATGTCCAGAAGCTTACTGGATGCTTGGCCGCATTAAGTCGATTCATCTCACGACTCGGTGAAAAGGCATTGCCTCTTTACCGACTGATGAAGAAGGCAGACAAGTTCGAGTGGACTCCAGAAGCTGATGCAGCGTTTGCCGAGCTAAAAGCTCTGCTCTCCACCCAGCCGGTGCTTGCTGCTCCAATCAGCAAAGAGCCTCTGTTGCTCTATATCGCAGCCACAGGACAAGTCGTCAGTACTGTGCTAACGGTCGAGCGGGAAGAAGAAGGAAAAGCTCTCAAAGTTCAGCGCCCAGTGTATTATTTGTCTGAAGTCTTGACTCCATCCAAGCAGAGATATCCTCATTATCAGAAGCTTGTGTATGGAATATACATGACCACAAAGAAGGTTGCTCATTATTTCTCTGATCATTCCATCACAGTCGTCAGCGACGCTCCACTATCAGAGATTTTGCACAACAGAGATGCAACTGGTCGAGTGGCCAAATGGGCGATTGAACTTCTTCCCCTTGATATCAAGTTTGAGGCAAAGAAAGCCATTAAGTCCCAGGCAATAGCAGATTTCCTCGCCGAGTGGATTGAACAGCAGCAGCCGACTGAAGTTCACTCGGAGCATTGGACCATGTTCTTTGATGGCTCTAAGATGTTGAATGGTTCCGGTGCTGGGGTTGTCCTGGTTTCCCCCAGAGGAGATAAGCTCAGATATGTGCTCCAGATTCACTTTGATTCCTCCAACAATGAGGCAGAATATGAGGCCCTCTTATATGGGTTGCGCATGGCCATTTCACTCGGCGTCCGTCGCCTAATGGTCTATGGCGACTCGGATTTAGTGGTCAATCAGGTGATGAAAGAGTGGGACGTGAGAAGCCCAGCCATGACTGGATACTGCAGTGCAGTGAGGAAGCTGGAAAAGAAGTTCGAGGGGTTGGAGCTCCATCATATACCCCGACTGAAAAATCAAGCAGCTGATGATCTAGCAAAGATAGGTTCCAAGAGAGAAGCCATTCCGAGTGGTGTGTTCTTGGAGCATATACACACTCCGTCAGTCAAAGAAGATCCTTTCACCGAAGAAACTCCACAGCCCAAGAGTGCCACAGATCCGACTGAAGTTGAAGTCCCAGCGGTGGTCGACTTGATCATGGAGGTTTTGGTGGTCATTCCCGACTGGACGATTCCGTATGTCGCATATATCCTTGAGGAAAGAGCTTCCGGAGGATGAGGAAGAGGCTCGACAGATCGTCCGTCGATCTAAGGCCTTTACCGTAATCAAAGGACAATTATACAGAGAAAGCGCGACTGGAGTCGGTCAGAAGTGCATAACACCAGAAGAAGGTCGACTCATCCTCAATGATATTCACTCGGGGACCTGTGGTCATCATGCGTCCTCTCGGACCATCGTGGCCAAAGCATACCGAGCCGGATTTTACTGGCCAAAGGCGAATGAGATGGCAAAAGAGATAGTGGATAAGTGCGAGGGATGTCAATTCTACTCGAATATGTCACACAAGCCTGCGTCGGCTCTGAAGACCATCCCACTCGTCTGGCCTTTCGCAGTATGGGGATTGGACATGGTCGGCCCTTTGAGAACAGGACGAAGTGGCTTCACGCATGTACTGGTGGCAGTCGACAAGTTCACCAAGTGGATCGAGGCTAAACCAATCAAGAGCCTTGACACCGGTACTGCTGTTAGCTTCATCAGGGAACTAATATTCAGATATGGAGTCCCGCACAGCATCATTACGGATAATGGGTCGAACTTTGACTCAGAGGAATTCAGAGCTTTCTGCGACTCCCAGGGCACACGGGTCGACTACGCTTCAGTCGCCCATCCGCAGTCGAATGGACAAGCAGAGCGAGCTAATGGACTGATTCTTAAGGGATTGAAGCCTCGACTGATGCGTGATCTCAAACACGCGGCTGGAGCTTGGGTCGACGAACTTCCCTCTGTACTCTGGGGACTGCGGACCACACCTAATCGGTCGACCGGAAGAACTCCATTCTTCTTGGTCTACGGAGCTGAAGCAGTCTTGCCGAGTGATCTTCTCCATAATGCTCCCCGAGTTGAAATCTACAACGAAGCAGAAGCTGAACAAGCGCGGCAGGACGCAGTCGACCTTTTAGAGGAAGAAAGGGAGATGGCTCTGATCCGGTCGACCATCTACCAACAAGATTTGCGTCGTTTCCACGCCAGAAATGTGAGAGGTCGAGCCTTCCAGGAAGGGGATTTGGTTCTCCGAGTGGATCAGCACAAACCACACAAGCTTGCTCCTTCTTGGGAAGGCCCCTTCATCGTCACCAAGGTCCTCCACAACGGGGCGTACCGTCTTTACAACGTCGAGCATAATATCGACGAGCCCCGAGCTTGGAACGCGGAGCTACTCCGCCCATTCTACACTTAAGTTTTATCACTCGGATGAGTTGCAATAAAGTACTTTTGTAGTTCATGGACCTCAAAATAATAGTGTCATAGTCCCTCCATAATTTCTGTCACTTTTTATTTTTGTCCACATAAAATTCCCCCTCAGTGGGTGACTTAGCTGCGAATCCGTTTCGCCTAAGTTTGTAAAAATCCTACCGAGTGGTGAGCCAGACTCCCACTCGGAGGCTTAGCCGCGAATCCGTTTCGCCTAAGTTTATCAAAATCCTACCGAGTGGTAAGCCAGCCTTCCACTCGGGGGCTTAGCTGCAGTCCAAGGACTCGCCTAAGTTTATCAAAATCCTACCGAGTGAAGAGCAACCCTCTCACTCGGGGGCTTAGCTGCAGTCCAAGCACTCGCCTAAGTTATAAAAATCCTACCGAGTGAAGAGCAACCCTCTCACTCGGGGGCTTAGCTGCAGTCCAAGCACTCGCCTAAGTTATAAAAATCCTACCGAGTGAGGAGCAACCCTCCCACTCGGAGGCTTAGCTGCAGTCCAAGCACTCGCCTAAGTTATAAAAATCCTACCGAGTGAAGAGCAACCCTCTCACTCAGGGGCTTAGCTGTAGTCCAAGCACTCGCCTAAGTTATAAAAATCCTACCGAGTGAAGAGCAACCCTCACACTCGGGGGCTTAGCTGCAGTCCAAGCACTCGCCTAAGTTATAAAAATCCTACCGAGTGAGGAGCAACCCTCTCACTCGGAGGCTTAGCTGCAGCCCTGTGCTCACCTAAGTTATAAAAATCCTACCGAGTGAAGAGCAACCCTCACACTCGGGGGCTTAGCTGCAGTCCAAGCACTCGCCTAAGTTAGAAAAATCCTACCGAGTGAGGAGCAACCCTCTCACTCAGAGGCTTAGCTGCAGCCCTGTGCTCACCTAAGTTATAAAAATCCTGCCGAGTGGAGAGCAACCCTCTCACTCGGGGGCTTACCTGCAGTCCAAGCACTCGCCTAAGTTATAAAAATCCTACCGAGTGAAGAGCAATCCTCTCACTCGGGGGCTTAGCTGCAGTCCAAGCACTCGCCTAAGTTATAAAAATCCTACCGAGTGAGGAGCAACCCTCTCACTCGGAGGCTTAGCTGCAGCCCTGTGCTCGCCTAAGTTATAAAAATCCTGCCGAGTGGAGAGCAACCCTCTCACTCGGAGGCTTAGCCGCAGTGCTAGCCTAAGTTATTGAAATCCTACTGAGTGAAGAGTAAAACCTCTCACTCGGGGGCTTAGCCGCAGCCTAGTGCTCGCCTAAGTGGACTAAAGAATAAGTCGATTGCAGTAAAGGCGCCTTGCTTTGAACCTGCAAAAGACATTTCGAGCCGAAGGCAATCGTATTCAAGCACCAAATTCAAGTTTGAATCGATATCTAAAGGAACCGAAAGTGCTCAGGCGTCAAGCCCGTTAAGGTTTGTCGGTTACAATTCCACTCGGCATACCGAGGCAAATTTAAAGCGTCGAGCCAGAAGAAGTTTTTTACCCCTCCTGTGGAGGGCTGGAAGGTGCAACGAATTCATCAAGGTCAATTCCGTCGGCGATCCGAGTGGCAGCTGCAAGGAAAGTTTCCATAAAGGACCTGAAGTCGTGCTTCTTGGTATTGGCCACCCGAAGGGCCGCCAGCTTCTCTTCTCGCGCATCTTTGCAGTGGACTCGGGCCAGACACAGAGCGACATCTGCACCACACCGAGCCGAGGACTTCTTCCACTCCTGCACTCGACCAGGGATCGTGTTCAAGCGGGCCATCAGCGACTCAAGGTCATTCTGAAGTGTCTCCTCAGGCCAGAGCGTCGAGTCGATGCGCGATGTGGCGGCCTTCAGCTTGCGAGATAGTCCACGACAGCTGCAACACGGGACTCCAGTCGGAAAACTTCCATGGCAACTTCGTCGTTCACCGGAGAATTGACGGGGTCGAGGTTTGGCTCCAGCCGGCTAGTTTCTTCTTCAAAGTTTTGACAAAATTCTGCAAGGGTGATCACTAAGTCAAGGGGATGGTCGAATGGAAAAATCACAATTGGAAATGTCTGCCAAGCATAGAGGTTTACCTTCAAGCATAAGAAACAGCTTCTTGGCAAGTCCACTCAGGAAGGCCTCCAGATCAGTTTTCTTCCCAGTCAATTTGCTGACTTGGTCGGTCAGGGCAGCTTTATCAGTTTTCAGTCGACTGACCTCCTTGTTGGCAATCCCAAGAGCAGCTTTCAGATTGGTATTGTCTTGTTCAAGCTTGGTGACTGAAGCTAACTTCTCGTCAGCAAGCTTGATCTTCTCAGCTAGCTCAAGGTCTTTCTTCTGTTGGGCCTCCCTTACCTTACCTGCAAGTTACAGCAAGATCAGATTTTGAAACAAGCAAGGGGAAAAGCAGTCGTCAGGGTCTCACCAAACATACCTTCGGTCTCCTCCTTTGCCTTTGTCAGCTTCTCCTGAACCAGCTTCAAGCTCAGCTCGACTTGAGTATGCTTGTGTTCCAGCTCTGAGTAGCGAGCCACAAGATCACAAGAGTTCTGCGAAGAACCAATCGACTAAATGTCAAATATAATTCACTTCCGAGTGAAAAAGGGAAAACACACGTTTCTAAGACTACAGCCGAATACAAGCATTCGACCGTAGTCTCGGGGACTACACCCAGTGGGTGCACTCAGCGTGCCCCCACTAATCCTGTTGAAGACAAAGTCGACCAGTCGACCTCAAAAAAAAAGTGCGAGATGCATTCTCTAAGACTGTGATCAACTGCAAGCACTCGACCACAGTCTCGGGGACTACACCCAGTGGGTGCACTCAGCGTGCCCCCACCGGTTTGTGAAATCCAGTCGACATAGTCGACTGACAGAAAGACTGAAATTATAAAGCCTAAGGCCGACTGCCAGCAGTCGACCTTAGCCTTGGGGACTACACCCAGCGGGTGCACTCAGCGTGCCCCCGCTACTACGGAGCTCAATCGACAAACACCCAGTGGGTGACTACTATAAATTCCGGAAAAGAAAAGTTTTTGGCAGCATATCCAACAGAATAAACGGTGGTCGACTGACCTGAACATTGCTTTGGAGGGCAGAACTGGCATCATAAGCTGCCTGGCTCGCGTCCCGGATGGTCTTCAGCTGCTCCATCATGAGTCCCGCCTGGCGTATCGCCTCCTTCGCTGCGCCATCGTGGCTGCTGAGCACTCGTCAGTGGATTTGCGAAAGACACCGTGTGTCGAGTGGTGTTCTCTTCCTCCACAGTCAGAATCTCAGGCGCCGTCACGTCCTGAGGCACCTTACTGCCGGACGCTTTCCGACTCCTCCTGCGCTTCAGCGGCTCTTCATCCTCATCATCATCAGGAAGATTGATAACAGTATTGGGTGGAGCTGCGGAGAAGAATCAGGATCAGAGATCGCAAGTCAGTCGACTAAGAACGGCATTAAGAATACAGTACCTGGGTTCGAAGTCGCTGCGTCCTCCATCTCGTGGTCATCAGCCCGGGCCGAGGTTTCAGAAGTAGCAGCACTGCAACTCCAAAGGATCAGTCGACTAACTTCAGCGTCGACTAGAGACAAAGTTCACACAAAATGAGAAGATTCAAACAACACGATTACCCTGATATGGTAGGGATGGACACCTTCATCTTCGGTAGGAGCTTGATCGTCTTCGACGGGGCCGCCCTGGGCTGCTTCGGCGCCTTTTCAGTCGGCACCGGAGAGGTGGTCCGAGGGCGCTTGGTCGACTGGGTCGCGGTCGCAACCCCCTTACCACGTTCGGTCGAAGGGTCGTGGACAAGCTTCGACCGCCTTTCCGAGCGCGGTGGTGCGACCTCCTCCTCCTCTTCCTCCTCGTCTTCAACGTCATCGTCATCGCCGTCGTCATCATCATCATCGTCGTCATCCCCTGCAACGTCCGAGTCCCATTCCTCCTCGTCCTGGCTCTCGCCCCCACTCGCCTCACCCTCCTCAGTCGGAGTTTGTGCCCCATTGGGCATCGAGTACAGCTCGGTGAGGGCCTAGCAGATATCAAGACAAGGATCAGTCGACCAGTCGGCAGAGTAAACAGAAATGAATGCGACAAGAACGCAGTGGAGTGCAGAGCAAGTGTACCTTGTTTGGATCGCTGTTGTGGTCGAGTGGAGGAATCCTTCTAGCTCCGCGTGGGTTGTCCTTGTTTCCGGTAACGGCTACCATCCATCTTTCCAGAGTGACATCGTCGACTGCTTCCGGATGGACTCGAGTCTCGTCTTCAGTCCCACAGTACAACCACATGCAGTGGCTCCGGAACTGCAGGGGCTGGATACGACGCCTAAGGAAGACCTCCAAGAGATCCATGCCCGTCACTCCCTCCCGAACCAGCTGCACCACGCGCTCCATCAACATCTTCACGTCCGCTTTCTCCTCCGGAATCAACTTCAGAGAGGAAGGCTTGTTCACTCGGTCCATGGTAAACGGTGGGAGTCCACTCGACTGCCCCGGCGTCGACTGGTCCTGGCAGTAGAACCAAGTCGACTGCCAGCCTCTGACCGACTCGGGAAAGGTCATGGGCGGGAAGGTGCTCTTATTCCTCACTTGGATCCCCAGACCCCCACACATTTGGACGACTCGGGTTCTCTCATCACCTGGGCTCGCCTTCTTCACGGTCTGAGAGCGACACGTGAATATATGTTTGAACAAACCCCAGTGCGGTCGACAGCCCAAGAAACCCTCACACATGGACACAAATGCGGCAAGATAGGCAATAGAGTTTGGGGTAAAGTGGTGGAGCTGCGCTCCGAAGAAATTCAAGAAGCCACGGAAGAAAATACTCGGAGGCAAGGAAAATCCACGATCAACATGGGTGGCCAAGAGCACACACTCACCCTCTTCTGGCTGGGGCTGCCATTCCTTCCCCGGAAGCCTCGCAGCTCCATGAGGGATCAAGCCCTCGTTGGCCATGTCGAGGAGGTCCTTCTCTGTAATGGTCGACTGGATCCAGTCTCCTTGGACCCAGCCCTTCGGCAGGCGGGATCTGGACGAGGACCCTCCGCGGCTGGTGGATCTCCCCTTTGCCTTCTCCGACGCCGACGCCTTCTTTGCACGCTCCAGCGCCGCCGTCTTCTCCTTGGCCATGGTCTCCAGCGAGATGCGCGAAGGGAAGTGGTGCGGGGGCGAGAGCGAGCACGCTGAGCGGGGAAGAAGGAAGCAGAGAGAGGGAGAGAATGCTGAGGCGCAGCACAAAAATCCTCGCCGGGCACATTTATAAGGTCCCTTCCAAGTGGATGACAGGTGGGCCCGGTCGATCTAATCATATCTGGGAGCAGTTATGCAGACGGGATACGTGCCGAAAAAAGTGGCGCGGAGATCGAGGCGTCTATGCCCCGTCCCATCCAAACGCCGTGGTCCACCCCGCTTCGCGCGCGTCCCCAAATTTCGCATCCCGCGGAATCCGCGAACAGCAAATCAGTCTGTCAGACGCGGTGTTTTCGGCGATCCGTCGCTCGGAGATCGTTGAAACCCGAAAGGTCACTCGACGCAAAAATAGAATGGATCGAGTCGACTGAAGACAAGTTGCTCCCTGTCGACAAAGAGATTCTTTGGTCCAGGACAACGCATGACCAGGGCACAAAGGTTAATCGGAAACGACGTCAACTCCTTCCTCACTCGAAGCCTCAATCCATTCGGGGGCTAATGATGGGGTTATGTACCTAGGGTAGGGTCATGGACCTGATCCAAGTACCTCGCCCAAGGACACCCTTAGAAGAAGTCATCTTCCAGTCGACCAACGAGGGACACACTCGACTGACTGAAGGACTCGACCACGAAGACTCACTCGACCACCAGGAAGGTCAAGAGGCACTCTGCACTGCAACGGCCTGTAATCAAGTAGGCTTTATGATAGTAAAGGCACTTTATGTGGGGCGTTACCAGTAACGCCCCAGACTTAACTCACTTTAAACCCTCTCCTGCGTGGGCTGGCTGGGGTCCTGGCGCACTCTATATAAGCCACCCCCCTCCACAGGCAGAAGGGTTCGGCACCTTGTAACTCATATACTCATAATCCACTCGACCGCATCCGGGCTCCGAGACGTAGGGCTATTACTTCCTCCGAGAAGGGCCTGAACTCGTACATCCTTTGTGTTTACAACCTCTCCATAGCTAGGACCTTGCCTCTCCATACCTACCCCCAACTCTACTGTCAGGCTTAGAACCACGACACCGGTGGCGGCGTTGGCGGCGGGTGATGGAGAACGATGGGGAGGCCCACCGACGGGCGCCGTCTCGGTGACACGAGTGGCGAGAGCGGCTCGACGCTCAGCACGGGCTCGACATGCATCAGCCATGGAGACAGTGGAGCAGCGGTGAATCGATCGACAGAAGAGAACCTTCGATGCACCCCTACCTGTCGCGCCAAATGTCGGATTCGGGAGCCATCCTAGTGAGGCCGCACCTTAGGGAGGTCCTGGTGTCGTCCACCTTGCGAGGCTTGGCCCCTCGCGAGGGTCTTGGGTTGTTGTTGCTGAAACTGGGCCATACCGGGTCGTCGATGGAGCCACTCCGTGGGCCGCAGGTAGGCAAGTCTGGGTACCCCCATTCCCAGGATGCCGACATAGCCTTCGCATGCAAAAGCCCCTGGTCGTGACACTGTGGTGGGCTCGGTGATGACCTCTGTCCTGCCGTCCTGGCGGTCCTTGTCTTGTTGCACCGGAACGAAAACCTTTGGCTGACTCCTTGGGACTCCGCGTTTGCGCTTGCCTCCTTAGCACGTAAGAGGAAACTAGTACACTGCGCCCGCTAGCGCCCGCCTAGCCTTGGTAATCATGGCTTGCATAGAAATCTCCGCTCCTTGGGTGCCAGCCTTTGGTGGCCGCTCCTCATGGAGGTCTTGCTATCGCCCGCCTCGCGAGGCTTGGCGCCTCGTGAGGGTCTTAGGTTCTTGACGCTGAATCTTGGTCGTACCAGGCCATTGATGAAGCCATGCCATGGGCCGCAGGCAGGCAAGTCTGGCAACCCCCATTCCTAGAATGCCGACAGTAGCCCCCATGCCCAAGGCACGCTCGAACTTGGCTTCGAGGCGAATCCAAAGGTCAAGTGCGGAGTGCTGCGGGCCCTAACCACCTGCGGCCTTTGTTGCACGTGGCGATTGATGGGACGTGGGCGTCTCTGCTTCCCCATGCTGCCTCGGCAACCGCTCGACTTGACGAGACCCTACTGCATGTAGAAAATACCATCATTGCATGCGATCGTGGACGCCGGCGGTTGGCCTCCCTCCGTCTACAAATGAGGGGAGGGATAGAGCCCCCCTTGCTCATGTCCCTCTTCTTGCCGCCCACCCCTTCTTCTTCTCCGTCTTGCTGTAGCATCCATGGTGCCAATCAGGAGATTCTCCAGGTCAGAGAAGGGGAAAGCCCCTTGGGAGGAGCCTGAACCACTTCTGCCAAGAAGAGGTTTACTCGCCCACACGAATTCGGCGACGGACAGGCGGTGATGCGGCCTTGGTATGAGCGGCCTCTGCATGGCCTCCCGATCCACTTGTACGCTCGCGCGTAGGGCCCTACACTGGTACAGCGACATGCTATACAAACGGTTTTTAACCCCTTTCTGCGATGACATTTGGAACCATCGCCAAGTGAGTGTGGGCGATAGGGGGGTCCTTACCACATGTCCCAGAAACCGTCGGGGATAGGACACAGGCTGGGGCCAAATGAGCTTGTTGCGATCGGGCGAGGCATCAAAACCCAACCATTTTCATTCGTATGTACATCCCACCTCATGAATCCCAAAAAATCATTTCCGTTCGTTCGTATATCACACACAGTTCTCTGTGTCGAAACGTTTGTGCAAGGTGGCCTAACGCAAACAGTTCGCTGCCGGAAGCCATGTGTGATTGTTAGTTGATCGGACATGCCCACTTTCTAGAATCCGTGTGGGTTGCTTGAGTTCATCGCCCATGGTGTTGTCTGAGACCGTTTGCAATAGAAAACCCCAATAAGCAGGGTAATTAGCCTATTGATAATCCATGTACTAATCAAATTGATATTTCTTATAAAACACACCACATATTTCATATCCGTATAACCGCAACCAGGATTTCATAATCGAATTACATCAGATAGCTTCAACACTCAGTACGCCATTACACAACACCCCAAGTTTCACTTGCAGGATCAAAAACCTTTGGAAAGTAGCATCATACACGGTAAATAGACAAATGAATCTCATCTGGGAAACTGCAGAAGCGGAAGGCAAATATTGAGCCTTCAGTGATGTTGAATGTCCTTGCAACTTTAGGTCAGTGGCCTATGGATAATTGCCCAAACAACCTTTCTCCTCTTCATCAAGACTTCAATATTGTACCATGGGTGTTGAATGAATACCCTCCTCGCCTCTTGACCATGCAGGTGGTTTGAGAGGTAATCATCGGTGAACTGCTTTGAAAAGTACTGAAAACAAAGATATGCATAAATCACTGTTATAAATTTTGAACTGGCACTAGGGGTAAAAACAAGGTAAAAGAGTTAGTACCATCCTATAGTTGACTGATGTCTTCTATTATTCGTCGCAAGTTTTTTCGTCCTAACAATCTTTCTAAGTTTCTTGACTTGACTGATATTCATGGACATCTCATTTCCCCATATGCAAAATGGGTTGAACAGTGGGTCTAAGCCTCTGACAACAGGACCTACATGTGCAAGACCAAATTGTAAGAAACATAAATATTAGAATGATTCCTACAACTGCACAATAATTTGCTATTAGCCAAAGGACCATGCTTGAACAAACCTCGATGGTAAACCGCAATGTCTCCCATTGTTTCCCTGCAACACACGTAAGGAAGATCTTGATCAGGTTAACTGAGAGTTGACATACTATCAGTAGTATATGTCTTGAGTCTAGCCAAATTTTATTGGTGTCACATGCATAACAATACAACATTGTACCCATAGCAAATGAAAATCAAATTGTAGAACTGAACCAAACAGTAAGATGGATAGCAGACCAAATGAACCAAAATAGTTAACTGAGCACGACATTGCAGAATAGAAACATGTACTAGAAGATAAGACAGTTAATAAACAAAGAATGCTTGAGAACATTACTACGAAATATAGGAATTGTTGGACCAAAGTGTTAACTGAACATTACATTTTAGAGGACCAAACTGTTAATTGAACATCAAATTGCATATTAACAATACAGAGGACAAATCACTAGAAGGCACTGACGGTGGCCTCGAGAAAACAGCATGGACTGTATTTTAAAGTAGATAACCGCGTGGCAGTGTCGCACATGGAGGGAAAAGATGGTGTTTGAATTGCTAGAACATTTATGAACAGTGAACATGCAACTAGTACATGAGTGTTGTGTTTAAATTTGGAATTATTTCGGGTTCGTTTGGCATTTTTATGCATTAATTGAGTTTCTGGGCATTTAATGTGCATATTTCAAATTTGAACTACAAGCACATGCTCGAATGCACCAAAGTTGCTTGAAAAATCACATGCGTGTCTTTGGGTGAATTTATAGGTCCCATGCAAGAAATCCGAATGAAATTCAAGCATCTGGGCGTCGTGGCTCCGCTGGAAAGATTGAGAAACTTGGTTTTTTAATTCCTGTAAATCCAAAACATGCTTGAAAAACATGAAACTTGGCATGTTGTCATGACATGGCACCAACATGTTGCGGTGAATTTTTTGGCCGAATTGGGACAAGCTTTGGTGTAAGCTTCTTGCAAACCTGAGCTTCCCTCAAGAAAACTTGTGGTTCCGAGAGAGAACGTGTCACCTCTGTGTATGAAATGACATACATACACTGCGTTCTCCCGCCTTACTTTTTTTACACAGGCAGATTAGACCAAATAGAAGTATTGTGCTAAATTCTGCAATTATTCCAAGTTCGTTTGGCCTTTTTCATACATTAATTGAGTTTCTGCGCATTTAATGTGCATAATTCAAATTTGAACTACAAGCACAGGCTCCAGTGCACCAAAGTTGGTTGAAAAAGCACATGTGTGTCTTTGGGTGAATTTATAGGTCCAATGCAATAAATGGGAATGAAATTCAAGCATCTGGGCGTCGTGGCTCCACCGGAAAGATTGAGAAACTTGGTTTTTTATTTCCTGTAAATCCAAAACACGCCTGAAAATAATGAAACTTGGCATGGTGTCATGACATGGCACCAACATGCTGCGGTTCTGAGAGGGAACGTGTCACCTTCATGTTTCATTTGGCCTTTTTCATACATTAATTGAGTTTCTGCGCATTTAATGTGCATAATTCAAATTTGAACTACAAGCACATGCTCCAGTGCACCAAAGTTGGTTGAAAATCACATGTGTGTCTTTGGGTGAATTTATAGGTCCAATGCAATAAATGGGAATGAAATTCAAGCATCTGGGCGTCGTGGCTCGACCGGAAAGATTGAGAAACTTGGTTTTTTATTTCCTGTACATCCAAAACACGCCAGAAAATCATGAAACTTGGCATGGTGTCATGAAATGGCACCAACATGCTGCGGTAAATTTTTTGGCCGATTGGGACATGCTTTGGTGTAAACTTCTTGCAAACCGGAGCTTCCCTCAAGAAGGCTCGTGGTTCTGAGAGGGAACGTGTCACCTTCATTTGCGAAACGACATAGGTACACCGCCTTCTCCCGCCTTAATTTTTTTACATAGGCAGATTAGGGCAAATAGAAGTATCGTGCTAAATTTTGGAATTATTCCGGGTTCGTTTAGCATTTTTTTCTATGGTAATTGAGTTTTTGGGCATTTAATGTGCATAATTCAAATTTGAACTACAAGCACATGCTCCAGTGCACCAAAGTTGGTTCAAAACTCAGATGTGTGTCTTTGGGAAAATTTATATGTCCCATGCAAGGAATGGGAATGAAATTCAAACATCTGGGCGTCGTGGCTCGACCGGAAGGATTGAGAAACTTGGTTTTTCAATTCCTATAATTCCAAAACACGCGTGAAAATCATGAAACTTGGCATGGTGTCATGACATGCCACCAACATGTTGCGGTAATTTTTTTGGCCGAATTGGGACAAGATTTGGTGTAAGATTCTTGCAAACCAGAGCTTCCCTCAAGAAGGCTAGTGGTTCTGAGAGGGAACGTGTCACCTTCGCGTGTGAAACAACATACATACTGTCGGGGGAAACTAACCCTCGAACACCTATGGGGCCGGCTGACCGGGCCCCTTTCGGTTCGGCGGGGGGCGGAGATCGCACAAAGAGCAGATCGAGGCAAGGCACACGAGCGATTTACCCATCTTCGGAGCTCCCCGGAGAGATAATACTCCTACTGCTGCTTGTCTGGCTATGTTATCTTGTGTTCTTGCTCTCGAGAGAGCGTGGTCTCTTTATGGTTTACAAACGAGTCGAAGTGATCGAACCTCGGGGCCGAACCCCCTCTACGTTGCGCATGGGCCTCCCTTTATACGCTAAAGGGGTCACCGACAGGTGGCAACGCAGAGGAGGGTAAAAACGTAAAAAGCGAGGTAGTTGGTACAGTTGCTTGTACAGTGCACCCTACCTAACTCTGACGGTAGGGGACAAGGGCATTAAATGCCCGTCTGAGTCGCCCGAACAGTGCAGAAAAGGACCATTAGGGGCGCCACCGTTCGCCACGATGGCGATCTTGTCAGCTTTGCATGCCACTGCGCACCGCTGGCTGCACAGCCTCCCACCACGCGCGCCCGGAGAGGCCCCCAGAGCGACACGTTGGTGGATGCGCTGGAGCGTGGGCGCAGAGTGGCCGCCTGCCGCGGCAAGCGCCTTGCCGCTGCAGCTATCTTGTCGGGCCCGGAGGCTTGTCGCTCGCCGGGCTTCGAGGTACCTTGGTTAGTCTTCCCGGCAAGCTCCTCTTGCCGGGGCCTTGTCGCCTTGCCGGAGCGCGTGGCGCGTCGCGGCAAGTTCCTTGGTGTGCCTTGGCCGGCCTTCCCGGCAAGCTCCTCTTGCCGGGGTCTTGTCTCCTTAGCTTATATACTTTGCTCTTGGATGGCTCCAAGGGAACCTTGGAGGGTCTTGGCGTTCGCCCGGCAAGCCTTGCCGCGGGGTGCTGCAACTGCCCATGCACAATTTTGGGGTACTAGGGTACCCCTGTTCTAGTACACCGACTGGAGCCCCCGGGCCTGGGCCAGACACGGTGCCGAGCGCTGTTGGGCCAGGCCCAAGACAGGGCACGGGCACACGCGGGCTGGGCCACGCCAAATCTTGTTCCGTATCCACCGCGCTCTCCCATAACGGCACGCGTTGAATGCGGCATCGTGGGAGAGATCGTGGGTGGTTGTTTATTAGGAAGGGCGAAACGTCCGCCACGTCCCTGTTTATAAGCAGAGGAAACAGGGGCAGTTCGTTCCCCCTCGCTGGTTGCTGCTACTCCTTCTTCACGAACTCCGCTGCCCCCCCCCTTCTTCTCGAAGCCGAGAGAGCAGCGCTCCGCCCCCCCCCCCCATTGCCACCAGCATCACCACGCCATCGACCTTCTCCACCACCTCCGCCATGGGCCCGAAAGCCGACAAGGGAAAGGGTGTGAAGTCGGCCGAGGCGCAGCGGCTCGCGGCGCTGCTGGAGAGCATTGCAGTTACCCAGAACTCGTTCAGGGACACAGTGGAGCACTGGACCGAGGGTCTGGTGAACACTGCCACAGTCATCAACGAGGAGCTGGCGCAGCTGGGGATGGAGGACTTCGGGTATCCTTCCGACGAGAGTCTTCAACCCAGCGCCAAGCTCAGCCTGTTCTTCAAGGGCGTGGCGACGGCACTCCAGCGGCTCCGGGAGAGGATCCCGAAGCAGCTGGCCGACGAGTCGCGCAAAATCTGCGCCGGGGTTCTCCAGAAGGTGCTGATGAAGGTAGCCTTCCGTAATCCAGGCCTCAACTTCACCAACGTCCTCCGATCCTTGCCGCCTGACGCCGATCTGGATGCACTCAAGGTCCTTGTCGCACCCATTGTGGACAAGGTGAGCGAGATCAAGCGAGTCGAGGGCGGACGCATAGATTAGGCCGCCCATTTCTTCTTTTCCCTTGTCGCTGCTAGTCATGTTATGAGAACAGTCTGTTAGAGCTGCGACAAGTTATCTTTGTAATATAACTTTATTTCTGTTATCAATTGCAATGTTATTTCCTCTACTAGATTCCTTCCTTTGCATGTTTTTACCCTACGCTTCTAGGGAACTTGTCGGCGCAGGCGCCCGAGCCGCGAGCGCTGAGTGCGGAACTTCAGCAGCCTGCTGGCGGCGCTGCTTCCGACAAGAAACCTTGTCGCGACTAGTTGCAGCACGCTTAAGCTGTTGAGCGGACTCGAAACAAAGTAAGGGCGCAACTAGCCACGAGTAGGTTCCTCCGCGCACAGGTTTTCCATACAAAGCAGGGTCGTTCGAGGGAGATAACTCTAAAAATTTAAAAAAGTGATTGCTCAAACTTTGGCAACTTAGCTTTTTTGTTGTTTGCTTCCCGGCAAGGCAAAACTTTGCTTGAACGACGCCTGGTCCACACCACAATCTTCTCCTCCCCCCGGCAAACTTGTGTGCGAGGGAACCTTCTTTTCCTTTAAAAGAAAAAGAAAGAAGAGAAAATAATAATATGGAGCTCTTCGGCTCGTTACGGCTTACCAGTTGTAGGTGCTGCACAAAGTGTCAGATAATCGCATGCAAGAAATGAACTAATGCATGAAATGGACAAGCTGTGCGGAGCACATGGGATTTTACTTATGCACGGGATCTGCGCCTGGCTTTGTACAAAGGATTACATGCAACAGCGGCAAGACTTGTACAAAAGGTGGCTGCCGGAACAGGTTCCGGCAACCGCGCCCTACGGGTAAAACTTACGAAGATGTTCTATGTTCCAGGAGTTGCTCACCGGAATGCCATCTTCGGTCTCAAGGCGGACAGCGCCGGGCCTTGTGACTCGTTTCACCCTATAGGGGCCTTCCCACTTCGGCGTCAACTTTGCAGCTATGATAGTGGCGCAAAGCTTGCTGGTATCGAGCAGCTCGTACAGCAGCCTGAAGATGATCTTCCTCAAGGAGCAGCGTGTCGTCTTGCCGCAGCTGTTCTTGCTCAAGCTCATCATAAGAGAGCACTCGAGGTGATCCGTATACGAGTTCCGTGGGGAGAACTACCTCTGCTCCATAGACTAGAGCGAAAGGTGTCTGGCCAGTGGCTCGATTTGGCATCGTTCTGATCGACCAAAGAACCACCGGCAGCTCCTCGATCCAGTTTCTTCCGCACTTGTGCAGCCTGTCGAAAGTTCTGTTCTTGAGCCCGCGCAGCACTTCAGCATTTGCCCTCTCTTCTTGACCGTTGCTTCTCGGATGAGCAACAGAAGCGAAGCAGACCTTGGCGCCAAGGTCTTGGACGTACTGCATGAAGGTGCGGCTCGTAAATTGTGTGCCGTTGTTAGTGATGATCCTGTTAGGGATCCCGAAACGGCAAACAATCGACCTGAAGAACTTGACTGCTGACTGTGCTATCACCTTCCTCACTGGCTGCACTTCCGGCCACTTTGTGAACTTGTCAATTGCGACGTACAAGTACTCAAAGCCCTCGACAGCTCGAGGGAAGGGGCCGAGGATATCGAGCCCCCAGACCGAAAATGGCCAGGATAAAGGGATCTTCTGGAGAGCTTGAGCTGGCTGGTGTATCTGTTTGGAGTGGAACTGGCACACTTCACACTTGGTTACTTGTGCAGTTGCATCCTGGAGGGCTGTCGGCCAAAAGAAACCTTGCCGGAAAGCTTTGCCGGCAAGTGCTCTTGCGCCAATGTGGTAACCACATATGCCTCCATGTATCTCCGCCAACAGCTTTTGTCCATCTTCCCGGCGAATACACTTCAATTTCACACCGTTGAGTCTTCTTCTGTACAGTATGCTATCGACAAACTGGTACATACTTGACTGCCGGGCTACTCTTTCCGCTTCTTCTTGTTCTTCGGGAAGTTCTCCTGTCTGAAGGAAGTGGACAATCTGCTGTGCCCATGCTGGAGCTCGCGGCTCGACAACAAGGACTAAAGGCACATGTGCTGCTGCGGGAACATCCGCTTCCACGGCAAGGGGTTGCGGCCCTGCCGGAGCTTGATGTTCCCCGGCAAGCTTGCCGGAGCAAAACTTGTCGGGAGCGTCTGCTTCAACGGAACAAACCATGAGGCTTGCCGGAGCAGACTGCCCCTCAGCATTCTTGGCGTTGATTTTGGGGACTTTCTTGGCGGCGGCTTCGGGGAGCTCTGCCGGAAAGTAGTCACCAGAAACCAATTTCCTCTTCTTGCTTTGTCCAGTTGATGGTGTTACGGATGGTTGAGTCAACTTAAGCACAAAGATCCCTGGTTCCACAGGTAACTTTAGTGCGGCGCACTTTGACAAGCCATCAGCAATGTCATTCTGAGCTCTTGGGATATGCTCCATCTGTAGGCCGTCAAAGTGCTCTTCTAGTTTCCTCACTTCATCGACATACGCTTCCATCAACGGACTCTGGTAGTTCTTGTTCACTTGTCGGACGACAAGCTGTGAGTCACCCCTGACAATAAGCTTTTTGATCCCAAGGTCTGCTGCAATTCTAAGACCGGCAAGCAATCCTTCATACTCTGCAGTATTGTTGGTTGCTTGCTCTTTGGGAAAGTGCATCTGGACTACGTACTTGAGGTGCTCTCCGGTGGGTGCGATAAGCAGCACGCCTGCACCGGCGCCTTGCAGCGAGAAGGCACCATCAAAGTACATCAGCCACTCTTTACTCGTTTCTTTGACGGGGATGCTTGTCTCTGGAATTTCTTCATCTGGGGTTGGCGTCCATTCCGCTATGAACTCTGCCAATGCTCTGCTTTGGATAGTTGAAGTGCTCTCAAACTTGAGGCCAAAGCTTGACAGTTCCAGCGCCCACTCGACAATCCTGCCTGTTGCTTCTGGATTTTGCAGTATCCTCTTCAGCGGAAAGCGAGTGACGACTGTGATCTCATGTGCTTGGAAGTAATGGCGCAGCTTTCTCGAGGCCATGAGGAGGCCGAAAAGCAACTTCTACACACCAGAGTACCTTGATCTAGCCCCCTGCAGAAGGGAACTGATAAAGTAAACTGGGCGCTGCACCATTCTTTTCTGCATCTTGTCATGCTCCTGCGCAGATCCATCTTTGTCGGGACCAGAGCTTGTCGGCGAAGCCCCCTGCTTGTCGCTGGATGCATCTGCCATAGTTGCCGGCTCATCATCTGCCTCCCTCTCCGCCACTAACGCAGCACTAACCACTTGATTGGTTGCCGCTATATACAGCAGCAACTTCTCTTGCGGCTTAGGTGCGACAAGCGTTGGAGTGGAGGACAGGTATCTCTTCAAGTCCTGCAGCGCAGCCTCCGCTTCCGGAGTCCATTTCATTGGACCTGCCTTCTTCAAAATTTTGAAAAATGGCAGGGCGCGTTCAGCAGATCTAGAGATAAACCTGCTGAGAGCAGCCACGCAACCGGCAAGTCTTCGTACATCCTTGACGCGCTTTGGTGCTTCGATTTGCTCAATGGCCTTGATCTTGTCGGGATTGGCTTCAATTCCCCGCTGAGACACGAAGAACCCGAGAAGCTTGCCGGAGGGAACTCCAAACACACACTTCTCGGGGTTGAGCTTGAGGTTGATCTTGCGCAGATTTGCAAATGTCTCGTCTAAATCTTGAATTAGGGTCGCCCTGTTCTTGCTCTTGACCACTATGTCATCCATGTAGGCTTCCACATTTCTGTGCATCTGCGGTTCAAAAGCGTGGTGGACTACCCTTGCGAATGTTGAACCAGCATTCTTCAAACCGAAAGGCATCCGTACGAAGCAGTACGTGCCACACGGGGTGATAAATGCAGTTTTCTCTTCATCTTCTTCTGCCATGAAGATCTGATGATATCCTGAGTATGCATCAAGAAATGAAAGCAAATCACATCCGGCCGTGGAGTCAACAATCTGGTCAATACGCGGCAAGGGAAATGGGTCTTTGGGACAAGCTTTATTAACATCAGTGAAGTCAATACAAAGTCTCCATTTCCCGTTAGCCTTGCGCACAACAACAGGATTGGCCAACCACGTGGGATGGAGTACTCCTCTGACAAGGCCTGCTGCTTCCAACTTCTTGATTTCTTCTGCTATGAATTCTTGGCGCTCCACTGCCTGCTTCCTGACTCTCTGCTTGACGGGCCGCGCATGAGGACAGACGGCAAGGTGGTGCTCAATTACTTTCCTGGGAACACCGGGGATATCAGACGGTTGCCACGCAAACACGTCGACATTCGCCCGCAGGAAAGCAACGAGCGCGCTTTCCTATTTGGGGTCAAGAGTGGCGCTGATGGTGAAGGTACCACCAGCGCCATCCTCCTTGGCGGACACCTTCTTGGTCTCAGGTGGAGCTGCCATTGCCTTCTTACACTTGCCGGTGGAGCTCGATGGTGCGTCCTCGACGGTAGCGCAGCACTCCGAAGAGGTGCGCTTGCCGGAGTGGGCATCAGAGCTCTTGCCGGACTTGGTCTTCTTCTTCCCCCCGGGAGCTTCAGCGGCAAGGGTCTGGTGTTCTGCTGCGGCTGCTGCTTCCCGGTAGATCTTGTCGGCACAGATAAGAGCATCTTTCTTGTCGCCAGGGACAGAGATGACGCTTATTGGGCCTGGCATTTTCAGTACGTTGTACGCATAGTGAGAGGCTGCCATGAACTTGGCGAGTGCTGGACGGCCAAGGATTCCATTGTAAGGTAATGGGAAGTCGGCAACGTCAAACGTGACCCTCTCAGTCCTGAAGTTCAGCTCACTGCCAAATGTTACCGGCAACGTGATTTTTCCCTTCGGCTTGCTCCTTCCCGGGTTGATTCCTTGAAATGTACCGGTCTCTTCGAGCTCACTGTCAGGGATCTGGAGTTTCTGGAGCACCGCGGAGGAGATCAGATTCAAGCCGGCCCCGCCGTCAACTAGCATCTTTGTGACCTTGAGGTTGCGGATTGTTGGTGAAACCAACATCGGCAAACACCCGACCGCGGTTATGCGATCAGGGTGGTCCTCAATATCAAAGATGATAGGCGTGCTGGACCATTTCAGAGGCTTGCGTGACTCGATGGGTGGTTCTGCTGCATTAACTTCCCGCACCCACTGCTTGAGCTGGCGGTGCGAGGCATGCAGAGAAGCACCACCGTCAACGCACAGGACCTCTGTGGCTTTCTGGAACTCCTGCTCATCAGTCTCCTCATCATCCATATCTTCATCGTCGCCGTCATCTTCATCCTTGTCGCGGCCACGAGGAGGTCTGTCTCCTTGCCGCTGCTTGGCCTTGCCGCGGCGTCCTCCTCGGCCGGGACGTTTCTTGCCGGATCCACCAGTTCCTTCCTGGGCCTTCTCCTTGTCGCGCCGCTCGTATTCAACTTTCTGTTGCTCAACAAGCTGCTCGACCCTCTTGCAGTTCTGGAGATCATGGCCCTTGGTGCGGTGAATCTTGCAATACTGCTTGTTGGTGCCGTCCTGCTTGTCGGCGACCGCCATCTCCGCGGCAACCTCCTTACCGGAGTTACTAGCTTTGGCTTCCTTGGCGCCGCCACCGTTGCCGGACTGCTCAACAACTAGCACTTCTTTGCCTTTCCTCCTTCTGTTGTTCCGCCGCCGGTTTTTCCTTGTCGGGGCAGCATCTTCACTGTCAGATCCCCCCGCTCCTATATTTTCTCCGGGGAGTCTCCTCCCTTCCTCAGCACGCGCACACTTGTCGGCCAGTGCATATAACTCACTGACGTCCCTGATCTTGCACATCGCCATTTCCTCCCGCATCCTGCGGTTTCGCACATTCTGATGGAACGCGCTGATCACCGCGGCAGGGTGGACGTCTGGGATGTTGTGCTGCACACTGCTGAATCTCTGAATGTACTTGCGCAGGGGCTCTCCTTCCTTCTGGGCGAGCAAATGAAGATCACTCTCCTGGCCATGAGGCTTGTGTCCGCCGGTGAAGGCGCCGACAAACTGATGGCACAGATCAGCCCAAGAGGATATGGAGTTTTCCGGCAAGTGCATGAGCCAGGATCTGACGTTGGGCTTGAGCACCAGCGGGAAGTAGTTGGCAAGGATCTTGTCATCTCGTCCCCCGGCAGCTTGCACCGCAATGGTGTAGATGCTGAGGAACTCTGACGGATGCGTCTTGCCGTCGTACTTCTCCGGTACGTCTGGCTTGAAGTTCTTTGTACTGGGCCACTGGACTTGCCGCAGCTCACGAGTGAACGCAGGGCAACCTACCGCGTACGGCAGATCACCTGTTTCCCCTGGCGCATGCATGTCAACAGAGGGCCCAGCGCGCTTGTCGGATTGACGTCGCGCTTCTCTTCGGTGCTCGATGCGGGTTCGAGCGTTCTCTTGTTGTCGATCATGAATAACTTGGCGCTGATCGCGACGAGCTCGTGGATCCGACGATGCAGTGGAGTCGCTGTCGAGGTGGATCCGGCGAGTCGGCGATCTTGGCCTTCGGGGCGGTGATTGCATGGTAGTTGCACCTCCACCCGTTTCGTCGCCACCGGCTCGCGCCGGGCAACCCTGCCGCAGCGGCGACGCGCTCGGCCGCCGTGGAGTGTCGCCGTTGGCGTAGCCGATGAGACTCTGAATGGTAGCCCTCCATTCGTCGATCTTGTCCGACGTCGGAGGGTAATCTAGAAGAAGTTGAGCTCGCGCCAAAGCTTCTGCTGGAGTGGTGGGTGGCAGTGGCGGACGGTGCAAGGAGCGGGACGTGCTCGAACTTCTAACTATGTTAGAAGGAGCAGTATCCCGTCCAGGCGACCGTGCCCCGCTCGTGCCAGCATGCTGGCGTGCATGCTGGTCTTGAGCGCCCCGAGATCCGCCAGCTTGGCCTTGGTCTATCGGACGTATGGCGCTGCGAACACCATGATGCTGTTGGTCCCGCGCCTCCTGAGACGGGCGCGGTGCGCGTACGGACGCCGAGGTCTGTGCTGCCTTGTCCTTGGACTTGGCAGCACTGTGAGCACCCTCATCGACGGCTGTTCTTCCGCCGGCGTCCACTCCACCACCCATTTGCTCCAACGGTGGCGGAAACGACGTGGACGGAGCGGCTGCCGCCGAAGTCTTCTTCTTCGGTGGCATGTTGATGAAGGGAACGAAGATCTAGCTCGTGTGAACACCGGATGAGGTTCACACAATCTCGATGCCCCCTACCTGGCGCGCCAAAGATGTCGGGGGAAACTGACCCTCGAACACCTATGGGGCTGGCTGACCGGGCCCCTTTCGGTTCGGCGGGGGGCGGAGATCGCACAAAGAGCAGATCGAGGCGAGGCACACGAGAGGTTTACCCAGCTTCGGAGCTCTCCGGAGAGATAATACTCCTACTGCTGCTTGTCTGGCTATGTTATCTTGTGTTCTTGCTCTCGAGAGAGCGTGGTCTCTTTCTGGTTTACAAACGAGTCGAAGTGATCGAACCTCGGGCCGAACCCCCTCTACGTTGCGCATGGGCCTCCTTTTATACGCTAAAGGGGTCACCGACAGGTGGCAACGCAGAGGAGGGTAAAAACGTAAAAAGCGAGGTAGTTGGTACAGTTGCTTGTACAGTGCACCCTACCTAACTCTGACGGCAGGGGACAAGGGCATTAAATGCCCGTCTGAGTCGCCCGAACAGTGCAGAAAAGGACCGTTAGGGGCGCCACCGTTCGCCACGATGGCGATCTTGTCAGCTTCGCATGCCACTGCGCACCGCTGGCTGCACAGCCTCCCGCCACGCGCGCCCGGAGAGGCCCCCAGAGCGACATGTTGGTGGATGCGCTGGAGCGTGGGCGCAGAGTGGCCGCCTGCCGCGGCAA
Organism: Triticum aestivum; assembly: GCF_018294505.1. Lineage (NCBI taxonomy): Eukaryota > Viridiplantae > Streptophyta > Magnoliopsida > Poales > Poaceae > Triticum > Triticum aestivum. The sequence goes on along the minus strand of NC_057797.1, from coordinate 291,463,763 downwards.
GCGCTTTGCCGCTGCAGCTATCTTGTCGGGCCCGGAGGCTTGTCGCTCGCCGGGCTTCGAGGTACCTTGGTTAGTCTTCCCGGCAAGCTCCTCTTGCCGGGGCCTTGTCGCCTTGCCGGAGCGCGTGGCGCGTCGCGGCAAGTTCCTTGGTGTGCCTTGGCCAGCCTTCCCGGCAAGCTCCTCTTGCCGGGGTCTTGTCTCCTTAGCTTATATACTTTGCTCTTGGATGGCTCCAAGGGAACCTTGGAGGGTCTTGGCATTCGCCCGGCAAGCCTTGCCGCGGGGTGCTCCAACTGCCCGTGCACAAGTTCGGGGTACTAGGGTACCCCTGTTCTAGTACACCGACACATACACTTCCTTCTCCTGCCTTAATTTTTTACACATGCCGATTAGACCAAATAGATGTATCATGCTAAATTTTGGAATTATTTCGGGTTCTTTTGGCCTTTTTATACTTTAATTGAGTTTCTGGGCATTTATGTGCATAATTCAAATTTTAACTACAAGCACATGCTCTAGTGCACCAAAGTTGGTTGAAAAATCACATGTGTGTCCTTGGGTGAATTTCTATGTCCCATGCAAGAAATGGGAATGAAATTCAAACATCTAGGCATTCTGGCTCGGCCGGAAAGATTGATAAACCTGGTTTTTTAATTCCTGTAAATCTAAAACACGCCTGAAAATCATGAAACTTGGCATGGTGTCATGACATGGCACCAACATGCTGCGGTAATTTTTTTGGCCGAATTGGAACAAGCTTTGGTGTAAGCTTCTTGCAAACCGGAGCTTCCCTCAAGAAGCCTCGTGGTTCCTAGAGGGAACGTGTCACCTCCGTGTGTGAAACATCATATGTACAATGCCTTCTCCCACCTTAATTTATTTACATAGGCAGATTAGACCAAACAGAAGTATCATGCTAAATTTTGGAATTTAGTTTTTGGGCATTTAATGTGCATAATTCAAATTTGAACTACAAGCACATGCTCCATTGCACCGAAGTTGGTTGAGAACTCATATGTGTGTCCTTGGGTGAATTTCTAGATCCCATGCAAGAAATGGGAATGAAATTCAAACATGTAAGCGTCGTGGCTCGGCCAGAAAGATTGAGAAACTTGGTTTTTTAATTCCTGTAAATCCAAAACACGCCTGAAAATCATGAAACTTGGCATGGTGTCATGACATCGCACCAACATGTTGTGGTATTTTTTCTATCCGATATGCGAGAGTGCACACAATAACAATCAAGAAAGTCATTTTGCAACAAGTGTTGTCACGTTACAAATCGGAAACACAAGTACTATTGAAACTGTTGGTGTTCTACTTACCAATTACGTGCCGCCACGCGTCCCATTTTTTTATTTGCTAGGAGGTGCCGTGCGGGATAGGTATTTGAGTACGCGAGGAGAGCCCTTTGACCTCTACCCGCAGTGCACCTCCCTCCCGACGTCTTCATTAATTGCGCCCGAGCCCCTGTTCTACAGTGTGGCTATATGTCTCATTGGACTGAGATTTAAGAGAGAAAAATGAAAATCTGAAAAGAAAGTTTTGCATGGATCTTGATGTAAGATCCTATGGACCTATATAGCATCGACTGCAACTTATAGCAAGCATGATGAATATAAGGATGATGACAGTGGATAATAATTGTCTTGCATATTTAGGAACATAATTAAAATCCCCGCAAAAAAGGAAGATAATTAAAAATGCCACATGCGGCAACGCCCGAAATTCACAAGGGCAAAAGAATGAAGACAACGATCAAATTGTAAGAAACCTAAATATTAGAATGATTCCTACAACTGCACAATAATGTGCTATTAGCCAAAGGACCATGCTTGAACAAACCTCGATGGTAAACTGCAGTGTCTCCCATTGTTTCCCTGCAACACACGTAAGGAAGATCTTGATCAGGTTAACTGAGAGTTGACATACTATCAGTAGTATATGTATTGAGTCTAGCCAAATTTGATTGGTGTCACATGCATAACAATACAACATTGTACCCATAGAAAATGAAAATCAAATTGTAGAACTGAACCAAACAGTAAGATGGACAGCAGACCAAATGAACCAAAATAGTTAACTGAGCACGACATTGCAGAATAGAAACATGTACTAGAAGATAAGACAGTTAATAAACAAAGAATGCTTGAGAACATTACTATGAAATATTGCAATTGTTGGACCAAAGTGTTAACTGAACATTGCATTTCAGAGGACCAAACTGTTAACTGAACATTAGATTGCATATTAACATTACAGAGGACAAATCACTAGAAGGCACTAACAGTGGCCTCGAGAAAATAGCATGGACTATATTTTAAAGTAGATAACCGCGTGGCGGTGTCGCACATGGAGGGAAAGGATGGTGTTTGAATTGCTAGAACATTTACGAACAATGAACATGCAACTAGTACATGAGTGTTGTGTTTAAATTTGGAATTATTCCGGGTTCGTTTGGCATTTTTATGCATTAATTGAGTTTCTGGGCATTTAATGTGCATAATTCAAATTTCAACTACAAGCACATGCTCCATTGCACCAAAGTTGCTTGAAAAATCACATGCGTGTCTTTGGGTGAATTTATAGGTCCCATGCAAGAAATGCGAATGAAATTCAAGCATCTGGGCGTCGTGGCTCGGCTGGAAAGAGTGAGAAACTTGGTTTTTTAATTCATGTAAATCCAAAACATGCCTGAAAAACATGAAACTTGGCATGTTGTCATGACATGGCACCAACATGTTGCGGTGAATTTTTTGGCCGAATTGGGACAAGCTTTGGTGTAAGCTTCTTGCAAACCGGAGCTTCCCTCAAGAAAGCTTGTGGTTCTGAGAGGGAACGTGTCACCTCTATGTGTGAAATGACATACATACACTGCCTTCTCCCACCTTACTTTTTTTACACTGCCTATGTGTAAAATTCTGCAATTATTCCTGGTTCGTTTGGCCTTTTTCATACATTTATTGAGTTTCAGCGCATTTAATGTGCATAATTATAATTTGAACTACAAGCACATGCTCCAGTGCACCAAAATTGGTTGAAAAAGCACATGTGTGTCTTTGGGTGAATTATAGGTCCAACGCAATAAATGGGAATGAAATTCAAGTATCTGGGCGTCGTGGCTCCACTGAAAGATTGAGAAACTTGGTTTTTTATTTCCTGTAAATCCAAAACACGCCTGAAAATAATGAAACTTGGCATGGTGTCATGACATGGCGCCAACATGCTGCGGTTTTGAGAGGGAATGTGTCACCTTCATGTTTCATTTGGCCTTTTTCATACATTAATTGAGTTTTTGCGCATTTAATGTGCATAATTCAAATTTGAACTACAAGCACATGCTCCAGTGCACCAAAGTTGGTTGAAAATCACATGTGTGTCTTTGGGTGAATTTATAGGTCCAATGCAATAAATGGGAATGAAATTCAAGCATCTGGGCGTCGTGGCTCGACCGGAAAGATTAAGAAACTTGGTTTTTTATTTCCTGTACATCGAAAACACGCCACAAAATCATGAAACTTGGCATGGTGTCATGAAATGGCACAAACATGCCGCGATAAATTTTTTGGCCGATTGGGACATGCTTTGGTGTAAACTTCTTGCAAACCGGAGCTTCCCTCAAGATGGCTCGTGGTTCTGAGAGGGAACGTGTCACCTTCATTTGCGAAACGACATACGTACACCGCCTTCTCCTGCCTTAATTTTTTTAAATAGGCAGATTAGGGCAAATAGAAGTATCGTGCTAAATTTTGGAATTATTCCGGGTTCGTTTAGCATTTTTTTCTACAGTAATTGAGTTTCTGGGCATTTAATGTGCATAATTCAAATTTGAAGTACAAGTACATGCTCTAGTGCACCAAAGTTGGTTCAAAACATAGATGTGTGTCTTTGGGGAAATTTATATGTCCCATGCAAGAAATGGGAATGAAATTCAAACATTTGGGCGTCGTGGCTCGACCGAAAAGATTGAGAAACTTGGTTTTTTAATTCCTATAAATCCAAAACACACGTGAAAATCATGAAACTTGGCATGGTGTCATGACATTGCACCAACATGTTGCGGTAATTTTTTTTGCCGAATTGGGACAAGCTTTGGTGTAAGATTCTTGCAAACCGGAGCTTCCCTCAAGAAGGCTCATGGTTCTGAGACGGAACGTGTCACCTTCGTGTGCGAAACGACATACGTACACTTCCTTCTCCTACCTTAATTGTTTTAGACAGGCAGATTAGACCAAATAGATGTATCGTGCTAAATTTTGGAATTATTCCGGGTTCGTTTGGCCTTTTTATACTTTAATTGAGTTTCTGGGCATTTAATGTGCATAATTCAAATTTGAACTACAAGCACATGCTCCAGTGCACCAAATTTGGTTGAAAATCAAATGTGTGTCTTTGGGTCAATTTATAGGTCCAATGCAATAAATGGGAATGAAATTCAAGCATCTGGGCATCGTGGCTCGATCGGAAAGATTGAGAAACTTGGTTTTTTATTTCCTATACATCCAAAACACGCCTAAAAATCATGAAACTTGGCATGGTGTCATGAAATGGCACCAACATGATGCGGTAAATGTTTTGTCCGATTGGGACAAGCTTTGGTGTAAGCTTCTTGCAAACCGGAGCTTCCCTCAAGAAGGTTCATGGTTCCGAGAGGGAACGTGTCACCTTCATGTGCGAAACGACATACATACACTACCTTCTCCCGCCTTAATTTTTTTACACATGCAGATTAGGGCAAATAGAAGTATCATGCTAAATTTTGGAATTATTCCGGGTTCGTTTGGCATGTTTTCTACGTTAATTGAGTTTTTGGGCATTTAGTGTGCATAATGCAAATTTGAACTACAGGCACATGCTCCAATGCACCAAAGTTGGTTCAAAAATCACTTGTGTGTCTTTGGGGAAATTTATATGTCCCATGCAAGAAATGGGAATGAAATTCAAACATCTGGGCGTTGTGGCTCGACCGAAAAGATTGAGAAACTTGGTTTTTTAATTCCTATAAATCCAAAACACGCGTGAAAATCATGAAACTTGGCATGGTGTTATGATATGGCACCAACATGTTGCGATAATTTTTTTGGCCGAATTGGGACAAGGTTTGGTTTAAGACTCTTGCAAACCGGAGCTTCCCTCAAGAAGGCTCGTGGTTCTGAGAGGGAACGTGTCACCTTCGTGTGCGAAACGACATACGTACACTTCCTGCTCCCGCCTTAATTTTTTTACACAGGCAGATTAGTCCAAATAAATGTATCGTGCTAAATTTTGGAATTATTCCGGGTTCGTTTGGCCTTTTTATACTTTAATTGAGTTTCTGGGCATTTAATGTGCATAATTCAAATTTGAACTACAAGCACATGCTCCAGTGCACCAAAGTTGGTTGAAAATCACATGTGTGTCTTTGGGTGAATGTACAGGTCCAATGCAATAAATGGAAATGAAATTCAAGCATCTGGGCGTCGTGCCTCGACCGGAAAGATTGAGAAACTTGGTTTTTTATTTCCTGTACATCCAAAACATGCCTGAAAATCATGAAACTTGGCATGGTATCATGAGATGGCACCAACATGCTATGGTAAATTTTTTGGCCGATTGGGACAAGCTTTGGTGTAAGCTTCTTGCAAACCGGAGCTTCCCTCAAGAAGGCTCGTGGTTTCGAGAGGCAACGTGGCACCTTCGTGTGCGAAAAAACATAAGTACACTACCTTCTCCCGCCTTAATTTTTTTACACAGGAAGATTATGGCAAATAGAAGTATCGTGCTAAATTTTGGAATTATTTCGGGTTCGTTTGGCACCTTTTCTATGTTAATTGAGTTTCTGGGCATTTAATGTGCATAATTCAAATTTGAACTACAAGCACATGCTCCAGCGCACCAAAGTTGGTTCAAAAATCACATGTGTGTCTTTAGAGAAATTTATATGTCCCATGCAAGAAATGGGAATGAAATTCAAACATCTGGGCATCGTGGCTCGACGGGAAAGATTGAGAAACTTGGTTTTTCAATTCCAACAAATCCAAAACACGCGTGAAAATCATGAAACTTGGCATGGTGTCATGACATGGCACCAACATGTTGCGGCAATTTTTTTGGCCGAATTCAGACAAGCTTTGGTGTAAGATTCTTGCAAACCAGAGCTTCCCTCAAGAAGGCTCGTGGTTCTGAGAGGGAACGTGTCACCTTCGCGTGTTAAATGACATACGTACACTTCCTTCTCCTGCCTTATTTTTTTACACTTGCAGATTAGACCAAATAGATGTATCGTGCTAAATTTTGCAATTATTCCGGGTTCTTTTGGCCTTTCTATACTTTAATTGAGTTTCTGGGCATTTATCTGCATAATTCAAATTTTAATTACAACCACATGCTCTAGTGGACCAAAGTTGGTTGAAAAATCACACGTGTGTCCTTGGGTGAATTTCTATGTCCCATGCAAGAAATGGGAATGAAATTCAAACATCTAGGCATTGTGGCTCGGCCGGAAAGATTGATAAACATGGTTTTTTAATTCCTATAAATCTAAAACACGCCTGAAAATCATGAAACTTGGCATGGTGTCATGACATGGCACCAATATGCTACGGTAAATTTTTTGGCCGAATTGGGACAAGCTTTGGTGTAAGCTTTTTGCAAACCGGAGCTTGCCTCAAGAAGCCTCGTGGTTCCTAGAGGGAACGTGTCACCTTCGTGTGTGAAACGTCATATGTACGCTGCCTTCTCCCACCTTAATTTTTTTACATAGGCAGATTAGACCAAACAGAAGTATCGTGCTAAATTTTGGAATTTAGTTTTTGGGCATTTAATGTGCATAATTCAAATTTGAACTACAAGCACATGCTCCAGTGCACCAAAGTTGGTTGAAAAATCATATGTGTGTCCTTGGGTGAATTTCTAGATCCCATGCAAGAAATGGGAATGAAATTCAAACTTTCTTGATGCGTTGCTGCAGGCCATGGCAACTAGTCTCCGCGGTGAGCGGCGATGAGCTCTTTCTTGTCCACAAGATGCTGATAGAAAGCATCCACTGATTCCTCCACCAGCCTTTTGTTCTCGATGCGCAGCGTGGCATTCTCGTCCATAAGTTTCTCGATGATGACGTCGGTCCTCTTCAACAAGGCAGTGGTCTCCTCCTGCTGTTCCGCACTTCCAACAATCTTCGCCCTCAGCAGTCGTGATTGGCCTGGAGCTTCGCATTGCTCTCATTTAGTTGCCGGATGACGCTGGTAGCCTGTTCAAAAGAGGCTTTCATGTCATCCTGCAACCTTGCCTAGCCAAAGATCTAATCCATCTGGCTATGGACGATCGCATGCATGTGCCTGTAAGAGTCCTCGCCTGCCCGTGAGACATTTTCCGTGGCCGTCATGGCACGGGAGGACATCTCTGCTGCTTTCATGGTGCGACAGGACATCTCTTCTGCTTCCGTTGCGCGGCCGAACTAGTCTGCCATATTGACAGCGCGACAGGACCTCGGTGCTGCTTCAGCAGTGCGGCGGGACCTCTGTGCTACTATGGCCGTGCGGCGGGACATGCCGGCTGCGTTCATGGCGAAGCGGGACATCTCTCGTGCTTCCGCTTCCATGCTCCCATCTCCCTAGTGGAAATCTCTCGACCTAGAACTCACGCTGGCCATGGCCGACGCAAGGGAACGATGATGAATGACTTGTTTGTTTTTGTGGATGGGGACTTGAGGAGGAATGTGCAGTCATCTTGGAGTAGTACTATTTATAACCGAGTACTAATACGCTCCTAAGTGGGAAACCGTTTAGGTTTTGATCGGTGTGAACAGGTTTGCAATTTGGAATGTGACGAGACGCGGGCTCAAAATTTACTGATGGTTATAAGTGTGGCACTATTCCCGGAAGGTGTAACGTGGGCACATACGCATTCTTGATCGCGTATGTGGCATTTGCACCATAGGGTGCACTGCAATAGGCAATGGCACCACACATATTTTTCCAACAACAATGCGCGCTCGTCAGTACCATCGCGCATGCTTCTTTTAATTAGAATGTGTGTGCCCATCTAGCGCATACATGTTGATATATCTAACTATTTCAGTTTGTTGTGGCTAATCGCAAACAATTCATCTGTGTGAAGTGTATGCCATCAATCGCACACACTTTGATCTGGCTGACCTGTTTCTGTTATGTTGCCTAATCGCAAACAGTTAATCCTTCTGAAGCACATGCCCTCAATAGAACACACCTTTATCTAGCTACCTGTTTCTATTGTTCCTCCTCAGCACAAATAGTTCATCAAAGTAAACCGTATGTTGTATATTGCACACGCCTTGATCTGGCTGCCCGTTTCTTTTGTTCCACCTCATCGCAAACAGTTCATTGAACTGAACCGTATGCCCTGCATCGCCCACGCAACTAAAATCTAAACCATGTTTGATGGCTCCGCCATCGCAAATGTTTTGCACCTTTTTGACGGTTCTTTTACACCACCGTTTGCGATTATTGCATTGCACACAGTTTCATCGAAGGGTCTCTGATCGTAATGTCGCATTAGCAGCATCTTACAGCAGTGCTAGGCAAGGTGGCAATGCCCAGTGCCGCACGGTCCGGGACCACGGTGGGTAGGCCGAGGCTGCTCGTCCAGCTGGCCCGCAAACTGACGCCGAGGGCACCTCGCGCGAGTTCGTGATATGGGCGGAAATGCCGCCACGCACGTGGATCCGGTTCCCAAGATTCTTCACCGAGGAGATGCCGCTTGAGCTGTGGCTACAGCATGCTGGGTGTTGCAGCCTGGCCACGAGGTAGGAGTTTGAGGTCGTCCCCCCCGGCGGCATCTTCATGACCCGAGGATGGTGTGAGGTCGCCTGCGCCTGCCGGCCAGAAGGGGCCCTTGCCATCCACTTCTAGTACGATGGCACCTCCACATTGTTCTTCAAGGTCTTTGATGAGGACGGCCGGCGCCTGGAGTGGTGCCCTGGGGGGAGCAGCCCGTGCGGTGCGGCCTCGATTGTTGACCTCGCCCCCAGACTCGCCGACAGCTCCTCCAGCAGCAGCGACGGCTTCCTGGAATCGAGCGACTCCCCCGAGCTCAGTGAGTCCTTGCAGTCCGGCGAAGACAGCTACGTGCCACCGAGCTCTTGCCGCGCTCATAGCACAGCTGCGGCGTCGGCTCGGCATCGTTGTTTCGTGCTCGGAGCACAACTCCCGCTGAACTAGGGTATGGGTTTGATACTTTGTGCTATTTCCTTACTCCGATTCCTAGCACATTGCTTCGCCATGATCTTTTCCACGTATGAAAACAATCTATCCAGAGAAAACATCCTTCAGGTTAGATTTGATTCGAAAATTTAGGGTTAGGTCTCCGCTGAACTCATCCCGGACCGACCGAGTTGTAGAAATCGGTCTCATCGATTTTTCTTAGGCCATTGCACATGCGTTTTTGGTCTGACCAAAAATTGCAAATCGGTGCGACCGAGTTCGACTCTCTGTGAAACCCTAGCAATCTCGGTGCCACTTGAAAGTGACTCAGTCTGACCGAGTTCACTAGTTTAGGTTCCAAAAGTTGCTTCGGTATCACTGAGTTTAACAGATCGGTAGCTCGGAAATGCTTTCTGTGGAGAACTAAAACTAAGTTTTTGACTCATTTGTTTTGCAAAAACTCTGCACTTTGTGATGGTCATCCATTCTACCTCAAATACATCTATTCACAGGGTTTGCTGTCATTGTGTTTTCTAAGATGTCTGACCAAAGTGACAGCCAAAACAGATCTGAAGAGCCAGGGCAGTTGAGTGAGGGCACTAGTCCCTCAAGCACCTCAGATGATGGCAGCAAGAGCACTCCCAGTAATTTTCCAAAGGCAGCTACCAGGTCAAGGAAGAAGAAAACCTCGGATTCTGAGGATGAGGATTATGTGGCTACTAAAGAAGAAGTGAGCTCAAAGAAGAAGGTGCTGAAGAAAGAGTATGGCACAGCTGCAACAACTAAGCCAGGGTTGACCAAGAAGGCACCAGCAAAAAGGATTCCTATGTCAAAGGCCAGAGCTTCCACTCAAGAAACTATGGAGTTCACTCTTGAACCCAAAGAGGCCGGAGATGGAAAGAAGAGGAGGGCGAAGGTCAAGAAGACCACTGCCAGAGTGCTTGGTAGATCTTCCATCATGAGAGAGCCAGAAGAAGATGAATAGGAAGAGGATGCTGCTCCAGCTCCTAATTCTCAGAAGCTCATGGGAGATGCAATCAAGTTAGGGGCTGCAACATCAAAGCCCAAAACTGCTCCCAAAGCAACAACTCAAGCTCAGAAGCCCTCTAAGCCCAAGAGAAGCACCAGAAACATTCCTGCTGAAGAGAAGAACAAGGCCCCAGTGCCTGAAGTTGAAGAAGATGATGATGAAGCCCATGTGCTGAGAAAACTGAAACCCAAGATTCCAGATCACAATGACATGCATCCTGTGGCTGAGGACATGAACATCAAAAAGGATGCAGGATTGAGACTTTGGATGTAGTATGATCCATATGCTATAAGAAGGAGAACTGCAGTGGACTATAGCTTCCACACCAAAGAACAACAAGACTTCTATGAGACCATTCTGCTTGACAAGAAGCCAATCGTCAGTGATATGAGATGGGTCGATTGGGAAATTATTGATGAGAATGAACATCAATTCCCAGGTGTACATGAAAGCTTCAAAGCTTGTGGAGTTGACAAGTTTGTTGAACAGAAGCTCACAAAATGGAATGATGAGCTAATCATGCAATTTTACTCCACTTCTCATTTCTATCTAGATGAGAGGATAGTGTGGATGTCTCAAGGTACAAGGTACCAATCAATTGTTGATGAATGGGCGAAGTTGATCAATGCCCCAGAAGAACATGAGGACGATTTGGATGTATATGCGAAGAAGAAAAAGGACCACAACTCAATGGCAAATATGTACAAGGAGATCCCCGATAAAGCTTTGGAGACACACAAGCTTGGATCTATGCACTATTTGTTGTCTAGTCTGCCTACTATCAACACCATCTTAAGGAATATTCTGCTACCCAAATCTAGAGATCACACGATGATAAGGGGACATTCCATCAACTTGCTGCAAATATTTGATGTACCACAAAAATTCAAGGTCATGAGTTTGATTGTGGAGACAGTCAAGAGGACAGTTGCTGACCAGAACAGATCTTGTGGGTATGCTCCACACATTCAGGTGCTCATCAACTCAAAGATGGGCACAGGTACTTACTTGTTGTACAAGGAGCATTTACCCTTGTACCCAAATTTTGAAGACAATGAAGTTGTAATGAATGAGAATGAACCTTCATCAGCACAAGCACGGGAGAAGAGAGCTAAGGCAAAGGCAGAAAAGGCTGAGGAAGCATCTCAGGTGTTCCTGAAGAGCAAACAAGATCAATTGGGTTATCTAGTTCAAGCTATATTGAGGATTGAGGAGGGCTTGGCCACCCTGACTCAGAATCAGGAGAGCTTGGAGAGGATCGTAGAGACCAAGTTCTATGATCTTGACCTGAAGGTGACTGAGATACAGACTACAATTGAGCAGCTCTAGGAGGAAGTTGATGAGAGGAGAGGAAAGGCAACTACGGATGCTTTTCAGCGTGTGCCAACGAGTCAGAGGTTAGCTGCACTGCCAGTATCAGACACAAGAGCTATTTCACCTTGATAACCCACAAGTATAGGGGATCACAACAGTTTTCGAGGGTAGAGTATTCAACCCAAATTTATTGATTTGACACAAGGGGAGCCAAAGAATATTCTCAAGTATTAGCAATTGAGTTGTCAATTCAACCACACCTGGAAACTTAATATCTGCAGCAAAGTGTTTAGTAGCAAAGTAATATGATAGTAGTGGTAAAGGTAGCAAAAGGTAACAATAGTAAAAGTAATGTTTTTGGTATTTTGTAGTGATGATAGCAATAGCAACGGAAAAGTAAATAAGCGAAGAACAATATATGGAAATCTCGTAGGCAATGGATCTGTGATAGAGAATTATGCCGGATGCGGTTCATCATGTAATAGTCATAACCTAGGGTGACACAGAACTAGCTCTAGTTCATCAATGTAATGTAGGCATGTACTACGAATATAGTCATACGTGCTTATGGAAAAGAACTTGCATGACATATTTTGTCCTACCCTCCCGTGGCAGCGGGGTCCTTACAGAAACTAAGGGATATTAAGGCCTCCTTTTAATAGAGTACCGGAACAAAGCATTAACACATAGTGAATACATGAACTCCTCAAACTACGATCATCACCGGTAAGTATCCCGATTATTGTCACTTCGGGGTTAACGGATCATAACACATAATAGGTGACTATAGACTTGCAACATAGGATCAAGAACTCTCATATATTGATGAAAACATAATAGGTTTAGATCTAAAATCATGGCACTCGGGCCCTACTGACAAGCATTAAGCATAGCAAAGTCATAGCAACATCAATCTCAGAACATAGTGGATACTAGGGATCAAACCATAACAAAACTAACTCGATCACATGATAAATCTCATCCAGCCCATCACTGCCCAGCAAGCCTACGATGGAATTACTCACGCATAGCGGTGAGCATCGTGAAATTGGTGATGGAGGATGGTTGATGATGACGATGGCGACGTATTCCCCTCTCCGGAGCCCTGAACGGACTCCAGATCAGGCCTCCCGAGAGGTTTTTGGGCTTGGCGGCGGCTCCGTATTGTAAAACGCCATGAATCCTTCTCTCTGATTTTTTTTCTCCCAGAAACACAATATATAGAGTTGGAGTTGGAGTCGGAGAGGCACCAGGGGGCCCACGAGGTAGGGGGCGCGCCCTAGGGGGGCAGGCGCGCCCCCACCCTCGTGGACAAGTGGTGGGCCCCCTGGCCTTCATCTTTTGTAGGTATTTTTTATATTTTCCAAAAAGTTGCTTAGTGAAGTTTCAAGTCATTCCGAGAACGTTTGTTTCTGCACATAAATAACACCATGCTAATTCTGCTGAAAACAGCGTCAGTCCAGGTTAGTTCCATTCAAATCATGCAAGTTAGAGTCCAAAACAAAGGCAAAAGTGTTTGGAAAAGTAGATATGACGGAGACGTATCAACTCCCCCAAGCTTAAACCTTTCCTTGTCCTCAAGCAATTCAGTTGATAAACTGAAAGTGATAAAGAAAAACTTTTACAAACTCTGTTTGCTCTTGTTGTTGTAAATATGTAAAGCCAGCATTCAAGTTTTCAGCAAAGATTATAACTAACCACATTCACAATAACGCTTAGGTCTCAAGTTTACTCATATCAATGGCATAATCAACTAGCGAGCAATAATAATAAATCTCGAATGACAACACTTTCTCAAAATAATCATAATATGATATAACAAGATGGTATCTCGCTAGCCCTTTCTGAGACCGCAAAACATAAATGTAGAGCACCTTTAAAGACCAAGGACTGACTAGACATTTTAATTCATGGTAAAAGAGCTCCAGTCAAGTCATACTCAATGTAAACTAACAATAATTAATGCAAATGACAGCGGTGCTCTCCAACTGGTGCCTTTTAATAATAGGATGATGACTCAACATGAAAGTAAATAGACAGGCCCTTCGCAAAGGGAAGCAGGGATTTGTAGAGGTGCCAGAGCTCGGTTTTTGAAACAGAGGTGAATAATATTTTGAGCGGTATACTTTCATTGTCAACATAACAACGAAGAGATGGCAATATCTTCCATGCTACACACATTATAGGCGGTTCCCAAACAGAATGGTAAAGTTTATACTCCCCCTTCCACCAACAAGCATCAATCCATGGCTTGCTCAAAACAACGAGTGCCTCCAACTAACAAGAGTCCCAGGGGGGTTTTGTTTGCAATTATTTTGATTTAGTCTGCATAAAGCATGGGACAGGGCATCCCGGTGACTAGCCATTTATCTCGTGAGTGAGGAGCGGAGTCCACTCCTCTTGAGAATAACCCGCCTAACATGGAATATACGGACAGCCCTAGTTGATACATGAGCTATTCGAGCATAAAAAACAGGATATCTATTTGAAGGTTTAGAGTTTGGCACATACAAATTTACTTGGAACGGCAGGTAGATACCGTATATAGGTAGGTATAGTGCACTCATTTGGCATAACTTTGGGGTTTATGGAGTTGGATGCACAAGCAGTATTCTAGCTTAGTATAGGTGAAGGCTAGCAAAAGACTGGGAAGCGACTAGCTAGAGAGCGACAACAGTCATGAACATGCATTAAAATTAATTGACACTGAATGCAAGAATGAGTAGGATATAATCCACCATGAACATAAATATCGTGAAGACTAAGTTGATTTTGTTTCAACTACATGCGTGAACATGTGCCAAGTCAAGTCACTTAAATCATTCAGAGGAGGATACCACCCTATCATACCACATCATAACCATTATAACTCATAGCTAATCAAGCATGGCATAAGAAACTATGATCTCTAGTTGTCATTGCAAACATGTTTATCCATAATAGGCTGAATCAGGAACGATGAACTAATCATATTTACAAAAACAAGAGAGGTCGAGTTCATACCAGCTTTTCTCATCTCAGTCAGTCCATCATATATCATCATAATTGCCTTTCACTTGCACGACTAAATGATGTGAATAATAATAATAGTGCACGTGCATTGGACTAAGCTGGAATCTGCAAGCATTCAATAAACAGGAGAAGACAAGGCAATTTGGGCTCTTTTGTCAGATCAACAATAATGCATATAAGAGCCACTTCAACAATTTAATTTATGGTCTTCTGCTATCGACCCCCAAAGAAAAGAAAAGAAACAAAACTATTTACACGGGAAAGCTCCCAACAAGCAAAAGGAAGAACTGGAAATATTTTTGGGTTTTCTTTTTAATTACTACTACAAGCATGGAAAGTAAATTAATTAAAAGCTACAACTAGTTTTTTTGGTTTTTCTTAAGGTTAATTAAACACACAAGAAGAAAGCATAAATAGGAAAATAAACTAGCATGGATGATACAATGAAAAAGTATGAGCACCGACATCTAGCAATGAGTGTGTGAACATGAATGTAACGTCGGTGGGAAATACGTACTCCCCCAAGCTTAGGCTTTTGGCCTAAGTTGGTCTATGGCCACGGCTGGCCTGGCGGATGTCCATAATAATAGTTGGGGTCATACTGAGATGAAGAAGACTCTGATTGCCACTGGTTGGCAATCATCTCTAGATCCCACAGGTAATTAGACTGTCGCGGAGGATCAACTTGTGGTTCCGCCTATGGCTCTGTGGCTGATATAGGGTTCCGATAGGCGTGAATGTCCTTTGGCGAGACGAGGTACTTGCCTGAAGATAAATCAAACAAGGAAGGCGCAGGCAAGGTGATAGTCTCAGGATGATGTTTATCAAAGAACAGTTTGTATTTTAGCTCCCCTTCCCTATTCTTTATAATAAAATCATGTGCTACCATACTCTTATAATCTAAATAAACATGAGGCAGCAATTTTCTTCTTTTTCATAGTGCCTAATAGGTATATCATAATGTGCAGCAAGGCGTGAAGCATAAATACCACCAAAGATGGTTCCTTTTGTATGGTTAAGACTTAACCGTTTAGCAATAATATCGCCCATACTAACAGAGTTATCAGCGTATAAACCGTGGAACAGAATAAAAATATCAGGAACACTAAGGTTTCCACAGTTTCCGCGACCAATTAACCAACGACTAGCAAATATTGCAAAGTAGCGTAAAACAGGAAAATGTATGCTAGTGATTCGTGCATCGGAAACCTTCCTAGTTTCCCCTACATTGATAGTATCAATAAAACCTTCCACATCCTTGCGATGTAGTTTCTCTAAACTTACCTCAAAAGGGATCAAAAAAACCCGACAAAAATCATAAAGTGACATCTTCTTAACCACATCATATAAATGAAACTGTACCGAAGGAGGTGATTTTAACGCCCCGAGACCGTTGCGCCAGGTGTCTTCCAGTTATTTGCTATTGTTGTCTTGTCATTTGCTTGCGTGTTGCATCTTGCCATGTCATCATGTGCAATGTATCATCATGTTTTCAAAACATGCATCTGACCCGGTCTCCCAGTTCCTTCCGTTGTCTGTTCTGAGCCCAGACACACTTGCACGCGCCCGCGGCACGTCCGAAATATTATTTTATAAGTGGCCGGAAAATGTTCTCGAAATGGGATGAAAGTTGGCGTGCGGTGTAGTTTTGTTGTCAGTAGGCCGCCTGCCAAGTTTCATCGCATTCGGAGTCCGTTTGATGCCCCAACAGATAACTATGGCGGCAATATAGCCAGTCTAACGTCCGACGTTTTCGGTCTCCGAAAACAGTCGCCGGGCCTCTCTCTATTCTCTTCTCTCAGCCCAAGGCCTTCTTCACAGTCCAATACCACCGCCAGGCCCAACCTAACCTCTCTCGTCATCCCGCGGCCCTCCTCGCGTTCGCGTCCGAAAAGCTGTCCTGGACCCGACCCGAACAGTCGTCACCGTTGGATCCGAATCATCCCCAAACATCTACAAAACATCATCGTTTTCTTATTGGGACTCCCTAGCATATTTTTCACGATCGTCCGATTGCGATCGGAGGGACGAGGTAGCCCCTAACCTAATATGTGATGTATATATAGCCCCCCTTTTATCCATTCTAGTCAAACCACTAATTTCTAGGGATCCTACCCTAGTGCAGCCGCCACTCTCTCGGGATCCCTCCTGATCCAAACCCCCCAATCACCAGCCCCTCTCGATCCCCTCCATCCCGAGCACCTCTGCCCGAGCTCCTCCCGCAGCTCCTCATCGCCCTCGACCATGCCTCGTCGTCCGGCCGACACCGGCAACCGAAACCTCGCCCGAGATGAGTGCCCCGACAACCCCACTCCTTTTTCCCTCCTGCTTCTCAACCACTTTTTCTCACGATCACCCCCTTCCTTTCTCTATTCTTATAATTTTTGATTGCTCCATGCTATATTATCTACTGTTTTGGACTATACTGGGCTTTATTTTCCACTTTTATATTATTTTTGGGACTAACCTATTAACCGGAGGACTAGCCCAGAATTGATGTTTTTTTGCCTATTTCAGTGTTTCGGATAAACAGAATATCAAACGGAGTCCAAACGGAATAAAATCTTCGGGAATGTGATTTTCTCACCGAACATGATCCAGGAGACTTGGACCCAACTGCAAGGGATCAAAGAGGAGGTCACCAGGGTGGGGGCGCGCCCCCCTGCCTCGTGGGCCCCTCGGTGCTCCACCGACGTACTCCTTCCTCCTATATATACACACGTACCCCCAAACGATCAGAACAGGAGCCAAAAACCTAATTCCACCGCCGCAACTTTCTGTATCCACGAGATCCCATCTTGGGGCCTGTTCTAGAGCTCTGCCGGAAGAGGGCCGTCATCATGGAGGGCTTCTACATCATCCTATCCCCTCCGGTGAAGTGTGAGTAGTTTACCTTAGACCTTCAGGTCCATAGTTAGTAGCTAGATGGCTTCTTCTCTCTCTTTGAATCTCAATACAAAGTTCTCCCCCTCTCTTGTGGAGATCTATTCGATGTAATCTTCTTTTTGCGGTGTGTTCGTTGAGACCGATGAATTGTGGGTTTATGATCAAGTCTATCTATGAATAATATTTGAATCTTCTCTGAATTCTTTTATGTATGATTTGTTATCTTTGCAAGTCTCTTCGAATTATCCGTTTGGTTTGGCCAACTAGATTGGTAGTTCTTGCCATGGGAGAAGTGCTTAGCTGTGGGTTCAATCTTGCGGTATCCTTACCCAGTGACAGAAGGGGCAGCAAGGCACGTATTGTATCGTTGCCATCGAGGATAACAAGATGGGGTTTATTTCATATTGCATGAATTTATCTCTCTACATCATGTCATCTTGCTTAAGGCGTTAGTCTGTTTTTAACTTAATACTCTAGATGCATGCTGGATAGCGGTCGATTAGTGGAGTAACAGTAGTAGATGCAGAATTGTTTCTATCTACTTGTCACGGACGTGATGCCTATATACATGATCATGCCTAGATATTCTCATAACTATGCTCAACTCTGTCAATTGCTCAACAGTAATTTGTTCACCCATCGAAGAATACTTATGCTCTTGAGAGAAGCCACTAGTGAAACCTATGGCCCCCGGGTCTATTCTCATCATATCAATCTCCATTACTTTAATCTTGCTTTGCTTTTTTACTTTGCTTTTACTTTTTACTTTGCATCTTTATACCAAAAATACCAAAAATATTATATCTATCAGATCTCACTCTCGTAAATGACCATGAAGGGCTTTACAACCCCTAATCACGTTGGTTGCGAGTAGCTATCGCTTTGTGCAGGTACGAGGGACTTGAGTGTGGGCTCCTACTGGATTGATACCTTGGTTCTCAAAAACTAAGGGAAATACTTACGCTACTCTGCTGCATCATCCCTTCCTCTTCGGGGAAAACCAACACAAGCTCAAGACGTAGCAAGAAGGATTTCTGGCTCCGTTGCTGGGGAGTCTACGCAAAAGGTCAATATACCAAGTACCCATCACAATCCTTATCTCTCGCATTACATTATTTGCCATTTGCCTCCTATTTTCCTCTCCCCCCAATTCACCCTTGCCATTTTATTCGCCCTCTCTCTCTATCCTCCCTCTCTATTTACCTCTTTTTGCCCGCTTGCCTTTTGTTTGCTCGTGTGTTAGATTGCTTGTTTGTCGTGATGGCTCAAGATACTACTAAATTGTGTGACTTCACCAATACCAATAATAGTGATTTCCTTAGCACTCCGATTTCTCCTCTTACCGATGCTGAATCTTGTGAAATTAATACTGCTTTGTTGAATCTTGTTATGAAAGATCAATTCGTTGGCCTTTTTAGCGAAGATGCCGCTACTCATCTGAATAGCTTCATTGATTTATGTGATATGCAAAAGAAAAAAGATGTCAATAATGATGTCATTAAATTGAAGCTATTTTCTTTTTCGCTTAGAGATCGTGCTAAAGCTTGGTTTTTGTCTTTGCCTAAGAATAGTATTGATTCATGGAACAAGTGCAAAGATGCTTTCATGTCTAAGTATTTTCCTCCCGCAAAGATCATCTCTCTTAGAAACGATATAATGAACTTTAAACAACTTGATAATGATCATGTTGCACAAGCTTGGGAGAGAATGAAATTAATGATACGTAATTGCCCTACTCATGGTTTGAATTTGTGGATGATTATACAAAAAATTTATGCCGGATTGAATTTTGCTTCTAGAAATCTTTTAGATTCGGCCGCGGGAGGCACTTTTATGGAAATCACTTTAGGAGATGCTACTAAACTCCTAGCTAATATTATGGTTAATTATTCTCAATGGCATACTGAAAGAACTTCTAATAAAGAAGTGCATGCGATAGAAGAAATTAATGTGTTGAGTGGAAAGATGGATGAACTTATGAAATTATTTGCCACTAAGAGTGTTTCTTCTGATCCTAATGATATGCCTTTGTCTACTTTGATTGAGAATAACAATGAATCTATGGATGTGAATTTTGTTGGTAGGAATAATTTTGGTAACAACGCTTATAGAGGGAATTTTAATCCTAGGCCATATCTTAGTAATCCTTCTAATAATTATGGGAATTCCTATAACAACTCTTATGGAAATTATAATAAGATGCCCTCTGATTTTGAATCTAATATTAAAGAATTTATTTCTTCGCAAAAGAATTTTAATGCTATGATTGAAGAAAAATTGCTTAAGATTGATGATTCGGCTAGGAACGTTGATAGAATTGCTCTTGATGTTGATGCTTTGAAACTTATATCTATTCCACCTAAGCATGATATTAATGAGTCTCTAAAAGCCATGAAAATTTCAATTGATGGGTGTAAGGAAAGAACAGCTAGGATGTGTGCTTCCAAATATGCCTTTATTAAAGCATGTTCTTCCAATTCCTATGAAAATCAAGATGAAGCTCTAAAAGTTATTGATGTGTCTCCAATTAAATCTTTATTTTGAAATATGAATCTTGATGAAACTGAATATGATCTTCCTTTACCTAGAAGGCGTTCTAAAAATTCGGAGTAGTTAGATCTTAATGATGAAATTGATGAACGTGGGATTGAAAGAAATAAAAATCTAGATGTTGCTAAACCCACTATATTGGATTTCAAGGAATTTAATTATGAAAGTTGCTATTTGATTGATTGTATTTCTTTGTTGCAATCCGTGCTAAATTCTCCACATTCTTATAGTCAAAATAAAGCCTTCACCGAACATATTGTTGATGCCTTGATGCAATCTTATGAAGAAAAACTTGAGTTGAAAGTTTCTATCCCTAGAAAACTCTATGATGAGTCGGAACCAACTATTAAAATTAAAATTAAAGATCATGAGTTTTATGCTTTGTGTGATTTGGGTGCTAGTGTCTCTACTATTCCCAAGACTTTGTGTGATTTAGTAGATTTCCTTAATTTTGATGATTGCTCTCTAAACTTGCATCTTGCATATTCCACTATTAAGAAACCTATGGGAAGAATTAATGATGTTCTTATTGTTGCAAATAGGAATTATTTTCCCGTAGATTTCATTGTTCTTGATATAGATTGCAATTCTTCTTGCCCTATTATTCTTGGTAGACCTTTCCTTAGAACGGTTGGTGTGATTATTAATATGAAGGAAGGGAATATTATATTTCAATTTCCTTTAAAAAGGGCATGGAACACTTTCCATGAAAGAAAATAAAATTACCATATGAAACTACCATGAGAGCCACTTATGGATTGCCTACCAAATATGGCAATACCTAGATCTATCCTTGCTTGTTATGCCTAGCTAGGGGCGTTAAACGATAGCGCTTGTTGGGAGGCACCCAATTTTATTTTTATTCCTTCATTTTTGATCGTTCTTAGTAATAAATAAATTATTTAGCCTCTTTTTTGGTTGTGTTTTTTGTGTTTAATTAGTGTTTGTGCCAAGTGGAACCATTGGGAAGACTTCGGGAAAGTCTTGTTAAACTTGCTGTAAAAAACAGAAACTTTAGCGCTCACGAGAAGTGCTGTCATTTTTATTTTAAGAGTGCTATTTAGTTAATTATTTTTCAAGATGATTAATAGATAAATTCCTCAAGTCCAACAAGTTATTTTAGAATTTTTGGGGTTCCATATCTTGCGCTAGCTACAGATTACTACAGACTGTTCTGTTTTTGACAGATTCTGTTTTTCGTGTGTTGTTTGCTTATTTTGATGAATCTATGGCTAGTAAAATAGTTTATAATCCATAGATAAGTTGGGATACATTAGGTTTAACACCAATATAAATAAATAATGAGTTCATTACAGTACCTTGAAGTGGTCTTTTGTTTTCTTTCGCTAATGGAGCTCACGAGTTTTGTATTTTGAGTTTTGTGTTGTGAAGTTTTCAAGTTTTGGGTGAATTCTTTTGATGGATCATGGAACAAGGAGTGGAAAGAGCCTAAGCTTGGGGATGCCCATGGCACCCCCAAGATAATCCAAGGACACCAAAAAGTCAAAGCTTGGGGATGCCCCGGAAGGCATCCCCTCTTTTCGTCCACTTCCATCGGTAATTTACTTGGAGCTATATTTTTATTAGCCAACATGATATGTGTTTTGCTTGGAGCGTCTTGTATTATTTGTGTCTTTGTTTGTTAGTATGCGACAATCATCCTTTCTGTACACACCTTTTGAGAGAGCCATACATGAATTAAAATTTGATAGAATACTCTATGTGCTTCACTTATATCTTTTGAGCGTAGTAATTTTGCTCTATGTGCTTCACTTATATATTTTGAGCTAAGTAGTTCTGCTCTATGTGCTTCACTTATATCCTTTGAGCTAGATAATTTTGCTCTATGTGCTTCACTTAAATCTTTTAGAGCACGGTGGTGGATTCATTTTAAAGAAACTATTGATCTCTCATGCTTCACTTAAATTAATTTGAGAGTCTCTTAATAGCATGGTAATTTTCCTAATAATAATATGCTTGGTATTCAAGATTTGTGAAACTTTATTTTGAGTGTGTTGAATACTAAGAAAAGATTGAAGTATGATAATTGTTTTGAGATATGGAGGTGATAATATTAAAGTGATGCTAGTTGAGTAGTTGTGAATTTAAAGAATACTTGTGTTGAAGTTTGTGATTCCCATAGCATGCACGTATGGTGAACCGTTATGTGATGAAGTCGGAGCATTATTTATTTATTGATTGTCTTCCTTATGAGTGGTGGTCGGGGATGAGCAATGGTCTTTTCCTACCAATCTATCCCCCTAGGAGCATGCGCGTAATACTTTGCTTTGATAACTTCTAGATTTTTGCAATAAGTATATGAGTTCTTTATGACTAATGCTGAGTCCATGGATCATACACACTCCCACCCTTCCACCCTTGCTAGCCTCTCTAATACCGCGCAACTTTCGCCGGTATCATACACCTACCATATACCTTCCTCAAAACAGCCACCATACCTACCTATTATGGCGTTTCCATAGCCATTCCGAGATATATTGCCATGCAACTTTCCACCATCTAGTTCATGATGACACATCCATCATTGTCATATTGCTTAGCATGATCATGTAGTTGACATAGTATTTGTGGCAAAGCCACCATTCATAATTCTTTCATACTTGTCACTCTTGATTCATTGCATATCCCGGTACACCGCCGGAGGCATTCATATAGAGTCATACTTTGTTTTAGTATCGAGTTGTAATCATTGAGTTGTAAATAAATAGAAGTGTGATGATCATCATTCAATAGAGAATTGTCCCAAAAAAGGCCAAAGAAAAAAAAAGAAGGCCCCAAAAAAAGGGGGCAATTCTACTATCTTTTTTTCCACACTTGTGCTTCAAAGTAGCACCATGATATAGAGAGTCTCATATATTGTGCTTCAAAGTAGCACCATGTTCTTCATATAGAGAGTCTCATATGTTGTCACTTTCATATACTAGTGGGAATTTTATGTTATAGAATTTGGCTTGTATATTCCAATGATGGGCTTCCTCAAATTGCCCTAGGTCTTCATGAGCAAGCAAGTTGGATGCACACCCACTAGTTTCTTTTGTTGAACTTTCATACATTTATAGCTCTAGTGCATCCGTTGCATGGCAATCCCTACTCACTCACATTGATATCTATTGATGGGCATCTCCATAGCCCGTTGATACACCTAGTTGATGTGAGACTATCTTCTCCTTTTTGTCTTCTCCACAACCACCATTCTATTCCACCTATAGTGCTATATCCATGGCTCACGCTCATGTATTGCGTGAAGATTGAAAAAGTTTTGAAAAAGTTAGAGTATGAAACAATTGCTTGGCTTGTCATCGGGGTTGTGCATGATTTAAATACTTTGTGTGGGGAAGATGGAGCATAGCCAGACAATATGATTTTGTAGGGATAACTTTCTTTGGCCATGTTATTTTGAGAAGACATAATTGCTTTGTTAGTATGCTTGAAGTATTATTATTTTCTATGTCAATACAAACTTTTGTCTTGAATCTTTCTAATCTGAATATTCATACCACAATTAAGAAGATTTACATTGAAATTATGCCAAGTAGCACTCCGCATCAAAAATTCTCTTTTTATCATTTACCTACTCGAGGACGAGCAGGAATTAAGCTTGGGGATGCCTGATACGTCTCCAACGTATCTATAATTTTTGATTGCTCCATGCTATATTATCTACTGTTTTGGACTATATTGGGCTTTATTTTCCACGTTTATATTATTTTTGGGACTAACCTATTAACCGGAGGCCCAGTCCAGAATTGTTGTTTTTTTGCCTATTTCAGTGTTCCGGATAAACAGAATATCAAACGGAGTCCAAACGGAATAAAATCTTCGGGAACGTGATTTTCTCACCGAACGTGATCCAGGAGACTTGGACCCAACTGCAAGGGATCAAAGAGGAGGTCACCAGGGTGGGGGCGCGCCCCCCTGCCTCGTGGGCCCCTCGGTGCTCCACCGACGTACTCCTTCCTCCTATATATACACACGTACCCCCAAACAATCAGAATAGGAGCCAAAAACCTAATTCCACTGCTGCAACTTTCTGTATCCACGAGCTCCGCCGGAAGAGGGCCGTCATCACGGAGGGCTTCTACATCATCGTAGCCCCGATGAAGTGTGAGTAGTTTACCTCAGACCTTCGGGTCCATAGTTAGTAGCTAGATGGCTTCTTCTCTCTCTTTGAATCTCAATACAAAGTTCTCCCCCTCTCTTGTGGAGATCTATTCGATGTAATCTTCTTTTTGCGGTGTGTTTGTTGAGACCGATGAATTGTGGGTTTATGATCTAGTCTATCTATGAATAATATTTGAATCTTCTCTGAATTCTTTTATGTATGATTGGTTATCTTTGCAAGTATCTTCGAATTATCCGTTTGGTTTGGCCAACTAGATTGGTAGTTCTTGCCATGGGAGAAGTTCTTAGCTTTGGGTTCGATCTTGCGGTGTCCTTACCCAGTGACAGAAGGGGCAGCAGGGCACGTATTGTATCGTTGCCATCGAGGATAACAAGATGGGGTTTATTTCATATTGCATGAATTTATCTCTCTACATCATGTCATCTTGCTTAAGGCGTTACTCTATTTTTAACTTAATACTCTAGATGCATGCTGGATAGCGGTCGATGAGTGGAGTAATAGTAGTAGATGCAGAATCGTTTCGATCTACTTGTCACGAATGTGATGCCTATATACATGATCATGCCTAGATATTCTCATAACTATGCTCAATTCTGTCAATTGCTCAACAGTAATTTGTTCACCCACCGAAGAATACTTATGCTCTCGAGAGAAGCCACTAGTGAAACCTATGGCCCCCGGGTCTATTCTCATCATATCAATCTCCATTACTTTAATCTTGCTTTGCTTTTTACTTTGCTTTTAATTTTTACTTTGCATCTTTATACCGAAAATACCAAAAATATTATATCTATCAGATCTCACTCTCGTAAGTGACCGTGAAGGGCTTGACAACCCGTAATCGTGTTGGTTGCGAGTAGCTATCGCTTTGTGCAGGTACGAGGGACTTGAGTGTGGGCTCCTACTGGATTGATACCTTGGTTCTCAAAAACTGAGGGAAATACTTACGCTACTCTCCTGCATCATCCCTTCCTCTTCGGGGAAAACCAACGCAAGCTCAAGACGTAGCAGGAACCATGGAGCCGCCGCCTCTCCCGCCGTGAAGTCCCCGGACATCCGACTCCCGGCCTTTGCCAACCTTCCCGTGGCCGCCCTGGTGTTCCCGGCCTCCTGCCCGCGGTGTTCGCCGCCGCTTCTCTGCTTCCTGATGAGCAGGGGATGAGGCGCCCGCTCACCACCTGCTCTCGTTGGCCGCGACGCCTGGGACCATGTCGACCTCCCCGGCTCGCCTTCTGCATCATGCGTCGACACCATGCCAAGCCACCACCGTCCCCGCGATGTCCCTGTAGCCAAGTTGATGCCGATGACCTCTACATCTCCATGGACGCACTGCTGGAGCTCCGCGCCCCGCCTTCCTCCGCCTTGCCTGTGGTCTCCGCTGCACCAGGTCCGGCAGCCCCGCGTCGAGCATCGCCTCTTCTCTGACCTCCTCGCTCGACTCCTTGTTGAATCCGGCAGGTTCCCGTCGCTGCGCCGCCCGGGTCGCCCCTGCTTCACGCCTACGCCGCCGTGCCCTGCATCCCGCAGCCAGCCGCCTCTGCCTCGTCCGGTTCGACCGAGACGAGGAGCGCCGAGTCGCAAGCCCCTGCGCCTCAAGCCTCTTCCGCCGGAAAGCCCTGCCACCGCCGCCGTGCCAAGTTCCCGCTGCCGCTGCGAGCCACCTCTTCTTCATCTCTCTCCAGTGAGGATGAAGCTAGCACGCGTGGATTGATCGGGTCCTGCTCATGTTGACCGCGCCTCCAAGGTCCAGCCTGCCTCCCCACGCCAGTCGCAGCGCTCTGCCAGGCCGGTATATCTCTATCTCCTGCAGCCGGCCCTTCATCCTCAACCGGGCCAAGCCCAATGTGAGCAGCCCCTTCTAGCCCCTGTGCACTGTTGGGTCTGTCTCAAATTCGGCCCAGTGGATGTTTTTTTTGGTTCTGCGATTTTGCTATTTAACCAGGGATTTACAGATTTGCAGAAAAACCCTCGCACTTCATGCATATAATAACTCATTAACCGAGCAACGTATTAAAATGATTTATATATGAAAAATGACTAGAATTTCATCTAGGTTCATAATATGCCACTTTGATGCATGTTTCAAATGTTTAAAATGAAGTTTGCTTTAATTTGCTTAAATAACATGCTAAAACGGTTTAATTCATAACTAAATAACCGTAGCTCCAAACTTAACAAACTTTATATGTAAATGGGGTGGAAAAATGCCTAGTTTAACATGGTGCACTCATATTGCATGTTTAATAGCTCTAAAATTGTGTTGAGGGCAAAAAAGTGCCAACATTCAATTATTGCATATGGGGACTTTCCGGAATTGTTGTTGTTGTTCCGGCCTCATTTAAACTAGCCTAGATGTGTAGTTTTCCTTTGGTTCACCCCTTGCCATGTTAAACAACATTTAATATTGTTGAGTACCTAAACGAGATCGAACTAAATAACTTGTTGTGGTGTTTCGTCAATATGCAACTCGTTGCATATTGATCTCCACTTAATTTGTAGAATTGCCTGTGCACTTTGCCATGCCATGCCTCATTAATCCGGACAAGCATCATACTTGGTTTTGCATCATGTCATGCTTATGTGGTGGTTGTTTACTATGTTGTTTACTTCTTTCCGGTGTTGCTTCTTTGGGTTGGTTCTGATAATGTTGCGCTTGTGAGGATTCGTTTGACTACGTCCGTTTGTCTTCTTCATGGACTCGTTCTTCTTCCTTGCGGGATTTCAGGCAAGATGATCATACCCTTGAAATCACTTCTATCTTTGCTTGCTAGTTGCTCGCTTTTTTGTTATTCCTATGTTGCGATACCTACCACTTGCTATATCATGCCTCCCATATTGCCATGTCAAACCTCTAACCCACCTTGTCCTAGCAAACCGTTGTTTGGCTATGTTACCGCTTTACTCAGCCCCTCTTATAGCGTTGCTAGTTGCAGGTGAAGATTGGAGTTTGTTCCTTGTGGGAACATTATTATTGTTGGGATATCACAATATCTCTTATTTAATTAATGCACCTATATACTTGGTAAAGGGTGGAAGGCTCGACCTTATGCCTGGTGTTTTGTTCCACTCTTGCCGCCCTAGTTTCCGTCATACCAGTGTTATGTTCCTTGATTTTGCGTTCCTTACGCAGCTGGGTTATAATGGGAACCCCTTGACAGTTCGCCTTGAATAAAACTCCTCCAACAAGGCCCAACATTGGTTTTACCATTTGCCACCTAGCATTTTCTTTCCCTTGGGTTCTGCAGACTCAAGGGTCATCTTTATTTAAACCTCCGGGCCAGTGCTCCTCTAAGTGTTGGTCCAACCTGTCTACTACCGGTGGCCACCAGGGGCAACTCTGGGCTGGCCTACCGGAACCATGGACAATCCGGTGTGCCTTGAGAACAAGATATGTGCAGCTCCTATCGGGATTTGTTGACACATTCGGGTGGCTTTGCTGGTCTTGTTTTACCATTGTCAAAATGTCTTGTAACAGGGATTCCGAGTCTGATCGGGTCTTCCCGGGAGAAGGAATATCCTTCGTTGACCGTGAGAGCTTGTGATGGGCTAAGTTGGGACACCCCTGCAGGGTTTGAACTTTTGAAAGTCGTGCCCGTGGTTATGGGCAGATGGGAATTTGTTAATGTCCGGTTCTAGAAAACTTGACACTTAACTTAATTAAAATGCATCAACCGCGTGTGTAGCCGTGATGGTCTCTTCTCGGCGGGGTCCAGGAAGTGAACACGGTGTTGGAGCTATGCTTGAACGTAAGTAGTTTCAGGATCACTTCTTGATCACTTCTAGTTCACGACCGTGCCTTGCCTTCTCTTCTCGCTCTCATTCGCGTATGTTAGCCACCATATATACTAGTGCTTGTTGCAGCTCCACCTCATACCTTTTACCTACCCATAAGCTTAAATAGTCTTGATCGCGAGGGTGTGAGATTGCTGAGTCCCCGTGACTCACAGATTACTTCCAAAACCAGTTGCAGGTGTCGTTGATACGTGTGCAAGTGACGCAACCGATTGAGTTGTTTCGTTTCCAGTTGATCACTAGTGGAGCCCAGTCGGGGCGATCGGGGATCTAGCATTAGGGTTGGTCTTCTTTTATTTTGGTTCCATAGTCATACCTTGTTTGTATCCGTATGATGTAATGCTATATTCATGTATTGTGTGAAGTGGTGATTGTAAGCCAACTCTGTATCTCTTTCTTATTCAGTACATGGGATGTGTAAAGATTACCCCTCTTGCTACATGCCTACAATGCGGTTATGCCTCTAAGTCGTGCTCCCACATGTGGGAGATATAGCCGCATCATGGGTGTTACAAGTTGGTAATCAGTGCCTTCCCCGACTTAGGAGCCCCCTGCTTGATCGAATCGCCGGCGTTGTTGAGTCTAGAAAAATGTTTTGAGTCGTATAGGATTATATATATATCGGAGAGTAGGATTCTTTTTACTCCTCAGTCCCTTCGTCCCTCTGGTGAGGCATCCAGACATAGAGTTTTGACTATTCTCTCCTCAAATGTCACTAATTTTTTTTAGGATCACGCGGGTATCTTGGAATCATTCCGATGGTTTTGTGACGAGAACATTGTTCTTGGTGCCTCCTGACATTTAGGGGTTATGGCAGTGTCCCGGGGAGTTGAGCTCCGAGGTGTTGTCGTCACAATTTTATCGTTGAAATTCTGGAATACCTGAGTATCGCCGACATCGAAAATCTCTTTTATGCAGTTGTTGGTGAGATAACCTCGACGCCACCCAGTACTGGGGCGGGAGTTCGGGAGTATTGCCATAACTCGTACAACGGATGCTTTTCGAAGGTTGAGGTAAACGGTTTTCGAAGGTTTCTTGGTTATGTGTTGAAGGATGGATACAGCTGGATGTAGGATTTGCTAGTTTTGGGTGAGATATTATGCTTCCCCTGTATCCCCAACACCTGATTGCATAACCATAAAGTTTTGGGAGTTTATAAGTGGGAATTCAAGTAGCTCTTAGGATATCTTTCCGACAAATGCATGATATGAAATTGGGGTTCGACATCTAGTAGTCCGCCTATCCACGGTTGGTTTTACAGTGGTCTCGTCGTGTCTTAAAGAGTCCTTGGCTATGCTGACTCGGGGACGCTTCGTATGTCATGTGCACTGCCTTGTACATGATGGTGATGTACGATCGAGCCCGTGTGGTCCCCACCACGAAAACTTCGGACCAAATCTCTATCATATGTTTGTTCCGGCTTATTTTGCAAGCCAATCTTTGTTTTGTTTTGAGTGGTGGTATTCGAGTTGCTTCAAAGTCAAGTGTTGATTCCATACCTTTCCTAAACGGTGTTCTCATACTCCGATGTGAATACCAATCCTTCATGATAATCGAGATTGTCATGTCAATCCTTTTCAACCGGGGTGTTTTCTCTTCAAGTGGATCCGATCACTTCAACATCTGCAAGATCACCTCTTGGTTTTTTCCAACGTTGTTCAATTCATCTGTCCTCAAGTTGCCTTTGTTTTTCCCGCCCACCCACCCTTTTTATTCAAGGACTCAAATTTCTTAATCAAGTATCCATCTTATTGATGGGAAGTCTTTTCAGTCTTTTCTAATGGAGCTTGAAGTTCATCATTCTTCGTTCTTTTCCTTCTCTGGTGGATTAAATTCAAGCCTTTAATGTTTTTCATATTCCTTTCCTTGTTTAAAATGACTTCTCATGCCGGTAAACCTCTTAATCATTCACTTCTCGCTATTCATTTGTTCGGGAGTGCTGAAGATATCTCAGAAGGCTCGTCTTGTCATTCAAGATCCGTTCAACCTATTTTGAGGTTGTTATCTTATTCAAGCCATTTATCTCAACAGGTGCAATCTCTCTTTTCAAGTAATCGTTCATTGGTGTATCTTTTGAGTGGGCCCTAACCCACAGGTTTTTTTCCCAGGATCTTACCTAATTCTTCTTATTCTCCCGAAGTTATTCTCAAATCTTCTAAAGTTTGACGTAAGAATGAATTGTCATCAGTCGTTTGTATTGCTCCAAGATCTTTCAAATTCTTATCATTGTTGGTTCAGCATCCTCGCTTTTCATTATTCCAGAGTGCCTCAATAACTCATGTTGGTGTTTCGTGTTGTCATTCTTAACTTTTGAACACCGAAGAAGAGTTTTCCTTCCATATCTTGCTCCATTCTCTTCAAGATTAAGGGTGCTAGCTTGATGCCATCCTCTCACAATTGTTTTCGATTGTGAGATTTCTTTTCACCTATCCGGAGCTATTCAAGATTCTTTTCATTTTGATTATCTGGAGCCCATCATCTAAGATTTATTCATTCCATCTTTCGGTTCCTGTTCTCCAAATCTTACCGGTGCAGCATTCAAGTATTCTCTAATCAGCTCGTGATCTCTTCGTTCACTTGTATCTAAATACTCTCAAGTATCTTCATTCGTTTTCCAATTCTAGCCGGTGATTTGTGCCTTTGCTACTCTCATTTTCAATTCTTACGGTGGTTCATTCAAGATTCTCTTCTTTCGTTTATCATATCAATTCATTCGTTGTTTCAATCCTACCGGTGGTTTGTTGAAGACCTTCCCAAGTTTGACGCTATATCTATCTTAATCCTTTCTACGAGAATAAGTAGGATGCCAAATCCAATGTGGGTCATCAATTTAATCGGTGAAGGATAGGCATGACGTAATTCTTATTCTTGCTTCATCCAAGTGATTAATTCCTTATTCTGGAGGCTCATCAAATTCTCGGTTTCATTTGTTTCATCTTTTATTTTCCCGGAGTTCCAAACTCTTTCAAGTATGTCACCACGAAGATCCATCTAAATCATTACAAGGTTTCACCTTGTGTTTTCAACTTCTCTTTCTTTTCGTTATCCTTTTGTTTACCGGAGTTCTTCATGGAGGCTCTACATGATGGTTCATCAAGGATTTAATTTCGTCTCGAATTGTTCATTGAGGTTCTTTTCAGAGGAGCTCATGTTTTCTTCATCTTGCAATCCGGAGTGCAATTGTTCTCCCTTATCTTTTGAGGTGGTAATATATCATTCTTCATTCACAAGAATGAGGTATGTTAAATCCATCAATCTCTTCATCGTAGTTATCTTCAATTATATTTCACCTAAAACCTTCCCTAAGGATTGTTGCTATTGCGGTGCTTATCAATAATCCAAGTTTCCTCCTATTCTCAAGATGAAAGATGCTTTCATCTCTCCGTCGCTCTCAAGAAAGCAATTGTTTTCATTTGTGGTAGGTTTTCACCTCAAGTTCTTGAGATGTTTTCCATAAGCCCTCAACAAACCTGTTCTTTTCGTTGTTGATTTCCGAACAACTCCGTTCAATCCTTCTTTTTAAGGATGCTCTCTCAAATTCATTTGAGGTAGAACATGTTGTTTTTATTCTCCATTCTTTTCTTTGCATTCTTTCATTTCTTCCGGAGGCATTGTGATGATGCTCTCTTCACACATCATCTCGTATTGTGAAGATCATGTTCTTTTCTTTGCTTATCTATTCAGCCGGAGTGTCGTGTTTTATTTCGAGCTCTCTCATCTTATCAAATTTTGCCTCCCTTCTCAACCGGAGTGCTGTCTGAAATCTTTCTTACCCCTTGTGCCATTCTTTCAATAGTTTCGAAGACAGTGTGTTGTTGATTTCATCAAGCATACTCTCATCTTGTCAAGTTCTTATTCAATTCCTTTTCTTTTCAGTCAGAATGCTGCCCAAATTATATCATTCTTTTTACTTCTCTATCTTGTTTTAAATGGAGTGTCATTTCTATCATTCCTCTTCTAACCGAAGTCTCATCCAAGTGCTTTCATTTTGCCAAGTTCATATTCTATGCCTTCCATTTCTAACCGTAGTGTTGTCATAATTGATCTGTATCGTTCCTTGTACATCTCGTTTCTACTGGAGTGCTTGCATGTACTTCTTGTCCATTGCAACCCTTTTCTTATGTCTTTCAACCTACAAGGGCCTAGTAAGGTTCCTTGTTCCTCATTTCTAACGGAGTGGTTTCAACTTCGTTCATCTCCGTTTTATTCTTTTCTCGAAGTTGTTCAACCTTTCAAGGTTCTTTGGTTTCACTCGTTTGTCAAAGAAGCAACTTAGTTTTACCTCTTCTTTTCCTCTTCTGTTTTCCCTCCGGTGCCATCCTAGATCTCGGGACGAGATCCTCTCGTAGTGGTGGAGTGTTGTAACGCCCCGAGACCATTGCGCCAGGTGTCTTCCAGTTATTTACTATTGTTGTCTTGTCATTTGCTTGCGTGTTGCATCTTCCCATGTCATAATGTGCATTGCATCATCATGTTTTCAAAACTTGCATCTGTCCCGGTCTCCCAGTTCCTTCCGTTGTCCATTCTGAGCCAAGACACACATGAGCGCGCCCGCAGCACACCCGAAATATTATTTTATAAGTGGCCGTAAAATGTTCTTGGAATTGGATGAAAGTTGGCGTGCAGTGTTGTTTTGTTGTCAGTAGAGCACCTGCCAAGTTTCATCGCATTCGGAGTCCGTTTGATGCCCCAACGGATAACTATAGCGGCAATATAGCCGGTCTAACGTCGGACGTTTTCGGTCTCCGGAAATAGTCGTCGGGCCTCTCTCTCTTCTCTTCTCTTAGCCCAAGGCCTTCTTCACAGTCCACTACCACCGCGAGGCCCAATCTAACCTCTCTCGTCAGCCCGCGGCCCTCCTCGCACGCGCGTCCGGAAAGCTGTCTCAGACCCGACCCGAACAGTCGTCACCGTTGGATCCGGATCATCCCCAAACATCTACAAAACATCATCGTTTTATTATTTGGACTCCCTAGCCTATTTTTCGCGATCGTCCGATTGCAATCAGAGGGACGAGGTAGGCCCTAACCTAATATGTGATGTATATATAGCCCCCCTTTTATGCATTCTAGTCAAACCACTAATTTCTAGGGATCCTACCCTAGCGCCGCCGCCACTCTCTCGGGATCCCTCCCGATCCAAACCCACCAATTACCAGCCCCTCTTGATTCGCTCCATCCCGAGCACCTCTGCCTGAGCTCCTCCCGCAGCTCCCCATCGCCCTCGACCGTGCCTCGTTGTCCGTCCGACACCGGCGACCGAAACCTCGCCGGAGATGAGTGCCCCGATAGCCCCACTCCTTCTTCCCTCCTGCTTCTCAACCTCTTTTTCTCATGATCTCCCCTTCCTTTGTCTATTCTTCTCTCACAGGGAACCATGGAGCCGCCGCTTGGAGCTCCATGACCGCCTCTCCCGCTGTCAAGTCCCCGGACCGCCGACTCCCGGCCTCCTCCCCGCGGTGTTCGGCGCCGCTGCTCTGCTTCCTGATGAGCAAGGGATGAGGCGCCGGCTCACCTCCCGCTCCCGTTGGCCGCTACGCCCGGGACCACGTCGACCTCCCCGGCTCGCCTTCTACGTCGTGTGTCGACAACACGCCAAGCCGCCATCGTCCCCGCGATCTCCCTGCAGCCAAGTCGACGCCACTGTCCTCTGCATCGCCATGGATGCGCAGCTGGAGCTCCACGCCCCGCCTTGCTCCGCCTTGCTTGTGGTCTCCGCTGCACCAGGTCCAGTAGCCCCGCGTCGAGCATCGCCTCTTCCCCGACCTCCTCGCTCGACTCCTTGTCGAATCCGGCAGGTTCCCATCGCTGCGACGCTCGGGTCGCCCCTGCTTCCCACCTGCGCCACCGTGCCCTGCATCCCGCAGCCAGCCGCCTCTGCCTTGTCCGGTTCGAGCGAGACGAGGAGCGCTGAGCCGCATGCCCCTGCGCCTCTAACCTGTTCCGCCGGAAAGCCCTGCCACCGCCGCCGTGCAAAGTTCCCGCTGCCGCTGCGAGCCACGTCTTCTGCATCTCTCTCTAGCGAGGACGAAGCTAGCACGCGTTGTTTGATCGGGTCCTGCTCATGTTGACCGCGCCTCCAAGGCCCAACCTGCCTCCCCACACCAGTCCCAGCGCTCTGCTAGGCCGGCCTGTCTCTATCTCCTGCAGCCGCCCTTCTTCCTCAACCGGGCCAAGCCCAATGTGAGCAGCCCCTTCTAGCCCCTGTGCACTGTTGGGTCTGTCTCAGATTCGGCCCAGTGGATGTTTTTTTTTTGGTTCTGCGATTTTGCTATTTAAGCAGGGATTTACAGATTTGCAGAAAAACCCTCGCACTTCATGCATATAATAACTCATTAACCGATCATCGTATTAAAATGATTTATGTATGAAAAATGACTAGAATTTCATCTAGTTTCATAATATGCCACTTTCATGCATGTTTGAAATGTTTAAAATGATGTTTGCTTTAATTTGCTTAAATAACATGCTAAAACGGTTTAATTCATAACTAAATAACCGTAGCTCCAAACTTAACAAACTTTATATGTAAATGGGGTGGAAAATTCCTAGTTTAACATGGTGCACTCATCTTGCATGTTTAATAACTCTAAAATTGTGTTTAGGGCAGAACAGTACCAACATTCAATTATTGCATATGGGGACTTTCCAGAATTGTTGTTGTTGTTCCGGCCTCATTTAAACTTGCCTAGATGTGTAGTTTTCCTTTGCTTCTCCCCTTGCCATGTTAAACAACATTTAATATTGTTGAGTACATAAACGAGATCGAACTAAATAACTTGTTGTGGTGTTTCGTGAATATGCAACTCGTTGCGTATTGATCTCCACTTAATTTGTAGAATTGCTTGTGCACTTTGCCATGCCATGCCTCATAAATCCGGACATGCATCATACTTGGTTTTGCATCATGTCATGCTTATGTGGTGGTTGTTTACTATGTTGTTTGCTTCTTTCCGGTGTTGCTTCTTCGGGTTGGTTCCGATAATGTTGCTCTTGTGAAAATTCATTCGACTACGTCCGTTTGTCTTCTTCATGGACTCGTTCTTCTTCGTTACAGGATTTCAGGCAAGATGATCATACCCTCGAAATCACTTCTATCTTTGCTTGCTAGTTGCTCGCTCTTTTGCTATGCCTATGCTGCGATACCTACCACTTGCTATATCATGCCTCACATATTGCCATGTCAAACCTCTAACCCACCTTGTCCTAGCAAACCGTTGTTTGGCTATGTTACCACTTTACTTAGCCCCTCTTATACCGTTGCTGGTTGCAGGTGAAGATTGGAGTTTGTTCCTTGTGGGAACATGATTATTGTTGGGATATCACAATATCTCTTATTTAATTAATGCACCTATATACTTGGTAAAGGGTGGAAGGCTCGACCTTATGCCTAGTGTTTTGTTCCACTCTTGTCGCCCTAGTTTCCGTCATACCGGTGTTATGTTCCTTGATTTTGTGTTCCTTACACGGTTGGGTTATAATGGGAACCCCTTTACAGTTCGCCTTGAATAAAACTCTTCTAGCAAGGCCCAACATTGGTTTTACCATTTGCCACCTAGCCTTTTCTTTCCCTTGGGTTCTGCAGACTCAACGGTCATCTTTATTTAAACCCCCGGGCCAGTGCTCCTCTGAGTGTTGGTCCAACCTGTCAGCTGCCGGTGGCCACCAGGGGCAACTGTGGGCTGACCTACCGGAACCTTGGACAATCTGGTGTAACCTGAGAACGAGATATGTGCAGCTCCTATCGGGATTTGTGGGAACATTCGGGTGGCTTTGCTGGTCTTGTTTTACCATTGTCGAAATGTCTTGTAACCGGGATTCCGAGTCTGATCGGGTCTTCCTGGGAGAAGGAATATCCTTCGTTGACCGTGAGAGCTTAAGATGGGCTAAGTTGGGACACCCCTGCAGGGTTTTGAACTTTCGAAAGTCGTGCCCGCAGTTATGGGCAGATGGGAATTTGTTAATGTCCGTTTGTAGAAAACTTGACACTTAACTTAATTAAAATGCATCAACCGCGTGTGTAGCCGTGATGGTCTCTTCTCGACCGGGTCCGGGAAGTGAACATGGTGTTGGAGCTATGCTTGAACATAAGTAGTTTCACGATCACTTCTAGTTCACGACCGTGCCTTGCCTTCTCTTCTCGCTCTCATTCGCGTATGTTAGCCACCATATATACTAGTGCTTGCTGCAGCTCCACCTCATAACTTTTACCTACCCATAAGCTTAAATTGTCTTGATCGCGAGGGTGTGAGATTGCTGAGTCCCCGTGACTCACAGATTACTTCCAAAACCAGTTGTAGGTGCCGTTGATACCCGTGCAAGTGACGCAACCGAGCTCAAGGAGGAGCTCGATGAAGATCGTGTGCGTTGAGTTGTTTCGTTTCCAGTTGATCAGTAGTGGAGCCCAATCGGGGCGATCGGGGATCTAGCATTAGGGGTGGTCTTCTTTTATTTTAGTTCCGTAGTCTGACCTTGTTTGTATCTGTATGATGTAATGCTATATTCATGTATTGTGTGAAGTGGTGATTGTAAGCCAACTCTGTGTCTCTTTCTTATTCAGTACATGGGATGTGTAAAGATTACCCGTCTTGCGACATGCCTACAATGCAGTTATGCCTCTAAGTCATGCTCCGACACGTGGGAGATATAGCCACATCATGGGTGTTATAGTGATTCCATAGGATAATAGTAGAAGTTTTGCACAAAAGTATTGGTGAGTAAGAGATACTGTTCGCCTTGGTCGTGGAGGAAGTCGGTGAGGCCTGCATTCTTTGCCAATTCATAAAAATCCTCATAAATCTTGGTTGCTCTCAAGAATTCATCGGAGTGCCATTCACACGGCCTAACCTCCGTGATGCGAGGCAAATTATATTTAAGCTTTTGTGCCTCTTCATTTTGCTTTTCCCTTGAGCTTCGACTCGATGAGCCCCTCAAATATCTCTTTATCATTTTCTGAAAAATTCTGAATTTTTTAGTAACTTCGAAATAAAAGTAAACCAAACTCAATAATATTGATAGCAACTACTCATACAAGTGCCTAGAGCCTATATCATGCATCAAAACTACTTTTGACCATATAAATTTGACATGCAAGCTCAAGAACAGGGTCACCTAAGCAACGAAAATTTGCAATGAATAATGCATTTGAACAAAAACTAATTGGACCAATGGAGGAGTCACATACCAAGGAACAATCTCCCCAAGCAGTTTTGTGAGAGGTGCTTTGAGCAAGGAGATCGAAAATGGCAGCGAAACGAGCTTCGACTCGGGTTTGAGCTGGATATTCATGTTTGGGGGAGGAAGAAGAAGTGTATGGGTGAAAGGATAAGTGGAGGGGGGCACCGTGGGCCCACGAGGCAGGGGCGCGCGCCCAGGGGGTAGGGCGCGCCCTCCACCCTCGTGGGCAGGTGGTTGACCCCCCCTGTTATGTTCTTCGTGCCAAATATTCTCAAATATTCTGGAAAAAACATATTTAAATTTGGGGGCATTTGGAGAACTTTTATTTTCGAGGTATTTTTATATTGCAAGGATAATCAGATAATAGACAGAAAAATATTTATTTATATTTTATTTAATATAAATAATAGAAAGTAAAAGGAGGGTATAGAAGGTTATGCCTTCTAGTTTCATCCATCTCATGATCATCAAAAGGAATCCACTAACAAGGTTGATCAAGTCTTGTTAACGAACTCATTCCGAATAACATGGAACCGGAGAAATTTCGAATAACACTATGTTACCTCAATAGGGATATGCACATCCCCAATAATAAGAATATCATATTTCTTCTTGACAGTAGGAAGAGAAAATTCAAAACCTCCAAATATAATCGATGGAATCTTTCCAATAGAGTTGATACTATGAACTTGAGGTTGTTTCCTCGGAAAGTGTACCGTATGCTCATTACCATTAACATGAAAAGTGACATTGCCTTTAGTGAAATCAATAGCAGCCCCTGCAGTATTCAAAAAGGGTCCTCCAAGAATAATAGACATACTATCGTCCTCGGGAATATCAAGAAAAACAAAGTCCGTTAAAATAGTAACGTTTGCAACTACAACAGGCACATCCTCACAAATACCGACATGTATAACAGTTGATTTATCAGCCATTTGCAAAGATATTTCAGTAAGTGTCAACTTATTCAATTCAAGTCTACGATATAAAGAGAGAGGCATAACACTAACACCGGCTCCAAGATCACATAAAGCTGTTTTAACATAGTTTCTTTTAATGGAGCATGGTATAGTGGGTACTCCTGGATCTCCAAGTTTCTTTGGTATTCCACCCTTAAAAGTATAATTAGCAAGCATGGTGGAAATTTCATCTTCAGGTATCTTTCTTTTATTTGTAATTATACCTTTCATGTACTTAGCATAAGGATTGGTTTTGAGCATATCAGTTAATCGCATACGCAAAAAGATAGGTCTAATCATTTCAGCAAAGCCCTCAAAATCCTCGTCATCCTTTTTCTTGGATGGTTTGGGAGGAAAAGGCATGGGTTTCTGAACCCAAGGCTCTCTTTCTTTAACATGTTTCCTAGCAACAAAGTCTTTCTTATCATAACATTGATTCTTTGATTGTGGGTTATCAAGATCAACAGCAGGTTCAATTTCTATATCATTATCATTACTAGGTTGAGCATCATCATGAACATTATCATTAACATTATCACTAGTTTCAAGTTCATGACCAGATTGTGTTTCAGCATCAGAAATAGAAATATCATTTGGATTCTCAGGTGTTTCAGTAACAGGTTCACTAGAAGCATGCAAAGTCCTATCATTTTTATTTTTCTTCTTTTTAGATGAACTAGGTGCATCTATATTATCTCTCTGAGAATCTTGCTCAATTCTTTTAGGATGCTCTTCAGGATACAAAGGTTCCTGATTCATTCTACCACCTCTAGTCATAATTCTAACAGCATTATCATTATCCTTACTATTCAATTCATTGAGCAAATCATTTTGACCTTTAAGTACTTGTTCTACTTGAGTGGTAACCATAGAAGCATGTTTACTAATAAGTTTAAGTTCACCTTTGACATTAGCCATATAATCACCCAAGTGTTCAAGAATATTTGAATTGTATTTCAATTGTCTACCAAAATAAGCATTAAAATCTTCTTGCTTAGCCATAAATCTATCAAACTCATCTAAACATGGGCTAGCAAATTTAGTAAATGGGATTTCAACTTTATCATATCTGTAGAGAGAATTTACCTTACTACCTGTGTCGGGACCATGAGTTTCTTAAATAGGTAAAGGATTGAGATCATGTGTTTCTTCAACAGGCGATAAATTAAGACCATGTATTTCTTCAATAGGAGGTAAATTTTTAACATCTTCAGCTTTAATACCCTTTTCTTTCATAGATTTCTTTGCCTCTTGCATATCTTCTGGACTGAGAAATAGAATACCCCTCTTCTTTGGAGTTGGTCTAGGAATAGGCTCAGGACCTGGCTCCGAAGGTGTCCAATTATTTTCAGTTGTCAACATATTATTCAATAGAATTTCAGCTTCATCCGGTGTTCTTTCCCTGAAAACAGAACCAGCACAACTATCCTGGTAATCTCTGGAGGCATCGGTTAGTCCATTATAAAAGATATCAAGTATTTCATTTTTCTTAAGAGGATGATCACGCAAAACATTAAGTAATTGGAGAAGCCTCCCCCAAGCTTGTGGGAGACTCTCTTCTTCAATTTGCACAAAATTATATATATCCCTTAAAGCAGCTTGTTTCTTATGAGGAGGGAAATATTTAGCACAGAAGTAATAAATCATATCCTGGGGACTATGCACACAACCAGGATCAAGAGAATTAAACCATATCTTAGCATCACCCTTTAATGAGAATGGAAATATTTTAGGGATATAAAAGTAACGAGTTCCCTCATCTTTAGTGAATAGGGTGGCTATATCATTCAGTTTAGTAAGATGTGCCACAACAATTTCAGATTCATAACCATGAAAAGGATCAGATTCAACCAAAGTAATTATATCAGGATCAACAGAGAATTCATAATCCTTGTCAGTAACACAGGTGAAGTAGCAAAAGCAGTGTCAGGTTTCATTCAAGCATTTAGAGATTGCTTATTCCATTTAGCTAATAACCTTTTGAGTTCATATCTATCTTTGCAAGCTAAAATAGCTAAAGAAGCTTCTTGATCAAAAACATAACCCTTAGGAATAACAAGTGATTCCATCATCACTTTCATCAGTATTATCAGATTCAATATTTTCAATCTCACTAGCCCTAGCAAGTTGTTCATCAAGAAATTCACCAAGTGGCACAGTAGTATCGAGCATAGAAGTAGTTTCATCATAAGTATCATGCATACCAGAAGTGGCATCATCAATAACATGCGACATATCAGAACGAATAGCAGAAGCAGGTTTAGGTGTCGCAAGCTTACTCAAAACAGAAGGTGAATCAAGTGCAGAGCTAGATGGCAGTTCCTTACCTCCCCTCGTAGTTGATGGATAGATCTTGGTTTTTGGATCTCTCAAGATCTTCATAATGATAAGCAGATATATATCCCAAGTGAATCAAAGAATGGAGCTATGCTCCTCGGCAACGGCGCCAGAAAATAGTCTTGATAACCCACAAGTATAGGGGATCACAACAGTTTTCGAGGGTAGAGTATTCAACCCAAATTTATTGATTCAACACAAGGGGAGCCAAAGAATATTCTCAAGTATTAGCAGCTGAGTTGTCAATTAAACCACACCTGGAAACTTAATATTTGCAGCAAAGTGTTTAGTAGCAAAGTAATATGATATTAGTGGTAACGGTAGCAAAAGGTAACAATAGTAAAAGTAATGTTTTTGGTATTTTGTAGTGATCATAGCAATAGCAACGGAAAAGTAAATAAGCGAAGAACAATATATGGAAAGCTCGTAGGCAATGGATCGGTGATAGAGAATTATGCCGGATGCGGTTCATCATGTAACAGTCAAAACCTAGGATGACACAGAACTAGCTCCAGTTCATCAATGTAATGTAGGCATGTATTCCAAATATAGTCATACGTGCTTATGGAAAAGAACTTGCATGACATCTTTTGTCCTACCCTCCCATGGCAGCGGGGTCCTTATGGAAACTAAGGGATATTAAGGCCTCCATTTAATAGGATGCCGGAACAAAGCATTAACACATAGTGAATACATGAACTCCTCAAACTACGGTCATCACCGGTAAGTATCCCAATTATTGTCACTTCGGGGTTAACGGATCATAACACATAATAGGTGACTATAGACTTGCAAGATAGGATCAACAACTCTCATATATTGATGAAAACTTAATAGGTTCAGATCTGAAATCATGGCACTCGGGCCCTAGTGATGTCGGGGGTTTGGAGCAACATATGCCAACGGGTGGCTTATCATGGTGGGGGCGAGTAGAACGTCGCCGGTGCCTGGAAACGGGATGAGGCGAAGACATGCACGCCGGAAAATCTTACCCAGCTTCAAGGCTCTCCGAGGAGATAACACCCCTACTGCTGCTCTGCGGGGTCTCCGCATGATCTCTATGGTCAGGGGATTACACGGTTGCTCCTTGAGCTGTATCTGGTGGTAGGAGAGGGCAAGGCTAGATGCCTCCTTCTATATGGTATGGTATAGAACTACTAGCATCCAACCCTTTGCATGGGTGCCCCGGGGGGTTTATATAGGCCTACCCCCCGAGGGGTACAATCGTAATTCGACTGGGCGCGGGCCCAGCCGTCAGTGCCTCCGACCTCCGACTTCTCCTCCGACTGCTGGGGCCCGCCGAGTGGTGGGCCCCGCCGACTGGTCTGGTACGGAGCCGACAGGCCGCGTCCGGCGCGGGCGGGTCTTGCCGGCTGCTGATTACTGTAGCCGTGCTTCTGATGACGCAGGCTTGGTCATGGGGTCGTGGCAACAGCCCTGCCGCCTAGCGGGCGATCACTCTGGACACTCCCCATCTCATCTTGATTAATGGCGTGTGGGCCCCGGGGGAGGGCTCGGCTGACTCCCCCGGGCCGACTCTCGTCGGGTCTGACTGCTGGTTCTCCAGCCGTCTCCCGATGTCTTGCTGGCAGGTGGGCCCCACTGCTTCCAGGCCGTACAGACAAGCCATCGTGGGCACATGACTCGGTACTGTGGTGCTGATGTCAGGGCCGGCCGGGCAACAGTGCCACGCTGCATGGAGATCTTTCTGAGTACGGCGTGTTGTGGCCATGCCTGCCCTTGGTCAGGGGCGGGGAGTGGGCTTCACTGTAGCCATGCCCTCGCCCCGTCCCCTTCGGTGAGATCATGACTTGTTGAAGTCGCCGGCCGACTCCCCGAAGCCGGCTCCTCTGGAAGTCGTCCCTGGGACTCGGCCGTGAGCGGGCAGTCGGCCGCCCCGCTGCCGACTCCTCAGGAGGCGGCGCTTCGTCCCGGAGTCTTGAGGGGTGCAGTCTGCCCCGATGTCTTGAAAAGGTTATGGGGCTCGGGTTGGCCTACCCGTGGCCCATTACTCCGATAGTAGTCCCCGAAGCTGGTGAGGAGCCGCGGACGATCGGCCGAGAAGCCTCAGCAGTTTCTCTTTCCGGGTGCCCAACACATGGTCTTGATTGACTTCTACCGGGCTAACTATAAGGAGTCGGACTCGCCCAACTCATACTCACTCAATTCCGACTTGCTCAGTAGTTCGAACGTCGCGGCGGGATTTCAAGTGGCGTGCTAGCTAAGCATCCGGGCCGCCGCCCGTTCTTGGCCTGTCATGGAGGGCACGTGGCCAGGCCATCCTGCCAGCCCACGCGCGCGACGGGACAGACCCGTAGGCGGGGCCCTCCACTACCGCGCCTCGGCGCCCGAGCGGATCCGCTGCGACCCTGCAGGACGGTTGGGATTCCCGTGAAGTTACTGCACGCAGTAACTTTTCAGGGATCATGGGGGACGTGTGGTCGTGGGCGCAGTAAATCCCCACATCCGCCCCCTCGGCTTTGCAGCCCATGGGGCTATAAGTAGGGGGAAGAGGGGGGCACGCGCGCCCCTCCTTCCCACTATCTCTCGCTCTCTTCATCCTCGCTCTCCTTGCTCTCCTGCTTCCTCTCTTCTTCGCTCTGCCGCACGCCCAAGCTCCGGCCAACACCGCGGCGACCGCTTCGCGATGAGTTCCTCCTCCGCTACCGCGCCACCCCAGTGCGCTCCGGCACTTGGGACGGCTCCGATGTCCACGAAGACCATATCGAGTTCCTCCGCCGGACCCGTCGGCTTCCCAGCGAGGATCGCGTGAAGGTGCGTCTTGCGCCGAAGGGGGAGATTTCCCCCGCCCCGCAGGAGGGCGAGCGGGTCATCTTCCGCTCGCACTGCCTACGCGGGCTGGGGTTGCCGGCGAGCAGCTTCTTCCGGTCATTCATGGAGTTCTACGGACATCAGCCGCACCACCTCACCCCCAACACAGTGGTGCTGCTGTCCGCCTTCGTGGCTCTGTGCGAAGGCTTCCTCGGAGTCCTCCCCACCCTCGAGCTCTGGGGGGAGTTCTTCTTCTCCAAGCTCGGCACTCAGGCCGTGGGCGTGCCGGCTTAGTGTGGCGCCTTCATCGCCGTGCGAAGGACAGGAGCCGACAACCACTTCCCCTCCATCTCGCTGTTGAAGTCGGTGAAGATGTGGCAGAGGTCCTACTTCTACGTCAGGGACGTCGCCACGAGGGGCGACTGGGTCAATATTCCAGCCTTTGAAGTCGGCCCGCTGGCTGGCAGACTTCCCAATTGGTCATACCGGGCCAGGTCGCTGACGCCTGCGGGAGCCGGTGCCGTCACGCGACTCCGTGTGCTGACGCAGTTTGAGGGCCTGACTGGCCCGGACCTGCTGGCCGCCTTCGTCTCGCACCGAGTTCTCCCACTCCAAGGCCGCCCTCACATGATATGCTAGATGAGCGGGGGCCGCGACCCGAGTCGGATGTGCACCAAGGACATGCCTCACAAAGAGGTGGCCCTTATGGTGAACTACCTCTCGGACAATAGGCTCCCGGAGGACTGGCGATTCAGCAAGGAGCCATACTCCCGCGCCAACCCCCCACCCGTGGTGAGTCCCCTTTCTTTCTTTATTTGGATTGCCTTCTTCTTGCCGAGTTTGTTCTGATCAGTCTGCTCTGGTTAGGGTCCCCTTCTTCACCCGCCAGCCGGCACCTCGGGGCCGGCCCGTGAGTTCGTCGCCGACCGGGCAGAGAGCGACGTCGATGACCCTGATCTGGGGGCGGCGGCTATGGAAGACGACGCCGAGGGAGGAGGAGGGACGACAGGCGACTTCAGGCCCTCGGCGACCTTCGCCGACTGGCCTGAAGACGACGCTGAGGGAGGGGTCACCCCTCGCCATCGGCCAGGGGCCAGCCAGCCGGGCACGGGCTCTTCTGCCGCGTCGGGCGCTCCAGGCGGCGGGAAGAAGCGCCGGGCTGCGCCGACTTTATTCGGCAGCCGGACGAAGAAGCCCAAGGGCTCAGCTGCAGCGACCCGATGGGACGAGGCAGCCACGAAGGCCGTCCATTTCCGTAAGGAAGTGAAGAAGCCGTCGTTGGTCTTTGCGTAAGTATTCTGTTTTCAAAGTTTACTCCTTCTTCGTGTTTTGTCTGAATCTCTGCTCGCTCCTATTTCTTCAGGGCTCCCCTCTCCCTTGAGCGGGTCGCCGCTGCCTCCATCATGGGGTCAGCGGAGACGCCCGCCACCACTCAGCGGGTAGACCCCGCTGCCGACCTCCGGGAGGCGACGGAGCGAAATGCACAGGAGAAAAGCAACGAAGAAGAAGCCCTCT
This sequence comes from Triticum aestivum, assembly GCF_018294505.1. Classification (NCBI taxonomy): domain Eukaryota; kingdom Viridiplantae; phylum Streptophyta; class Magnoliopsida; order Poales; family Poaceae; genus Triticum; species Triticum aestivum. Next base: position 291,419,118 of record NC_057797.1, on the reverse strand, counting down.
GCCCGGAGAAGGCGGAGGCCGACAGGGCGGAGGCCTCCGCTAAGAAAAAACTAGCGGAGGCCGAAGCCGCTGCCGTGGCGAAGTAGCACGCTGAAGAAGCCGCATGCCGTCAGTCGGCCTTGCTCGTTACCCTGCTGAACTCTGCGCTGCCGCCTCCGGAGTCCACGGGGCAGACTGGAGAAGCCGGCGGGGAGAACCTCATCAAGGAGAGGGAAGGCGGCGAGCCCTCTACTCCGGGCGCGAACGTCCCGCCGCCGCCTCCGCCACCGTCTGAAGGCGCGCAAGGCGAGCTGCCAGCGGGCCCTGCAGTGCTGCTCCTCCAGGTCGGCTCGCCAGCGCGCCGTCGTCTGGAGAAGGCGACGTCGGCACCCCGCCCCCTGGAAGCCGGCACCGCTAGCTCGGCGGCTCCAGATGCCGAAGCGACGAGCGCCGCACCCGTTGGGTGGGTGCGAGGAGGCGGCACAGGGCCGCTGAACCAGGCGCTCCTGGACGTCCAGGCGAAGCTCCGCGCTGAGGGCGATGCCCTCCAGAGTTGCACCAAGGCGTTCCTGGCGTCGCGGGCGGCCGTCCGGGTATGTTTTTTCTTTGGGCCTTTGTTTTTCTTGTTCTTCTCTGTGGGGGCGCGCCAGCGCACCCACTGGGTTAGTCCCCGAGTTTTGGGCCGGCTGCTGAGCAGGCGGCCCGAAACTTCCAATTGATGAACATCTGGGTACTAACTTTGTCTGAAATGCTTGTCGCAGGATTACCACAACCTCCGCGTCACTGCCTTCAACCGTAATGTTAAAGAGCTGGGCAAGCGGGCCGCTCACTTGGCGGAGAGCCAGAGTAAGTCCCTCTTTTTCTTCTCTGCGGGGACGCGCTGGCGCACCCGCGGGCTGTAGTCCCCGAGATTCGGGCCGACTGTTGAGCAGTCGGGCCAGATCTCCCCTGCGACCTACTATATTGACGATTGTTGTCTTTCTTCCTTTCCTTCAGGAGCGAACGCTGCTCTTCAGCAGCAGCTGAGCGAGGCCAACTCCGCCCTGCGCGCCAAGGGGGAGGAGTGCAGCAGGCTCGCCACAGAGCGCGATCTGCTGGCCACTCAGTTGGCAGAGTAGAAGGCGCTGCTTGTGAAGTCGCAGAAGGACGCGGAGGAGGCAGAAACCGCCCTCTTGGCTGAGTTCGCGAGCGAGCACTCCTCCTGGTCCGACAAGGAGGCGCTGCTGTCCTCCGGCTTCCACGAGATTGAAGACATCGCTGATGGTAAGTCTCTTTATTTTCTTTCTTGGAGCTCTGACTTAGATCATGCCGACGCCTGGTTTTTGACTTGCTTCTTCATTTCTTTGTGTCTTTGCAGACTTCTTCCCTGGGCAGTCGCAGGCCGCCATCCAAGCCATTGAGGCCGACCGTGAAGGTCGGAGGGCGGAGGGCACGGAGATAGCCGCTGATTCCCCTCGAACTCTTGATGAGCACATCTTGAGCATCGAGGCTCGCCTTTGGCCGGCCCACCGGATGTTGCGCCGGCTTCAGCGTGTCGGCGCCCAGGTGATTTCCGCCCTCTGGCTGGATATGCAGGCTCGGCGCACCCCCAGCCTGACGGCCAACTGGCTGGAGGTCGCGGCTGGTCGTCTTGAGGCTTCGAAGGGCTCCTCGGCCCGGGCTGGAGCGCGCCGGGCCTTGGAGTTCATCAAGGCATGGTACCCGGGGCTGGATCTAGACCGGTAGGCCACGCTTTGGTCGGAGGCCCAGTCGGAGCTGGCGGCTGCAGAAGATGCCCTCGTCAAACTCGCTATGGCAATCGCCGAGTACACTAACACCAGCATCTTCGTCCCCGAGCGGTCTGAAGACGGCGAGGAGGTCCCGCCAGAGTGGTTTGGGATGAACTCAGACTACGGCGAAGACTCGGCGGAGGTGATCGGCTTCAGCGTCGAGGAGGAGGACGAGGCGGAGGATGATGGCGAGCCGGAGGCACCAGAAGACAGAGCAGACGGCCAGCCTCAGCCCGACCGCGCCTCCAGCAACGAGCCGTGTGCAATCGACCCGACTTCTGCCGGAGGCGATCAAGCCGAGACTAGTCGGCCGAGCGCCCCGACGCCTAACGTTGGCGCCTCCTCCGACCCCCCGAATCCGCCTGCCGCCTCCTGAGTTGCCGCTGTGTCTTTGGGTTTATCTGCTTCACTAGTCTTTGAAGAACTTGTTAATTCGCACAATTCCACCCGCGGGGTGTATTTTGGACCTCTACTCGATAATTCGGCCAAGGGCCTATGTTATGTAAATATCTATCTTTTCTTGCTCGTTATTATTTTGGCTGTTTTCCTTTGCCGCTTTCTTTTAGTTGCCTGCCTTGCCAATCGGACAGCCGCTCTGCGGACTATCGCTGGATCAAGTGCCCGGCTACTTTGGGAAAGCAAGTACTTGGCCGTTTTCAAGACTGTATGAGCAAGTTGGATAGAAGACGGTAGTCTGATTATCCGAGAGTCGGTTTGTGAGAAAGGCTGGAAGCCGTCTTGAGCTATGTTTTATGCTTTGAGTCCTTAGCCATTTTTTCATGTGAATGCCCATTCTACCTTACTGCTGCTCACCAAACAGTCGCTCTGCAAACCGCGGCTTCTGACAGGAGGCGGCTTAGGCGTTTACACACTACTTGTCCGACTGCAGGAAGCATTTCATAGAGCAAGGCGGCAAGTCCCTGGGCCGACTTGTCGAGCCCGGTGCCAAGAGGCATGACAAAGAGTAACATACTTGTAGGCATAATTTTTATCATACAGACAAAAGAGGGCAGTCCCCGAGCTCGTCTCGGGGGGCCCAAAGTCTTGATACTTAGACACAAAGGGTAGCGTGGTACATACTACATCAACTGGAAAATCTTCGGAGGAGATTTGCATTCCATGGCCGCTATGTCTCCTTGCCAGAGTCGTCCCTCTTGCGTGCCCGGGGCTTCTGAGCGTCGATCAGGTAGTAGGAATCGTTGCCCAGTACTTTGCTGATGATGAAAGGGCCTTCCCAAGGCGTCGACATCTTGTGCTGTCCGGCTGTTCACTGGATCAGCCGTAGCACAAGGTCGCCTTCTTGGAAAGATCTTGGCCTGACCTTCCTATTGTGGTATCGGCGCAGGCTCTGCTGGTAGATGCTGGACCGGCTGAGTGCCAACAGCCGGCCTTCTTCCAGCAGATCGACGCCGTCTTGTCGTGCTTCTTCTGCTTCCTCCTCGGTATACACGGTGACTCGTGGGGAGTCAAACTCTATGTCCGTTGGGATGACGGCTTCGGCACCATAGACGAGGAAGAAGGGCATGAAGCCGGTTGACTTGTTTGCAGTCGTGCGTAGACTCCAGAGGATGACTGGCAGCTCGTCGAGCCAATAGCCAGCCGAGCGCTCCAGAGGCTCGATCAACCGAGGCTTGATGTCGGACAGGATGAGGCCGTTTGCCCGCTCCACTTGGCCGTTTGACTGCGGATGGGCGACAGACTCTAGGTCCAGTCGGATGCCTTGTGTTGCACAGAATGGGCCAAGGCGCCTTTGGCAAAATTTGTGCCGCTGTCGGTGATGATGTTGTGTGGTATGCCGTACCGAATTGTGATATCGGTGATAAAGGTCACGGCAGTCGGACCGTTCAGTTTCTTAATTGGCTTCACTTCCACCCACTTGGTGAACTTGTCCACTACGACAAGTAGGTGAGTTAAACCACCTCGTGCTGTCTTGAATGGTCCGACCATGTCTAGACCCCAAACTGCAAAGGGCCAGGCAATGTGGATGGTCTTGAGCGCGGAAGCCGGCTGGTGTGACTTGGAGCTGAACTTCTGGCACCCTTTGCGTTTTTGGACCAACTCCTTGGCCTCTTCTAAGGCAGTAAGCCAAAAGAAACCGTGCTGAAAAGCTTTGGCGACGAGTGCTCTTGAAGCCGCATGGTGGCCGCATTCGCCTTGATGGATGTCTTTGAGAATCGCCTGGCCTTGCTCTGGCTCTACGCAGCACTGGTAGACACCAGTGACGCTGCGCCTGACCAGCTCTCTATTGATTATGGTATAGGCTGCCGCCTGGTGTTGTACTTGCCGAGCTAAGGTCTCATCAGTTGGTAGCTCTTTGTTCAACAGGAATTTGAGGATGGGCTGGGCCCATGAGGGTGCTGCTATTTCTTCGATTACCAGAACTGTGACTTGGACGAGGGCGGCTGGGCTGGGAGGTGGTGGGTTGGAGTCAACAGTCGCTTGCTGGGTTGATGAAGTACCGAGGCCGATTGGCGCGGTCCTTGGGCCGAGTTCTGGAATTTTTGAGTCCGCCACCGCAGTCCCCGGGCCGGGCTCGGCCGTGGCGGCTTTGGAGTCATCCGCAAAAGTCCCTGTTCCGACTGCCGGAGCTCTGGAGTCGGATCTGCCGTCTTCGGGAGGAGCCGACACAAAAATGGAGTCTGATTCTGGTGAAGGTTTGACAAACGGCTTGAGGAGGTGTTGCAGGCGGACGCCAGAGGGTATTGCCTGGCGGGTAGAGCCGATTCGGGTCAAGGCGTCTGCTTGGTCGTTGTTGTTTCTTGGCACATGGAGGAACTCGCACCCTTCGAAATACCCGCTGAGTTGTTGCACGAGGAAACAGTAGCTCGCCATGTTTGCGTCTTTCGCATCCCAGTCGCCAGATGACTGCTGGAGCACTAAGTCCGAGTCGCCATAACACAAGATCCGGTGGATGCCAAGTTCTTTGGCAAGCCGGAGCCCGTGAATGAGCGCCTCGTACTCGGCAACGTTGTTGGAGGCGGCAAAATGGATTTGTAGTGCATATTTGAGCTTGTCGCCTTTAGGAGAGGTGAGGACGACGCCGGCTCCCAAGCCGGTGCGCATCTTGGAGCCGTTGAAGTGCATCCGCCAATGGGTGGAGTCAGGTGCTGGAGGTAGGTACTGGGTCTTGGCCCAATCGATGAGGAAGTCGGCCAGTGCTTGTGATTTGATAGCGGTGCGGGGCTGGTAGTAGATGGTGTAAGGAGCCAACTCTATGGCCCACTTGGCCACTCGACCGGAGGCATCTCGGCTACCAATGATCTCGGCCAGTGGAGCCGTGCAGACCACTGTGATTGGATGCTCTTGAAAGTAAGGCTTTAACTTCTTGGCAGCAAAGTGCATGCCATAGCACATCTTCTGGTAGTGGGGGTAGTTCTGCTTGGAGGTCGACAGTACCTCGCTCAGGTAATATACTGGTCTCTGGACCGGTAGTGCTTTGCCTTCCTCCTTGCGCTCTACTATGATGACTGTGTAGACTACTCGGCAGGTGGCGGCGATGTACAGGAGCATTGGTTCCTTGGGAGTCGGAGCCGCCAGGATGTGTGGAGTAGTCAGCATCTTCTTCAACTGATGGAAAGCTTCGTCCGCCTTATGGTTCCACTCGAAAAAAGTGGTCTTCTTCATGAGTAGGTATAAGGGGAGAGCTTTCTCACCCAGTCAACTGATGAATCGGCTGATGGATGCCAAGCGGCCGGTGAACTTCTGCACATCCAGTAGTCGGTCGGGTACCTCCATTCTTTCGATGGCCTTGATTTTTACTGGGTTGCATTCTATGCCGCGTTCAGAGACCAGGAAGCCTAGCAGCTGGCCAGCTGGAACTCCGAAGACACACTTCTCGGGATTGAGCTTGATTTGGAACCGGCGGAGGTTCTCAAAGGTCTCCTTGAGGTCTTCCATCAGTGTTCCTCTCTTTTCCGTCTTCACCACCACGTCGTCCATGTAAACGTGGGCGTTTCTGCCGAGTTGCTTGAGGAGGCACTTCTGCATGCAACGCTGAAAGGTGGCGCCGGCATTCCTCAAGCCAAACGTCATGGTGAGGTAACAGAATGCTCCAAACGGCATGATGAAGGCAGTCTTCAATCTGTCAGCCGGGTTCAGCTTGATCTGGTGATACCCTGAGCATGCATCCAAGAAGCTCATCAGCTCGCATCCGGCTGTGGAGTCCATCACCTGATCGATTCTTGGTAGGGCAAATGGGTCCTTGGGGCAGGCCTTGTTGAGGCTTGTGTAGTCAATACACATTCGCCACTGCTTGATCTTTTTTAGCACCAAGACCGGGTTTGCCAGCCACTCCGGTAAGAAAACTTCCATAATGAAGCCGGCTGCTAGGAGTCGGGCTATCTCTTCTCCGACGACTCTTCTCTTCTCTTCTGATAAGCGGGGCAGGGGCTGCCTGATCGGCTTTGCATCAGATCGGACATGTAACTTGTGCTCGGCGAAATCCGTCGGCACACCTGGCATGTCTTTGGGAGACCATGCGAAGATGTCCCGATTCTCACGGAGCAAATCAATGAGCTCGCCTTCCTATTTGCTGTCGAGGTTTGCACCTAGGACTGTGTACCTCTCTGGGTGCTCCGGATCCAAGGGTATCTTCTTTGTCTCTTTGGCCGGCTTGAACGAACCTTCGGCTTCCGACTCCTTTGGGTCGGGCGATATCTCCGGCTGCTTGCCAGCCATCGCCACAACTCGTTCAAGGAGCCGCTTCTCGGCTGCGATCACCAGGGACTCGGCCAGCCGGCTACTTTTGGCTGCGCAAGCGGACGACTTCCAGTAGTCGCCGGCCACAGTCAGAATTCCCCTAGAAATGGGCATCTTCATCTTGAGGTAAGCATAGTGGGGGACCGCCATGAACTTGGCCAAGGCGGGTCGGCCAAGTAGCGCATGGTATGGGCTCCCAAGGTCCACCACTTCAAACCAAACATGCTCTCTTTGTCCCCAAAGAGGACATCAATCAGGATCTTGCCGATTGGTGAGCAGGAAAGCCCGGGAATGATGCCGTGGAACACAGTCCGGCTATTCTGAAGCTACCTTTGCTTGATTCCTAACTTCTCCATGGTGTCCTTGTACAGGATATTGATGCTGCTGCCCCCATCTATCAGAACTCGCGAGAAACGCGCGGCCCATTTATCCGTGGCAAAGGTGGCGTCGAGGACCAAGGCGTAGGAGCCCGGACTCGGCATCACTTCTGGGTGGTCAGCCCTGCTCCAGCTGATGGGCTTCTCAGACCAGTGCATGATCTCTGGCGTCTCTGAGGCTACTGCGTTCACCTCTTGTCGCTGCAGCCGCTTGCTGCGTCGGTCATCAGCCACACTGGTGAACACCACATAGGCTCCATGCTCTTTAGGGTATTCGTCTTGCACTGCGCCGACTGGCCTGACTGCCGGCTGCTGGGGCAGAGGCGGAGGTGGCTGCCCAGCAGGCTAGGGTGGCAGGAGGCCGTCTCCCTTGGTGATCCTGGTGAGCCAGTGGCACTTCCGGGTGGTGTGATTCGACGGCTTCGCGCCGCTGTGGAACTTGCAAGGTCCATCCAAGGTCTGCTCATAGGAGAAGGCCGGCAACCAGTTCGGCTTGCCGCCTTTCTGTCGCTTTGGCGGAGGCTGCTCTTCTGGCTGCTGAGCTTCAACGGTCGCGACCTACCGGCTGCCGGAAGCCAGCTGCGGGGCCTTGCGCTTGTTGTCGCCGGCCGGCGTCTACCGCCGGAGTTCTTGGAGCTTGTGGAGCCACTTTGCCGGTCGTGCTGATTTGAATTTCCGCCTTCATGGAGGAGTCGGCCGTAGCGTACTTGTCTTCTATGATCAGCAGCTCGTCGAGGGTTTCTGGCTCGTCGCAGAGGAGCTTGTTCTTGAGGAGGGTGCCTTCTCGGCACCCGGCTGTGAAGTACTCGATGGCCTGCACCTCGTGCACGCCCTCACAAGAGTTCCAGAGCTCAGCCCAACGCGTGAGGTAGTCGCGAGTCGACTCGTCAGGACCTTGCACGCACAAGGAGAGTTGACGAGGCTTGGGAGGACGCTTGTACGTGCTGGTGAAGTTGCGGATGAACGCTTTGGTGAAGTCGACCCAGCTGTTGATGCTGCGGGGTTTTAGGCTGTTCAGCCATGTCCGGGCCGTGCCCTGGAGCATGAGCGGAACATACTTTACGGCGACATGCTTGTTGCCGTTTGCTATGCTGACAGCCGTGGAGTAGTCGACTAGCCAGTCTTCCGGCTTCACGGAGCCGGTATACTTCGGCGTGTCTCTTGGGAGCGTGAACCCTCTGGGAAAGGGCTTGTCCCGAATGCGGGGCCCGAAGCAAGGCGGGACTAGCTCATCTTCTTCCTCCAGTGCCAGGGACCGGTGAAGTCGGTCGATCCGGAGGCGGGCGTCGTTCTCTCCAACTCCCACTCGGTGGCCAAGGCGGTCACCGAGAGTCGGATGGTTAATAGGCAGCGGGGAGACTCGCCTCTCCTTGCGGGGAGCGGGAGGCGGACAGTCGTCCCGTCGTTCCACTTCTCTCGGGCAGCCATCTCGGTCGCGCTCTATGGTGATCCGAGTCCGACTGTGGCTGACAGCCGGCTCCTTGTCCTTTCTTCCTTGGGTGCCGCCAGTCGGCGTCCGAGACGTCGCGCCTTGATCTTGGTGCGGGTCGTCGTTTGGCCACTGCGGCGCCTCCGTGCGGCAGCCGGCCTCGTTCTGCGCAGCGGCCGCGTCGAGAAGTCGCTGGACTCGCTCCATCATGAGGCGGCGTTCCTTGCCCTCGAAATTGTCCAGCTCATCCCCTGCTGCCTGGGCGGCTCGGATGTTCTCCTCTGGTGTAGCATACACGGGGCGGCTAGCCCCAAACAGGCTGGCGATGGCTACGCCGCGCTACTGGACTGCGCCAAGGCGGCTGGGCCCTGCCGGGGCCGGCGAGCCGCCAACGGCGCGATCCATCTCCCGCTAGTAAGCTTCTGACAAGCGTCTCATGCTGGCCAGCTTCTTCGCGCCTTCAACGAGCTGAAGGCGGCGCGCTTCTAACGTCTCTGCATCGGCATCTTCCGGAATAGGCCCGGCTAGGTCTTGCAGCGCCGCACCGAGCGAGTCGGGCGCTCCTCCGCCGAGGAACTCGTCATGACTGATGACTAGCACCTCAGTGACGGTGCGTCCGTCGCTCTCTGCGCGGGGGAGAGGTTCGTCGTAGACGACCATGTTGGTGGGGAACGCGTCGAGCGATGCGTTGTCGGAGTCGACCAGCATCGGGTTGGTGGAGTCTACGGACTCCACGTCTGCGGCAGGCTCGCCGGAAATGTGGAGTTGATCGAGGAGGCCCGCGAGGAGGCTCTCGGGGCCGCCCGTGCCTGCGTCGGATGCAGATTCGTCGGAGAGGCGGACCTTGCCGAAAAGCTCAGCCAAGGAGCTGGCTGCGCAGGCAATCTCAACGCCGCACAGCGCGTCGATGCAAACTTCGTCTGGCGTGCCTGGCTGGCTGCACTCGCCAAGGAGGAAAAGGGTTCCCGTCCAGAACAGATCTCCGGACGGCGGTGCACCTCGCCCCATGGTGGGCGCCAAATGTCGGGGGTTTGGAGCGACATATGCCAACGGGTGGCTTATCATGGTGGGGGCGAGTAGAACGTCGCCGGTGCCTGGAAACGGGATGAGGCGAAGACATGCACGCAGGCGAATCTTACCCAGCTTCAGGGCTCTCCAAGGAGATAACACCCCTACTGCTGCTCTGCGGGGTCTCCGCATGATCACTATGGTCAGGGGATTACACAGTTGCTCCTTGAGCTGTATCTGGTGGTAGGAGAGGGCAAGGCTAACTCCCTCCTTCTATCTGGTATGGTATAGAACTACTAGCATCCAACCCTTTGCATGGGTGCCCCGGGGGGTTTATATAGGCCTACCCCCCAAGGGTACAATGGTAATTCGACTGGGCGCGGGCCCAGCCGTTAGTGCCTCCGACCTCCGACTTCTCCGCCAACTGCTGGGGCCCGCCGACTGGTGGGCCGCGCCAACTGGTCTGGTACGGAGCCGACAGGCCGCGTCCGCCGCGGGCGGGTCTTGCCGGCTGCTGATTACTGTAGCCTTGCTTCTGATGACGGGGGCTTGGTCATGGGGTGCTGGCAACAGCCCTGCCGCCTGGCGGGCGATCACTTTGGCCACTCCCCATCTCATCTTGATTAATGGCACGTGAGCCCCGGGGGAGGGCTTGGCTAACTCCCCCGGGCCGACTCCCGTCGGGTCTGACTGCTGGTTCTCCTGCCGTCTCCCGAGATCTCGCTGGCAGGTGCGCCCTGCTGCTTCCAGGCTGTACACACAAGTCGTCGTGGGCACAGGACTCGGTACTGTGGTGCTGATGTCAGGGCCGGCCGGGCAACAGTGCCACGCCGCATGGAGATCTTTCTGAGTACGGCGTGCTGTGGCCATGCCTTCCCTTGGTCAGGGGCGGGGAGTGGGCTTCACTGTAGCCATGCACTTGCCCCATCCCCTTCGGTGAGATCATGACTTGTTGGAGTCGCCGGCCGACTCCCCGAAGCCGGCTCCTCTAGAAGTCGTCCCTGGGACTCGGCCGTGAGCGGGCAGTCGGCCGCCCCGCTGCCGACTCCTTAGTAGGCGGCGCTTCGTCACGGAGTCTTGAGGGGTGCAGCCTGCCCCGATGTCTTGAAAAGGTTATGGGGCTCGGGTTGGCCTACCCGTGGCCCATTGCTCCGACAAGTGATAAGCATTAAGCATAGCAAAGTCATAGCAACACCAATCTTAGAACATAGTGGATACTAGGGATCAAACCCTAACAAAACTAACTCGATAACATGATAAATCTCATCCAACCCATCACCGTCCAGCAAGCCTACGATGGAATTACTCATGCACGGCGGTGAGCATCATGAAATTGGTGATGGAGGATGGTTGATGATGACGATGGCGACGGATTCCCCTCTCCGGAACCCCGGACGAACTCCTGATCAACCCTCTCGAGAGGTTTTTCGGCTTGGCGGCGCTTCCGAATCGTAAAACGCGATGAATCCTTCTCTCTGATTTTTTTTCTCCCCGAAACACAATATATAGAGTTGGAGTTGGAGTGAGAGAGGCACCAGGGGGCCCATGAGGTAGGGGACGCGCCCTAGGGGGGCAGGCGCCCCCCACCCTCGTGGACAGGTGGTGGGCCCCTGGCGTTCATCTTTTGCAGGTATTTTTTATATTTTCCAAAAAGTTGCTTTGTGAAGTTTCAGGTCAGTCCGAGAACGTTTGTTTCTGCACATAAGTAACACCATCGTAATTCTGCTGAAAAGAGCATTAGTCTGGGTTAGTTCCATTCAAATCATACAAGTTAGAGTCCAAAACAAGGGCAAAAGTGTTTGGAAAAGTAGATACGACGGAGACGTATCACATCTACACGAGCGACAGCTTCAGTACCACCTCCAGCACCTGCTCCACCAACTCCAACATCATCCACTACTACGTTCGTCCTTGGAGTTCTCTCTACACCACCTCCCAAAGACCAAGCCTGAGAGACGCACAACACTATGCATTTTAACACTTTTTGGTAACTTGTTGCCAAAGGGGGAGAAATGTATAGATCATAGGCTTCGAGAGAGAGTGTTTTGCTTCTTTGTCTCTCTTGTTTTTTGGTTGAACTTTTTTTGTGTGCTTGGTTGATACTCTATGTCTATATGAGATACTTGTGTGATCATGTGTTTGATCATATTCTACTTTAATGTTTGCTTTGATCACATTATCCTTCATATCCTTATATCATCATTCACTTTGCTTGGTGATGAGTGCATGTTTTAATTCATATCATTTTGAGCGCTCCACCAAGATGTGTGTGACATGGAAGAGTGACCCATGATCCTAATCGATGGTGCATTTGCATTAAAAAGCAAATCATAAATAGTGCATGAATTTAGGGGGAGCTCTTGCTTATCACATACTTCGCAAAGCGACGATGCATTTCAATCTTATTATCATTTGTCTAAGCTTTGATCTATATGTTATCATTAATTACCAAAAAAGGGGAGATTGAAAGTGCAACTATCCCTGGGTGGTTTTGGTAATTACTAACAACATATAGCTCATTGAACTAATACTATTTCAAGATGATCATTTCATAAAGTTCAATGATTGGCATGGCATGGATTAGGAATGTGGACCCCTCAAAATGCTAAGGAAACATATTGGCTCGAGCTCAAGACTCTACATTTTACTTTTAGTGATCCAAGATCACATTGAGTCCTTGGGAAAAACTAATACTATTAAAATGGGATGAGGTGTTGCTTAATGGCTTTCTTGCTTAAAATGCTTAGTCATATGCTCCAAAAATCCTCAACCACTTTCTCATATCCACATGTCCCAAACCAAAAGTCAAACTCGGCCCCACCGAAATATCCTATCCGGCACCACCAAGTTCACTTGACATAGCCACTGCCACAAACCCTAGTCATATCAGTCTTATCGATAGGGATCTCGGTCTCACCAAGATGGGATTGCAAACTCTCTGTTTCCCTTTGTAATGTTTCACTACAAAAAATACACTTCCGTGATGATACGTGTTTGTCACAGTAGGTCGCGTTTTTTGTCATGCATGTACATCCATGACGATTTTCTGACAGAATCAAGATAGTCATACCTGTGTTGTCGTAGAAGTGTTCCATGACATTACCAAAATTATCATCACGGAAGTGTCCACTTCCATGACGATAAATCATGCGTCACAGAAGTGCTTTCGTCAAGGGTGACCGAAACATGGCATCCACCGTAACGGAACACCGTTAAGCTATCAGGTCGGGTTTTGGATCTGATAACCCGTTAACAGCCCTGACCAATGGGAAATTTCCACGTGTAAAATTCTTATTGGCCGGAGGAAACACGTGTCAGCTCGTAAGTGGGTCAGATAGGCGCCTATGATATGTTGACACCTGCCACGGCCCACAACTGGCCCATTTAGCTTACAAACCGGCCTGTTTGACTTGTTCAAAAGTTAACGGGCTGGCCCATGAAAAGCATGTTAACGGTCTCTTCGCAAATAGCCCATTTTACGGCCCATTAACTCACAGCCTGTTAGGCCCTAAAGGAATCGGCCCAACAACGTCATGTGGGCCGTCGAATATAACACCAGCCCATTTCACTTTTGGCCCATGTACGGCCCACGATGTCTTTCAGCCCATATGAGGCCTTCATATCTTTCGGCCCTTTACAGGCCCTCGGTGACTCTAGCCCATAATGAATAGTAATTTTCTTTATACCCGTTAATGGCTCGTGATTTACATGGGTCGTTTCCAGCCCGTGTTAGCTTTCGGCCTATTGACGGCCCATACGTTCTTGGGCTCCTTTTTGGTCCTCGATTACTTCCGGCCCGTTACTGGCTTGTTCCCCTAATGGGCCAAATTCGGCCCATGGCAAGAGTCGGCCCCTTACTGGCCTGGTCCCCTAATGGGCCAAATTCGACCCATGGCAAGAGTCGGCCCATTACTGGCATGTTACCCTAATGGGCCAAATTCGGCTGATGACAAGAGTCGGCCCGTTTCTGGCCTGTTAACCCATTGCGTCATTTCCAGTCCGTCCTATATTCTGGCATGTTAACCCGTTGCGTCGTTTCCAGTCCATCCTATATTCTGGCCCATTAACGACCCATTATGCCTGTGACAGAATTAAGCCTTTTCTTTCCTATGGCCTGTTAACGGCTTGTTACAGTGCTGGGCCGATACCAACTACGCCCGATTACGGCCCATGTAGACCCATTTATCCGACGACCCGAGGCCCACCGATTACAGGCCCATTTATCAACGGCTCGTAGGAGACCCATGGATCCTACGGCCCGTATATGGCCCATGGTAGTTGCGACCACTAGCAAACCAGGGAAAAAGAAGACTAGGAAATAAATAAGGTTGAAACTAACGCTAGGCTATTAAGGCGATTGCATAGATTACATCCACTCGGCATCAAAGATCGCCCCCAGTGAAAATATAGGGAACACCCTACACTATTCAAAAATGGCTTGCTGTTTTCTTCAGCCGGTGGCTGCATGTTAAGAATAAATTTTGTATCGCACAAAAACAAATTACAACTATATAACAAAAGGAAGGTTGGCATAAAACTTAACAGTCTAGCAGATAAATGCACCACCAGAAGTTCAGAAGCTCAGTTCATTTGACCAGACTGTTAGGTTTTCATGCTGTATTGTCCGATGGAGCACCATAATCCTCGCCTTCATTTCCCCTAGGCTCCTGAACAACATAGCAAATGTCTGATAGTCTGGTTTCAAAACCATGCATATCTTGACGAGATTGAGCAATGTTTCTGCTTGTTTCACAAAGGGTCTCTGTTAGGGAATGGACTTGTGTCTGGACCGCAGATACAACATTGCTTTGAGCTTGCATATCTTGATCATGAGGCAGTTTGGACGATATTACCTTAACAACTAACCCAGTATTACGCTGGAACGTGCTTTTGGCACTGTTAGTGGACATGTACTGACCCACTGCAGCAAGAGCTGACATTGCGGTTATAGTTGCCTCGCCACCTTCACAAGGTGGCGGTTCCACCATTTTTTCCATAGCTCGTTGAAAAGATGAGGTTTTACATTAGTAGTACCAGAACAGAAGATATTAAGGAGGCAGCAAAAACCAAACAAAATAGCTTTGGTCTATATACAGAACTTATTCTGGTGAACCCATGTAAAATATTAGTTGTATTTTATTGTAAAGTACATAATAAAACCAGGTTCCAAACATATGACCATGTACCATCGCTAATGTATTGTCTATTTCTTCACATTGTATTGAGGGCTAAGGATAAAGAGACAAAGTTTATAATACGGTAAGCATAGTATGACATCATTCATATCACAAAACAACTAAGAATAGACAAACAGGCAATTGTAACGTTGTGTGGGAAAGTCCAGCATGAAACTAGATTACGGGTCAAGATCAAAGGAACATCACTACTCTCTTTTAAACCTTGTAAGGTGCAATGATACACTAAGACAATTGTGTATAAAATTGAAAAGAGTAATAGACATTGGCTGCAAACCATGCAATTCAAGGCACAAGGCAGAGTAAGTAGTAGTTAAAAGGCATAAGGATTAAGAACTTACAATAGCGGCTTTGACTGGTGTAGTCATGCCCTTCTTCTTGCTGGTGTGACAGTCCTTGAAGATTTCCACAACATTTGGTTCAGGTACTTTTTGGTCCTGGTGGGCTTTCATCTGCATTTCGAACAAGTCCATATAGATATGATAATATGGTACAACGAAAAGAGTGAAACAGCAGCTAATTACAAGAGCCTCGAAGTGTGCAATATAGCTATGAGATCCTGTCGTCTGTTGGAATTTCAATTTCGTACGGTTGGCCTTGTTCTTTGAATAGTTCACCTACAAGAAGATAGATTTGTGTGGCACATGTGTAAATAGGACTTCAACATGTGATCTGATCACATATATAATGTACCTGATACTTCGAATCAGACCAGTGTTTAACAAGGCCCCTCCAGTCTTCATCCGATATATTTTCCACTTGAGATGTTTGGGAAAGTTCACTGTTAGCCTTGCCTTCAAAGTGAGTTTTCCTCAAGTTATACCGATACTTTCACAGAGCAGACTTGAAAACATGGGTGCAAGCTTGTCTGGTTGCATCATCTTGGCTATCCAACTTGAACCTCATCTGTTGAAAATTATGGGAGTCTCATTATCAGCAACCTAGAAAGTATGGGACTGAGCAAGACGATATTACTAGTTTCCATACATAACCATACTTACAGATAAATGGTCGAGGAAGGTGTTGAACTGGTTTTCGTCTTTGTCATTCTTGTACCGAATCCATGTTGAGAGGATACGTACATGACACCTAACGGCAACCGCTGCCTCTGATACTAACGTGGCTGACTCTGTAGCATCACGTGGCCTTTTTAAACCTTCCTCAAAATGGATCTCCATTCTTCCTCCTCTAGATTTAGTTAACCTATCGAGCATTATCCCTGATGTTTGTTTCCTCTTGCGCCTAGGTGCTAGTCCAACAACGAACATAGGAAGTGTTAGTGTACATCAAACTGTGAGACTACATATAAGAAGCATGCAACTGTAACTTGACTCCAGCAATTACCTTCTTGCTGTTGAAGCTCACAAGGTTCATCTGATATTGCCAACTCGTCTTGTGTCAAGAGTGCTTGGGAAGTAGTGTCAGGTGGCAAGGGAGCTTGGGGAAAGTGCTGCTAGCTCAGTTGACGCACGAGTAAGTCGTGCAGCTGGTAGTACTGTGGTAGGTGTTGCAAGAACTAGGGCTGTCTCTGCTTGTTTGGTGGCAGCTATTTGTTTTTGTTTGTCTTTTTTTGCAACTCGTGTAGCATGGGATGTCATGTTTGTAGAATTTTCTGCTGGACTTTGACCTTCTATTGCACCATCTGTACCAGCAGAATCTACAGCATGGGATGCCATTCGTGATGCAGACGAACTGAACTTTGATGTTAGACAACCACATGATAGGAGGATGTAATATGTATGAAAAACAGGACAGAAGAGATAACCAGAACTATGATGTGTAAACTAAGAAGAAGACATTTCACCAAATTAGAAGCAATGCAATGGAAGGTAGACACCATATGAAAGATGCTACAAATATCGCTCTGCCAAGTTAACATCGTCTCATCATAAATGGCGTTTAAAAAAATGCGAAGCAGTACAAGAAATAAATCATATGCAAGATGGAAACAACATCACACTACCATGTTAGAGGTCTCTCGTCATTAGTGCCACTGCATATTCACAGCATTGCATATTCACAGCTTATGATGTGTAAACTAAGGAGAAGGCATTTCAACAAATTAGAAGCAATGAAAGCTAGACACCATATGAAAGATGCAACGAATATCACTCTACCAAGTTAAAACTGTCTCGTCATAAGTGCCATTTCAACAAATTAGTAGTACAAGCTAGAAAAGAATGTGAGATGTAACCTATATCACACTCCAAAGTCAAACGTGTCTTATGATAAGTGATTGTTGCAGGTTACACAACAGTAGTAATTTGATGTAAGAACATGGTGTGATAGACAGATATTGTATGTTCTAGAAACATGAACACGTGTCTTATTCAAGTATAATGTGTAAAGTAAGCAGATGGAATTCAACAAAATTAGAAGCAATGCAAGCTAGACATCACACATAACATGCAGCCACATATAACAGTGACAAGTTAGAGGGAGCACCGGTGATGCTGCACTAGGGGAGACGTCCTCATCATAAACACAGCTTTGTTGAGTGTCTATGCATGTGTGGTCTTGGAAATCATCTTGGGGTGTGGAGGAGTAGAAACTGTAGAGGCCCTCCATTCGGAAGGAGCACCTTTATCCGCTGCCTTGCTAACTTCCTTCCGCTTTATTGATTTTGAATTATCAAGTAAAACCGACAAGAAAAAGCAATAAAATTCTTTCTTCAGAACTCATTCATGCATGATACAGACAATCACTACTTTGATGTAAGGAAAACACATGATACCAGGATGGAATATGTATGAAAAATAGGACAACATGGCATGTTCACAACTGTTTGTGTAAACTAAGCAGAAACCATTCCAGCAAATAAGAAGCAATGCAAGCTAGACACCACGTGAAAGATGCAACCAATATGACGCTGCCAAGTTAAAAGCGTCCCATCATAAATGGAATTTCAACAAATTAGAAGCAGCGCATGCTATAAATCATATGAAAGATGCAACTTATATCGCACTGCATATACTAAAGGTGTCTCGTCATGTTGATTGATGCGGGATATAAAAAAATAGTTTTATGTAAGGACATGCTTAATAGACAGATGTACTATGTACTAAATACAGGAAGCATGTCACATTAACAGGTATAATGTATAAGCTAAGCAGAGTAGCACATGCAGTTTAACCAGATTGGAAGAATTACAATCTAGACACCATATGCAACATGCAACCACATATCACGCTGCCAAGTTAGAGCAAGCACCTGCGATGCTAGTGTAGGAGAAATGATGTAATCAACTACAGAGCTACATTCATTATCTTCATCTAGCATTTTTGTTTCTTGAGAATCATGTCGGGAGGCTGACGCTGCCTTCTATCAATGAGGAGTAGTCCCCTTGCCTGCCTGCCTCGTCATAAGTGATTGATGAGGGATACACAAGAACATTAGTTTGATGCAAGAACATGGTTAATACACAGATGTACTAGTATGTACCAAAAACATAAAAGGCATGTCATATTCAAAGGTATAATGTGTAAGCTAAGTAGATGCAATTTAACCAAACTGGAAGCAATACAAGCTAGACATCCGGCTGGAGTGGTGAGCATGATCATCTAGGACCTGAGAGCCTGGTGGGAGGCGGGCTGCTTTGCCACCATCGCAGATTTTTAGTTGGCTTCCAGCTGATGCCTATCTTTGCTGGGCTTGTCACTGGGTCGGCCAGTGCCCTGACTAGCTATTTGTCTTCTAGTGCTCACGGGATGGTGGTTCATGTAAAAAATATATCTTTCCTTATCTTACCGACTTTGGCCTTTCGAATACAAGCTAGACACCATATGGAACATGCAACCACATATGACACTGCGACGTTAAAGCAAGCACCTGGGATGGTGGTTCATCGTGAGCGAGGTCATCAACTCCAGAGCTACGTTTACTGTCTCCATCTGCTGACACTGCACCCTTTATAGCGCTGTAACGTGTCTTGCCTACCCACATACGAAGCTGGAGCGACTTCTCTATTTTCTTTTTGGCTTCTCTCATGGCAGCAGAGTCTGAAATACCCTTGCATAAAAACACAATAGTGAGAGTAAGGGTGAAGTGTGTGCAGAACTAGTGCACTGTAAAAGTAGTAGATAGCAGGTGGATGAAAAATAAATGACAGGAGACATATGATAGCTCTACAACATTGCATGGCAAACAAAATTAGATTCTACTCCGTATGATTTTGTAATATATGAGCACAGGAAATGCAGGTACTCCTCCAGCACACCACCACATGTGGTCATATCTAAGATAACAGTCGGCTGAAAATAAATAGGTCAGTCAATTTTTTTAACGAACCATCCGATCTATAAGGAACGGGCAGATGGCCTTCGTCTACCTCCCGCCAGTCACTGTTGACGATCTTTCTCGAACCGCCAACGACCACTGGCCCAGACCCCTGCCTCCACTGCCCCTCCCTCCCATCGACCTCACACCACCGCCGTGCTTGGCAGCGCCCCCAGGCCATCCCTTTAATCCCGGCCGACCTCCAGACCGGGTACCAGTAGCTCTAGGCCACACACGCCCCTAAGATAAACACCAAGGCGCTGCTTCCCCGGTGTAATAGGCGTACTAGCGCCTGTTATGCCGGGGAATGCTTCCATTAATTGGGAATCAACTGGCTAGAAATTGAAATTCAGGGGGGCGACGGACCTCTAGCTAAGGGGAAATAGTATATGAGGAGAAACCTTGTGCATCGCAAGTTACTAGGAACATCTAGTATCAAGAAGAAACGGTCAACTAATGTCTTCTGTGGGATGAATACCGTGCAAGCAGAGACGTAAGATTTGCACGAATAAGGGAAGAGGAGTACCTTTTTGGTTGCTGGTGTGGTCACCTCCACATGTCGCGCTAATCTTCTTCTTTTTACCGGGGAAACCGATGTTCTGGAGGGTGCAGGCTTGGACGAACCCATGGCCAAATTGTTGATTGTGTTGCCGTGGCCTTATGTCGGCGGAGGGGAAGCGGATTGTAACGCCCTCGATGCGGCTATATCTCCTACGTGTCGAAGCACGACTTAGAGGCATAACCGCATTCAAAGCAATGTCGCAAGTAAGGTAATCTTCACAACAACCCATGTAAATAGATAAAAGGGGAAAAGGTACATAGTTGGCTTACACTCGCCACATCACACAAAGTACATGAATAGCATTATAATCATCCAATACACTCATGATCCGACTATGGTACCAAAATAAAAGATCAACCCCAACATGTGACACGGTCCCGATCGCCCCAACTGGGCACCATTACTGATCATCAGGGAAAGACACGTAGTAACGGCGTGAGTCTTCGTCGAACTCCCAATTGAGCTCAAGCGCATCATCTGGAACGGAATCATCGGTCCCTGCATCTGGTTTGGAAGTAATATGTGAGTCATGGGGACTCAGCAATCTCGCACCCTCGTGATCAAGACTATTTAAGCTTATAGGTAAGGCAAGGTAGTATGTATAGCTGCAGCAAGCGACTAGCATATATGGTGGCTAACATGTTCGCAAAAGAGAGCGAGAAGAGAAAGCGAAGCCGAACGAAGAACTAAAGAACAACCTACGGAAAACATTACTCCAACACTGTGTTCACTTCCTGGACTCCGCGGAGAAGAGACCATCACGGTAACACACGCAGTTGATCATTTTAATTAAGTTAAGGTTCATGTTATCTACAATCGGACATTAACAAATTCCCATCTGCCCATAACCGCGGGCACGGCTTTCGAAAGTTCAAATCCCTGCAGGGGAGTCCCAACTTAGCCCATCACAAGCTCTCACGGTCACGAAGGATAAACCTTCTCCCGAGACATTCTGATCAGACTCGGTATCCCGGTTCTACAAGACAACTTCGACAAGGTAAAACAAATCCAGCAACACCGCCCGGATGTGTCGACAAATCCCGATAGGAGCTGCACATATCTCGTTCTTAGGGCACACCGAATTGTCCAAGGTACGGGTAGGCCAGCCCAGAGTTGCCCCTGGTGGCCACCGGTAGCTGACAGGTTGGACCAACACTCAGAGGAACACTGGCCCGGGGGTTTAAATAAAGATGACCCTTGAGTCCGCGGAACCCAAGGGAAAAAGAGGCTAGGTGGTGATTGGTAAAACCAAAGTTGGGCACTGCTAGAAGAGTTTTATTCAAGGCGAACTATCAAGGGGTTCCCATTATTACCCAACTGCGTAAAGAACGCAAAATCCAGGAACATAACACCGATATGACGGAAACTAGGGCGGCAAGAGTGGAACAAAACACTAGGCAAAAAGGCCGATCCTTCCACCCTTTACCAAGTATAGAGATGCATTAAGATAACAAGATAATATAGTGATATCCCAACAATTAAACAATGTTCCAACAAGGAATGATCTCCAATCTTCACCTGCAACTAGCAACGCTATAAGAGGGGCTGAGCAAAGCGGTAACATAGCCAATCAACAGTTTGCTAGGACATGGAGGGTAAGAGGTTTGACATGGCAATTTGGGAGGCATGGTAAGCAAGTGGTAGGTATCATAGCATAGGCATAGCAAAAGAGCGAGCATCTAGCAAGCAAAGATAGAAGTGATTTCGAGGGTATGATCATCTTGCCTACAAAGTTGTCAGAGTTGACTTTATCCTCGTAAGCAAACTCAATGGGCTCCTAGTTAGCGAACTCATCTCCCGGCTCTACCCAAACATGACAAACAAGCAAAAGGAACACAATCAACCACGTGCAAAGCTCAAACAACATGATGCAAACATGGTATGCTATGCGGGATGCGATATGTGATGCATATGCAAGATTTGACAAGGAATGATTGGACCTGGCCTCAACTTGGAAATCCAAGAGTTCCACTGGAAAGGTGAGGTGATTTCGGTTGAAATCGATATAAAGATCACCGGAATCGGATGCACGGTTTGGAAATAGCAAGCAAAACAAATATGGCACCAGTTTGCGATAAACAACAAGTAGCCATCTAAATGCATCAAGATAATTATGCTACATCACCCGAACATGACAACAAAATACATGGCAGGGATACAGTCATGATGCTTGACAAAATATGAACACTGAGCTACAGCCAATTCATCCATTAACAGGTTCAAACAAGCATGGCCAAAGTGCAAATGGTAAACTAGTTTCAGACTTAGTGAAATTAACACAAGTCTGGAATTTCAGATCATGTAGCACACTTTGGAGCATGAAAACCATATGCTATAGGAACTTAAAATGGCAAAGTAAGGCATGAAATGAAGCTACTCAAAGCACTTAACAAAAGTCCCTTAGTGACCTTGAGCCAAAAGGGAGCAGAAAATACAATGGCAAGCATGTGAACATGGCAAAAACATAATCAGGTTACAAACTTGGAGAAAAACTGGAGCATGCAAATCTGTTAAGGAGTAGGCATGTTAACAAGCTCGATGCACTCACTACAAAGCAAGGCATGACAATCTAATCATACACCCATCAAGAATACATATCATAGAAGCTAGACATGGCAAGAACAACAACATAGCATGCACGGATCAACAACAACATCCTCGGCGAAATCACTAACAAGTAAACAATCTGCCAGGATTCACGAAATAGCAAAGGTAGAGCTCGATTTACTCAAGCTAGGATGCTCCATAATTGCAAGGAAAGACATGGATGGATAGACCACCACAATATTAACAAATCATCCTTACTGATCATCCTCAAAATAGGCACGGATCACTAGGAAACAACATGAACATATGGCATATTGATAAAAACAGATCAAGGACTTGGAGAAATTCTAAGTCCCTGAAATCAGCATTAACGAATGTACTACTTTGCAAGCTTGTGCTAGTCACCACACACATCACAAAAATACATGTAAGCACCTCTGTAAAGATGACATGGCATATAACAAAACTCATGTAGATCTCAAGAGCATATCATGCACACATTAATCATGGCAAAAATGACAAATAGCTATTTGGTGCAGCAGATCTGACAATTAACTCAAATAGCTCTCTTCCAGCAGCATTTCGGGCATCAAGATGAGCTCAAATGAAAATGATGCAATGAGATGAAATGATGTACTCTCTGAGGCGAACATTTTGATATCCTACATATCCAAAACGGAATTACGGATGCGGAGTTACAGCAAGATGAAGTTGCAAGAAAAATTACTAGAGAGAGGGAAAAGTCAACCGGATCTAGATCGGATCTAGGGTTCGCGGCGGCGCGCGAAGCGAGGAGCTCGCCGGAGTTCTTAAACACGGTGGCCGGAGCGCTGAGGGGCTCGCTGGAGATCGGGACCCGGCCGGGGAGGGTCGTCGTGACGCTGGCGAGGGGCAGCGCCGTGGTGCGGCGGGGTCGGCGACGGCCGGAGCGGCACGGGCGCGCGGCAGCGAAGCAGCGCAGGCGGCAAGCGGGCGAATGGCAGCGGCGGCCAAAGCGGCGCGGGCGCGCAGCGGCGGAGCACGTCGGCGGCGGGCGGCGCGGCGATCTGGGCGGCAGGGCGGAGGAAAGCCGGGCGCGGTCGGGCGGCGCGAGGAGCCTGGCCGGGATGGCCCGCGGCGGGCTCGGTGGGCCTGCGGAGGAGGAGATGCGGCCGGACCAATGGGGCGGCGACATGTGGCAGCGGCGGGGCAAGTCGGACACGTCCGGCCCGGTTCGGACGCGTCCGGCGGTGCGGGGAAGATGGATCTAGGGTTTCGTCCGCAAAATCTCGGGGGAGGCAACATATTTATAGGTAGAGGGAGCTAGGAGAGTCCAAATGAGGTGCGGTTTTATGGCCACGTGATCGTGATCGAACGCTCTAGATGATGGAGAGGGTTTTGGTGGGTTTTGGGCCAAATTGGAAGGGTGTTGGGCTGCAACACACACGAGGCCTTCTCGGTCCCTCGGTTAACCGTTGGAGTATCAAACGAAGTCCAAATGGTACGAAACTTGACAGGCAGTCTACCGGTAGTAAACCAAGGTCGCTTGGCAAGTCTCGGTCCAATCCGGAAATGTTTAACCCCCACACGCAAAAAGAAGGTAGAAAGGACCACCGGAGGAGATAGGAGCGCCGAAATGCAAAACGGACAACGGGGAAAATGCTTGGATGCATGAGACGAACACGTATGCGAATGCAATGCACATGATGACATGATATGAGATGCATGACAACAACAACAGCACACGGGCACAAAAACCCAAACCCGGGGAAATAAAATAACTTAGCGCCGGAAACAGCAAGAGTTGGAGTACATATAAGGTAAATTACATCCGGGGTGTTATACAGATCCGAGGCGACGAAGGACGGCGTAGCAGGAATAGCTCCGGTGCAGTGGAGGGTGGCGAAGTTGGAGCGGCAGCGGTGAGTTGCAGGACGGTGTGGTTGAACTGGCTCGAGTACGGATGGATCGGCCTTGGCTTCAACTACTAGCCGTCGAGGGCGTTGCGGTTGAGGTTGCGGTGGACGACGACATCGGGGTATCGGCTCCGGCATGATGGAGGAGGTCGGTGGTTGATGGGTGGGATGGGGTGGTGAACGGAGGACGCCAGGGTTTCGCGGCTGGTGGAGAGGTAGTTTTGGCGCCCACGGAGTACGAATGGGGAATCGGACGGGTGGGGGAACCATGTTTCAATCTGGGACGTGCTTCTTTTTGGCTTTTTTGAACAGACGATGGGACACGCTTGTTTGAAATTTGGGGAAAATACAAACTTTGCCCCCCTCTTAAATTTCAGACCTACTGCAGGTCGGAGGTAGGATGGTAATCCCAGGTGTCCCAAATAGTGGGCGGGAGCGATTTCGGACGCGCATGTGTGCTTAGGCGGCCATTGTGTATGAATGTTTTTTGGATGCGGTTGCGTGGCGTCTAGATGAAGCTACAAACCTACCCCGATTTAGACCTTTGGACGTTGGGGCGGTAGGTTTCACGGGTCGGAGTTATTAGATAATTAATTTCCTTGTACTACCAAACATTGGTCTCACGCGGTTTCGGGCGAGTAGATGCTCTTTTGGCGCTTCGTTCGAAATTTTGAAACACAAGCATTCACATTTAGAGTACTCTTGAACTATGAGGATTGACCTAAATAGACAACATTATATTTGACCTTGTATGTTTGAAAACCTCATTAAATTATCCACTTCTTTTTGAAATTTTGACACTTGAAAATCCTATAACTACGATTATTTTGGAATGGAGGAGCTAAATTTGAATCTATTTTGTACACGAGTACATATGCTATTATGTACAAAATCAGAGCAAAGATTGGTGCCCCCATAATTTAGGTATGGTTTAAAAATGCCATGATATCAAATTCAAATAATTGAATGGACTTCATGTTGAATTCGATTTTTTTAAACCACCTTAAGTTGAATTCAAATGTATGTTAGTTCATAGGTAGCTAGTTATAATGTCCATTGTGTAACTTTCGTATGTATAATGTGCTTTACACACACAACATGAACTATACTCATGTTTATATTCGATTGCTAAAGCGATGCATTGTATGGAGTTCAAAATACTAACTATGTGGATCAATTGTGTCGAATAAAAACATAGACATGCTCAAATTCAATAGAATCTAGATGTCTGATGGATCAATGACCGCTCCTTACGCGAATTGCAAATATCATGATCCCATCCTAATATTTGGATACAATTTATATCTTTAATCAATGTGTAGAGAAGTCTTTTACGTGAAGTTTCACTCTCCATCGGTGGTCTCTCACACATGCTCACACACTCTCTCCCGAGGTGTCTTTCTTGCACACATGCTCTAGATATAACCCTCCCTCCCTCTCGTAACCATTTACAACTGTTTTCACTAACCTTTATCACAAGCACTCTTCCTCTTGCAAACATACACGCGCACAATCATCATCGACCCTTTCTATATACATGGACCTGCCTACGTGTCTCATGTACGCACATTATCTTTACGCCTGTCTCTCACGCATTGTCTCACACCTCTCTTCCTAATCGACGAGTATGATTCTAGCAGAGCATTCTGTAGGATGCCCCTTAAAGTTAGGTTGGATGAATAGTAATATCAGAGATAAAGGGGTTACCTTAGTCCGAGAACCTAGGGTTACAAATCCTAGCCGGCTTTGTCAGTGGACACAGAGTCCTTCACAATTCTGCTATCTTTGTCTTGTACGACTAGTCATCCATGGGTCTTCCTAAATGCGTCACGGGCCGACCAATGTGGCGCAGGACGGAACCGAACGAAGGGCCTCACCTCGACCCACCGGACCTCACGCGGTGACACACCCTCTGCCCCCACGTCTCATTATCTTCTCACACCCACACATACCAACACAAACACCACACACACAGAAAATTTCTCCTGGTGCCTCTATTCCCTCCCCCCTTGCATATACACACTCAAGGGAATGGAATCTCTTGTCGTGACGTCATATTCGTCTCTCTCTCTAGACCACTCTCATTTCTCGTGCTATCTCTCCCACGCCCCCCCCCCGTCGGCCCCTCTATCCATGCCTCTCTCGAATACGTAATACACACACATACCTCTCTAGGCCCCGCCAAATGCATCAACTACACATTCACACATGTTACATCACGTACCCCATTGATCTAAAAAGCCCTCTCTTCACGTTTATTTCGCATACAACATTCCTTTTGAATAAAGTGTGGCCAAAAAATTATTTTAGAGTTTCTACATATATACAACATTACAAAGTTATATGGAGGAGTACGAACGCTAATTTGCATTGCATGGTGCCCACAATGATATTTATTCCGCACTGTGAATTTGTATATTTTTATACTATATACAAAGTTAGTCATAATAAAGAGAAACGAAGAGCATCTCTCTCTCCATCGCATACCCCCCTGTACGCCCCTTTCACGTATGCACACAAAACTATCTCCAGGTCCTCTAAAAGTAAGCCCCCAGAAAATTCACGCATGTTTCATCTTTCTCTCGCGATATATGCAATGACGATCATTGTATTTGAAGCGAAAGCACGATACGTACATTGGACTTCAGAATCCACTCATTACGGTCACCATTTACGTTTAGTGGTTATTATACAGTCACGGGCTCACCGTACAACTCTGTATTTGCTCATGACATGACTAGTTGACCAGTTAAACGCTCCACGTGGCACCTCTAGTGTTGCATCACATTATCTCACTACCATCGTGCCCACCTGTCGACTTGTATCTACTCTACATCTACACTCTTATAAAATACATAAAATACACTCTTATAAAAACAGAGTTGGTGATGATGGTGTGCCTGCCATCCTGCAATATAGGCCGTCCGATTTATATCTGACGGATAGGAAAGAAACTATGGCAATTTTGCAAAAAGGTACCCACACACCTCTCCACATTTGCAAATAAGGCCTTCCCTCGTTCATCCTTTTCTCTCACAAGATAAACAAGTCATACAAATGCATCTTGATGTTACGTGCAACGCACGGGCATCTTGCTAGTAAGAATGAAAACAAACGACAAAAAAATATTTGGACGGTGGTTCGAAGTCATGACCGCGGGCACAGCGGACAAGGTGGCCTTGTATTGGTATGCTGAGCCGTCTGTTTTAACACACAGGAGCTGGTGTGGTGATTATACACACACGCACGCATGCACACGAACTGCATCCACGCAACACTCACACAAACACATGCACCCACGCACGCACGCAACACTCACACGTACACACGCAGCCACGCACGCACGCAACACTCACAGCACGCACGCAACACTCACACGCACACACGCACGCATGCATGCACACACCAGTACACCACACGACCAACACACACTCTCACGCTCAAGTGCTCAACCTACACGTGCATGCGCACACATCAGGCCCTGACAGACACATACACAACCAGGTGATTCCCGCGCACGGGTTGGAGCCTTGTCGCGCCTGCGTAAATTTGTGTTTATCTGACCTTTTGCCTATGCGAACTGACAGGTGGGACCCACAAGGAACGTGGTCAATTTAACTAGTCAACATGGCGCCACGCAGACTATTTGGCCGGTCAACAGAGTGCAATCCGATGCTGAACTGTGAGCAAGTGACCGTATAATCACCGCAAAACGTATATAGTGACCGTAATCAGCTTATTCTGAAGTTCGGTGACCGTATTACGCTTTTCTCTCTGTAGGCCCTCCAAAACTACATCTCTACACGTTCTCGCATGTTACATCTAACAACTATGCAATACAGCACTACTACTACACTCTAACACAATAAATCATATGTGTTTTTAGTTTTACTAGATATCATATTGTTACTTATAATTATTCAGTTTGCATACATTAAAATTGCCTTTGAAATGTATGGCCAGTATCATCTACCGCGCGGGAAAAATCCCGCCCTTTCCTGTTTAATCGGGTTTGTATCGATGGATCGTGCGAAACAGCAAAACTATAGTACTATACAGTACAAGTGACAGTTCACTGGGCCGTCGTGTCGTCTACTCCTCCGTCGTAAGAGTGGAGCGCTCGCTTTCATAAATCTTCTAGTCCCTTTCGCCGACATGTGGGACATCAAGCTACCGGGTCCACGTGCCATACCGGAATACAGTGCAGAGCAGCCGGGGTGAAGCACCCCAGTCATGGCGCCGGCGTAGTAATGAGCAATGAGGCGTCAAATCACAAAGCTGCACCTTTCCCGCAGTTAAGTTGGAGGGACGAAGCAACCATCATTTCACTCGTTGCTGAATCCGCTTCTCCCTCATCTTCTTCAACTTAACCACGTGTTGCTTCTGCCGTTGTTCTGCCTCATGTGGGACGCGGATCGGCTTGGTAAAGCACTGACACGTGGGACCGCATGTTAGCAAACCGCCAGGACAACGTCCTCCGAAAATAAGAAGCCTAATCCTAGACTTACAAAGGGCTACGTAGCTGCTACGTATACTTTCCATCTAATCTATATATGCCCCCTGATTTTCAGGTGGGGTGGGCCTAATCCTCTCCTTTAATCCAATCAAATAGTCCCACATCACATCAGTTCGTAACTTTACGTAAACCATTACGTGGATGTAGCATTGCTCAAATAAGAAACCTCCCCCGCCATCCGCGCGGCAAAATCACCTCCTTTTTACTAATCTTGATTCTATAATTTTTTAGATCAATATAATTGAGATTTGTATAGATAGCACACAGGAGCAAAACCAAGTGGTACGGTTAAGGGCATCCACAATGTGTAGCCAAATGTGAAAATAGCTTTTGGCATCGTGGGAACCATTGTGGACGGTGTTGCCAAAGCCAAAAAGATGGAACCGAAGCTCCCTGATTGATTGATTGAAGGAATAGAAAAATGCAACGTCTCTCCTCTTTCTCCCATGCTTGGACGCATGTAGTACAGTATAGAGCACAGAGTCTACTCCCCTGTCCCTTCTATCACAAATCACAAAGCAGTGAGGCGTCAAATCACAAAAGCACGGACGAAGCAACCATCATTTCACTCTTCGCTGACTCCGCTTCTCCATCGTCTTCTTCGAGAAACCATCTCACCGCACTAGTACTCCTAGTAGTACTAGTAAAGGACTTCCTGGATGCAAATAAGGCGGTTGTCTCGGCTTGCAGGCGGCACTTGCGAACGACTTACCGTGGTCTCCCTCAATGGTGTTCTCCGTCGAACGCACTTCGCCAAACCACCAAAAAAAGATATCGTCGACGTCACCGCAATGGGGAAGGAAGTCAAATATAGTTACTACCTCCATTTTTTTGTACACAAGGCCAGTATATCAAAATTACAATTTGCAAAGGGCCACTAACACTAATCGAGGCAAAATTGATGGGGTTAGCAACCAAGGACATTAATATCCCCTGCATGCATGCGGAAGTGAGAAGGTTGGTTTGCATGGCGCTGCATTAATCAAGCGATGAGGAGTGAGATGGTTAGCTCTTTGGTCTTTGGAGAAAAAAATACGCATTAATTGACACGTGAAACGAGGATTTGTATCGATTAAATCCCGCGAAGGAAAACCCCGCCTTTCTTTTTTAACACTAGTACTCCTAGTACGTACGTACTTATCCTGTTTGGGTCTAGGCCTTGCATTGCCAAACTTCGCCACACATTTTTGCCAAGCTTGCCTAAAGTTTTCAAAATGAGAAGGAGGTACACTTGCGCACGGCTGTCGCGGTCGCACCGCACCCTCACACGGTCGCTCCTGCACGCCGCGGTCGCACCGCACCCTCACACAGTCGCTCCTGCACGCCGCAAACCCAACCAAGGGAACGCACCCTCACTGACACGTGCTGTCGCATGTGAACAAACCAAACTCAGCCATCCTATCGCTGACACATAATTTTCGTTCATAGAGTATGTTTATCCAACCGCATGTTGGGGAGTATCCGTACGGCCCGTGCGGTGGTCTGTTGGGGAAGAAGAAGAGGTGAGGAAGAAGGAAAGAAGGGTTAGGAGACGTAGGATATTCATCCAACCGCCTGAAATGGTAGACTGACCCAAGTCAGGCGACTTGCATAACAAATATATGTTTTTACACAGCAAAAGATCCATAAAAACAACAACATAAAGAAAAACTATCACTGCTCGCGGAAAGAGACGGCCTCGTCGTCTTTGGCTGCCGGCGCGAACCAGCCGTCGCTGCCGACGTGTGTCTCCGCACCGTGGTTGTCCTCGGCCTCCAGCTACTCGTTCAAGCGGAGCGTGCGGGCGCTCTGCACGGACGAGAGCACAGCCCGGTTCAAGTCGAGGACGTCCGGTTCCGCCTGCAGGAGGGCCTCGATGGCAGCGGCATCCGCGCGCTCCGCGTCGAGTCGAGCCTCCGCCGCCCGGTTCAAGTCCAGGACGTCCGGTTCCGCCTGCAGGAGGGCGTCGATGAGAGCGGCATCCGCGCGCTCTGCGTCGAGTCGAGCCTCTGCCGCCCGGTTCAAGTCCAGGACGTCCGGTTCCGCCTGCAGGAGGGCCTCGATGGCAGCGGCATCCGCGCGCTCCGCCTCAAGTTGAGCCTCCGCCGCCCGGTTCACATCCACGACATCCGGTTCCGCCTGCAGGAGAGCCTCGATGGCAGCGGCATGCGCGCGCTCCGCGTCGAGTTGAGCCTCTGCCTCCCGGTCCTCCTTTAGTATCGCCATGTTGAACCGCTGGTCCGCCTGCACCATGGGGGACTCGGACGCCGGCACGAAGTCGACGTCCATCGTCTCATACCCATCGGGGGCCTTCTGCGCCGCGACCTCCGCCATGAACATTGGATCGGCTTCCTCCTCCTCGTAGCTTGGCTCCAGAGAACTCGGGGATTGGCCCGCCGCAAAGCGAGCTTGGGAACGGAGGTCTGTGGCGCCGACCGCCGCCGCGATTTCTGCGCGGCGCTCCGGCGTCAGCATCTTGTAGTAAGTGATCTTGCGGCGCACCATGGCTTTCCGGCGAACTAGGGGACGCTTGATGCGGGCTAGGGGATCGAAAGGTGGGGGAATGGGCTGGAGATTTGGTGTGGTTTTAGGGCAGTGGCTGGCGTAGGCCGAGCAGCGAAGGTTCTGGTGTGAATAGTGGTTCCGGTGACGACCGGTCAATCGGTTTTGACTGTACATCGCTCTTGTCGCGTTCGCGTTGCAGCCCGGCACGCTGGACCCTCCACGTCGCTCACCGAATGGAACGCGCTTCGTCTTGCGTTTTCGCTCGCTTGTGGGACCGCAGTTGAGAGCAAACCGACGTCCCTCCCCCTCCCCCGCCCGCGTCATTTATTATACCACCACTCCCTCCGTTTTATGCGGAGTAAATAAAAACAGAGGGAGTATACTACGGATGAGGATCCCCTGACGTGGCCGAACCCATTGAGTAACTGACATGCGGGGCCTAGCAAGCATGGGGTCCGCCAGTAAGTGACCGAAAGGGAGGGTAAGGCAGGGATACCTACGTCAGAGGATCCACTTCCACTATACTACTTTGACCAAATGTTAGAGTAATAATATATGACATGCAACTTACACAAATGTTAGAGTAATAATATATGACATGCAACTTACACAAAGCATACAGGGTCTAATGCGTTTTTCGAGGCTAACTTTGACCAAATGTTAGAGTAATAATATATGACATGCAACTTACACAAAGCATACGGTCAAATTCGTATGTGAAAGGAGTTTCCAATGATATAATTTTCACATTATACATCTCATGTACTATTAATCTTGTCAATAGTCAAATTGGAAACCATCTCGAGTACAAATCTAGGAGTACGTACGAATCTAACAATATTGATTGGGCGTTGTTGAATGTTGATACCTTTTTGATCAAAGTAGAGATACTTTGACTACACATAAAACTTATATGTAAACTAGAAAGGATAGGGGGAGTATATTGTACGTTCAAAAACGAAACGAACATTGAATACCCTTTATATATGATTTGCGGATGCTATGATCACCGGTTCAAAATTTTGAATCCGCCTTAGGTATCACGTGCCCCCACTCGTTCCCTCTCGATTTCATCTCGGGGTCCGGAGATCTATTGAAAGAGGACTAGGGTGGGTACATGCGAATGATACTCGGCGGAATGTTCAAATGAGGCATGCGGGAGGATGGACTCGACTGGAGGGCGACATGATCGATGGAGAAGAGGGTTGGAGAGGAATGAGAAATAAGCAAACGCCACATGATTATACTTGAACGGCTCAAATAAACAATAAGTTGTCTCGCTTGGCCTACATAGTGAAAGGCCTAATGCGCAACGCGGAGCACTGACGCTCGAATATGGCCGGGAAAACAGGGAAACCGACATGTGGGGCACACCCGTCGGGACGACGTAGCGCAGACTAGTCCAATGGAGGAGCTGGCCCACGACCTCCTCGCCACCGACAACCGTTCATGTGGGTCGTTGGGGCCAACAACGGGGCGCAGCTCCAGCACCGCCTCTGGACACGGCGACCGCGGTGAGCGACACGCTCATATCGTCGCTAGACACGGTCGGTTTCAGTGTGCCGAGGGTGGCGTTAGTGCTGTGGCACGACCAACGGTATGTTTGGTTTGTGCCCAAGGTTGCCCCATCAAAGCATTGGGTAGCCAAAATTTTGGTTGAGGTATTGGTTGCCCATGATTTGGCCGACATTGGCAAGAAAAATGAACTAGAGTTGGCTAGAGTTCATTGGCATGCCAAAGAAATGGCAACCATCCAAACAAAGACCAATCTTTGGGTCATGACCAAAATTTTGGTTGAGGTATTGGTTGCCCATGATTTGGCCGACATTGGCAAGAAAAATGAACTAGAGTTGGCTAGAGTTCATTGGCATGCCAAAAAAATGGCAACCATCCAAACAAAGACCAATCTTTGGGTCATGACCAAAATTTTGGTAAGGTGCACTTTGGCCACAATCCAAACACACCCCAACACCCGGCTCGTCGAGGATGCACGGGGCGCCGCGACGCGTCCGCGGAGTGGTGTAGCGCGGCCAACTGCATCCTCTGGACCTGAGACCATGCCGGGTCGTCTTGCTTTTTCAATGACATGCGGGGATCGCATGTGAGCAAAGGGCATCTCCAACGTTGCCACGACCGCAGCTGACTACCCTGGCACACCAAAACCCTCGTCCCTCGCGCCGTCGCGCGGTGCGTTCCCAGCCGGCGCCAGCTGCCCGCATTCATGCCGTCCGTTCGTATGTCGTCGTTAAGAGGCTCGGTGCCCGAGGAACCAACTCCGGCGACTTAATGACGCACCCGGACGCTTGGCCTCACCGGAATGCGCTACTTAAAGCGGCAACGCCCAGCTAACCTCCACACCATAGCGCATCGTCCTCCTACCTGGCACCACATCCGCCATGACCGCAAGTGCGAACGCTCTGCGGGAGAGCTTGTCTTCGGGGATGAAGCTCGAGGTCGCCGCCCTCGCTCAAGTCGCCTCTCGCGACGCAATAGCGGCGTAGCCGGACGCGGACGCGACCGCACAAGCGGTGGCCACGCTGGCGGCCGACGACGGGAGCACCGTCAGCCACGCGTCCTACTTGCCGCCGTCCAACGTCCGGCACCGCCGAGGTCGGGGACTCCTCCGAGGATGAGTAGGGCATGGGAGGCGGCAGGGCATGGTGTGCCAACTGGCCGGTCCGTATCCCGTGTTCTACTCTTCCTCGCCGGAGACCGCACCTTCACTTCACGGGTCTTGAACCCCGCCCCCGTACATAGAGATCGCAGATGGAGGACGTCGGTCGCCGCCGTAGAATAGGTTTAGGGTCGGGTTTCTTTTATTTTTCTGTCCTATAAAAGTTCGAAATGTAATGAAAATCTGCCGTGTTTGCATTAATCTCGGCCGGTGTATATGAACTTTCACAATAATATACATATTGTAGGAGTACTAGCAAGATGCCCGTGCGTTGCACGGAAGATCAAGATCTTGTGGGAGAAAAGGATGAACGAGGGAAAGCCTTATCTGCAAATGTGGAGAGGAGTGCGGGTAAATTGTCATAGTTTCCTTCCTATCCGTTAGATATAGATCGGACGGCCTATATTGCAGGATGACAGGCACACCATCATCACCAACTCTGCTTTTTATTGAACCGAGACAAATCTAACATGCGAAGTAAAATAAACACATAGGGTCTATACATACACAAATTATCTTAGGCACTCCAATAGTACGTCCACTACACATTCACGCATTTCACATCTTTCTACATCTACGGGAACCTACGAAAGGGTTAACGTAAATTGTCTCTCTCTCTCCTCCCCTGATTTTCATGGTGGTGGGCCCCTCCCTCCCCCCAATCTACAATCAACAGCTCACATGTTTCACATTACGTTAATTACGTAACTGGTGTTACGTAGGTGTAGCATTACTCGTCCTAAAAAACCCAACTAAGCCAACCTCCCAGCATATCGCGCGGGAAAAGACCCGGCCGCGCCGTTTTAGTCGGGATTACGATTACTAGTAGTAGTATCGATGGATCGCGCGAAGCAACAAAATTTTTTTTGAGGGGGTGAAGCACCTAGTTTAAAAGGAAAAAGGCGGTACACTCACAACACTCCTGTCGCGGTCGCATTGCACCCCACACACGTTCTGTCCTGCACACGGCTCACGCAAACGGAACGCGCTTCGGCTTGCCTCTTCACTGACACGTGGGACTGCACTTGGAGAAACCGACCATGCGCCAAACTCCCCCCGCCCACCGCGCGAAAATCCTCCCCCCCCACACCCAAAAATTCCCCCCAAATCCGATTCAACCGCCCTTCGGCCAACTAGCCAATAATATTCCCCAAACCCCCCTCCCCCTGTCCCCCTCCACTCCATTCGCTCCGCCAAAGCCGCCCTCCCCGCCGCGCCGATACGTCGGCGCCGCGGTTCGGCGATCCTCTCGCTCCCACAGTACGCTCTCGTAGACTGCCGTCCTCTAGCCGCGCCGCCACCTCTGGCTACGTTCTTGTGGAGGCGCACGGCGGTCAGCGCCGCCACCGCTGGCGACGTTCGTGTGGAGACGCACGGCGGTCAGCTTCTCCCACGGTACGCGCATTCTAGACTGAGGCCCCGTTCATGTCGGTGTAGCGCTGAATGTTAGCTGATAGACGCTGTTAATCTCACTGTTTGCCGAAGTAGTTTACTGTCAATATGCTCTGCTTAAGAAGCTTCCTTGCCCTGTTCTGCACTCAATCTGCTTAGCTGAGATGGCATGCCAAGGCCGATTAGTTGCTAAAATATCCTGCCATATATTTATTGTGACGTAGATTGCCATGGTCTAGTAGCCAATCTGTTAGGTGAAATAGCTCTACACCGTTTTATACTCGATCTTTGTTGCTGCGATGGCCTTCGATAGTTCGATGGCTGTGTGCTCGGCCTCATTGACTGCTGAAACAGCCTGCCATAATTTGGCACTCAAATCTGTTTGCTGAATTAGCTTTACATATATTTCGTTACTTAGATCTGCTCGTCCAAATATCTTGCCATAGCTTTAGACATCGACCTAGGTATTTTTTCTGGACTTCATAAAAAAGCATATATGTTTTTCCTGTAATATCTAGTAGAAGAACTAATTTGTATGTCTAACAGATGGACAGGACTTGGATAACTTCTGCTCGAAGATTCTCCGCTGCATATGTCGAGGGGGTTGAAAACTTCATGAACTTTATCAGAGCTGAGTACGGTGGTCCGAAATCAGATGTGCTCTGCCCGTGTAGCAGTTGTATGAATTCAGTTACAAGACCCCAGTCAACTGTGCAAAATCATCTACACTTGTATGGGATGTCGGTCACATATACTAGGTGGGTTCATCATGGTGAAGCTGTGAACGTCAATGTTATTGACTACGTGGAAGCAGCAGATCACCATCTTGATCTGCCTGATGCTCAGGTGGAAGAGGAGGAGGAGGTGGTGGTGGCGGAGCCAGTGAGTTTGACCAACATTGAAACAATGCTACGAAATGCTCGTGCATTCCGTGAACTTTCACCTGCAGAAGAAAAATGGTGGGCCCGCATGTTGGAACAATGCAACGTTGCTGTCACCCCAGGAAATAAGCTGTCAGTATTCTCAGCTATGGTCACCTTTCTTCAGGTGAAGACATCTGAGCGGATGACCAACAAATCATTCGATGCGATGTTGGCTGCTTTCCGCAAATCTTTCCCAGATGCTTCTTAGCTGCCACACACCTACAGTAAAATGAAGAATTTCCTTCGTGCAGTTGGAATTGGATATGATATGATCCATGTTTGTAAGAATAATTGTGTTCTGTTCCGGAAGGATTATGCCAACTTAAGTGAATGCCCGAAATGCAAATCATCAAGATGGAAAGATGGCGATGTTGTGAAGAGGATTCCTCATAATGTTCTGAGACATTTTCCAATTACACCAAGATTGCAGAGGTTGTTTCATGATGCTGAAACAACAGAGGATGTACTGTCGCATTCTAGGAACCAGGAGTATAGAGATCAGAATGTAATGAGCCATCCATCTCATGGTAGTGAGTGGAAAAGCATCAATGATAAACACAAAGAGTTTGCTGCTGACCCGAGAAACAGTAGACTTGGCTTAGCTTCAGATGGATTTAACCCATTTGGCCACCAGAGCGCCACATATAGCATGTGGCCAGTGCTTGTTATCCCTTACAACATGCCTCCAAATGTCTGCACGAAAGAATCAAACTACATGATGGCCTTGCTCATCCAGGTCCAAAAAGTCCTGGAAAGGATTTTGATTTGTTCATGGAGCCTCTTGTGGAGGAACTTCAACAACTATGGAAGGGTGTTCTCACTCGAGACCTATATAGCAGCCCATCAGCTGATTTCTTTCTGCGTGCTGTTATAATTTGGTGCATCCATGATTATCCGGCTTTGGGCACTATGTCATGGCGAACGACACATGGTTACAATGCATGTGTTTGCTGTGACAGGAATCCGCTGTCATACGCAATATGTAGCAAGATCTGTTACATTGGACACCGCCGTTTCCTTCCGAAGGACAAGCCGCATCCTAGAAAATACCGAAGAAATGTGTTCAATGCAAAACATGAAAACCGTGATGCGCCAAAGAGGCTCACCGCCGATGAGTTGCAAGTGGAATTAGAGAAGGTCAGGCATATTACACCAGGAAATCATCTGGTAATGGTAGCGGGAAAAGGAAGCGTGGCAGGGTAGAAGAGAGATTATTGTTTACCCGCAGGTCCACTTTGTGGGACTTGGAGTATTGGAAAGATTTGGATCTACGGCATAATCTTGATGTGATGCACATCGAGAAAAATATATGTGATAGTATTATCGGCACACCTCTTAATATTGAAGGCAAGACAAAAGATACCTTAAAATCTAGGATTGATTTGACACACCTGGGTATCAGAAAGGATTTGGAGGTGCAAGATGAAGGTAAACAACGGGATATGGCACCAGCTGTGTACGTCTTGGACAAGGTAAAAAGAAAAGAATTATGCGAGGTCCTGTCACGTGTGAGATTCCCACATGGATT
This sequence comes from Triticum aestivum, assembly GCF_018294505.1. Lineage (NCBI taxonomy): Eukaryota > Viridiplantae > Streptophyta > Magnoliopsida > Poales > Poaceae > Triticum > Triticum aestivum. The sequence goes on along the minus strand of NC_057797.1, from coordinate 291,381,867 downwards.
TGCTTCCAACCCTGAAAGGAGAGTCGGTGCAGATGGAAACAAGGTACAAGGGTTGAAAACTCATGACTGCCACGTCCTACTTCAAAAGGTTTTACCTGTTATCCTTAGAGGATTGGGCCGCCCTGACTTATACAGAGCAGTTTGCAGAGTTGGGACAATTCTTCAGGGAACTCTGCAGTAGGAATATCAGGATAGATGCTTTGGAGCGTCTTAGAGACAAGATACCAACTATCCTATGCGACCTTGAGAAGATATATCCTCCAGCCTTCTTTGATGTGATGGTGCATTTGGCTGTTCATCTACCTGATGAGGCACTACTTAGAGGTCCAGTATAGTATGGCTGGATGTACCCTATTCAAAGGCGGCTAGGCACTTTCAAGGGCTATGTTAGGAACAGAGCTAGACCCGAGGGTTCCATTGCAGAGGCCTACATTGCTTTAGAAGCGTTGACATTCTGCTCAAAATACATTGAAACAGCTGATCAGCTTAGCAAAGAGGTGGGTAAAGACAATCTCGGGCTCAATGTTTTCGATTATTCTGTTCGAGTTACAGGGAAGAGTTGACAAGAGGACAAACCTAAAGATTTGGACAAAATGGTTTGGTATGTTATGAATAATTGTCCTGAGATACTTCCTTATATCAAGTAAGTGCAGTACTGCAGCTTATACATCATAATCTACTAAACTTGCAGCACATTCTTATATATTTAGATGTTTGACGCGATCACTATGTTGTGCAGCATCCACAAAGAGGAGTTACTGCCGCAAAATCCAAGAAACATTGACAAACTGGTTATGGCAGGATTTGCGAAATGGTTCAAGAACCATGTAAGCTTTTGAAGTGCACTGTCAGTTTTTTGAATATATTGAGTACATAAGATGATCAGCTTGTCTATTTTCTAACCATAGGTTAAGAAGATGCGGGAGGATGGGCAGGCAGTTGATGATGCCCTTTACACACTAGCAATGGGTCCTGATACTCTTGTAAGACATTATGAATCTTGCGTTGTTGGAGATGTGCGCTACAACACCCTTGCACGATACGAAGGTAGGAAGACACAAAACAGTGCCATCATGAGCACGGATACATATGACAAAGAGATAACTGAAATGTATGCTAACATAATAGACATTGTTCAGTTGCAGTATATCTCCAGTTTCGAGGATCATCGGTGTGTGGTTCTGTTGTGCTGTCATTGGTATAACCTGTTTTCCAGGATCGCAAAACCCAGAGCTGATGATTATTTCAAATCCATCAATGTCAAGGCGGCGTACCAGACCAACGAGCCTTTTATTTTTGAAAATCGAGCAACACAGATATTTTTCTTGGAAGACACATTTGCACGTAGCGATGACTAGAGAGTATTGCAAAGGTTTGAGCAGAGGAATTCGTTTAATGAAGTTGCACAACAAGATGATGCTTACACTGCTCGTGATGTATGAGATAACACAGATGTTCGTAATATCTTTGAGAACCATCACGTCAATGATGCCGGCAAAAAGATTGCCTGTCGTGTTGTGGACATACAAGAGTTGATCAAGAAGAAGCGAATGTTCGAGGACGTTGAGGACGAAGAAGAATATGACACCGTGGGGAATTATGATTCAGACTGATACACATGGCGAAGATGTTGACGCTGCTGCTGCGGATGATGATTACATTGCTTTTGTCGTATTTTCCTGTCAGAAGATGTTTTTATCTACTATGTGAAATTGTCTTTGCTATGACAACTGAAACCTGATGAACATGTTGTTTAGTATTTTGCTATGAGAACATCACTTGTTATGTATGTTGATTTGTGTTTGGTGATTGTATGACAACTAAAACATGATGACATTGTTATTTAGTCGTACTCATATTTGGTTGTGAAACTTGAATTTGATGAAATAGTTTGCTGTTGGACTGCAATTTGCTTGACATCTTCGAATGAGAACAAAGCTGACCCGACAGGGCCTCTGCCATTTATTTATTTATTTATATGAGCAAAAGGGGATACCCCTGATTTCCGTTAACAGAAATCATTAGATATTCAGAACACTACGCCCAGCCTGCTACACAGGTTTCATTCATTACTAGTTTCAGCAAAGTGCTCATGTCGTAGCCACTGAATACATCACAAGTGCTACATACACTGCAAATAAAGAGACAATCATCCTACAGAGCACATCAATTTTTCCCATTATCTTCACAAGCTCTTTCGTCTCCTCATTGCTGTCAAGGCCGTTCAGCAGCTATTGCTTGGCCATGATCAGTGGAACTACATCTTTAACCTTCTGCTCTGCATCTTCCTCTTCTGTCGTTCCTTCAGTTACTTGTCCAACACCCCAACCTGCTAGTATTGGGATTCCTAGGCTAACCAAATAATTAGCTTAGTTTCATTCCCCCACATCAGCAACTTCCCAGAAATACAAATCACACGAATCTTCCCTTTTCTGCACAAATCAAATTGGAAGATCCTCAACCAAACTATTAAAAAATCAGCAACTAAAAGCAGCCGAACAACACTTAAACATATCATTACCACATGATTCAGGCATTTGTAGAAGACTCGGCCAGGGTTGCGGATTGTTGTTGAGACGTGATGGATGACTCTGCGGGATTTGCAGCAGTGGCACCACACCAACAACAGCGGGTTGCGAGGAGCAATCGGCTGCGGTGCGCGTGCCGGCGGGGGTGTGATGAGACCCACAGGAGATGGTATGGGTCGCGACTTGGCGCATATCTGCTTGTTGCCTGCTGTAGGATCGAAAGTATGTCTAGAGGTGGGGTGATTAGACTACTTGACGAATTAAAAATCTATCCTTTTCCCAATTTTAGTCTTTGGCAGATTTTAGCTATCTTAGCACAAGTCAAGCAATCTTAACACAATTCAAGCAGGCATGCAAAGAGTCTATGAGCAGCGGAAGGTAAAGCATGCAACTTGCAAGAATGTAAAGGGAAGGGTTTGGAGAATTCAAACGCAGTTGGAGACACGGATGTTTTTGTCGTGGTTCCAATAGGTGGTGCTATCGTACATCCACGTTGATGGAGACTTCAACCCACAAAGGGTAACGGTTGCGCGAGTCCACAGAGGGCTCCACCCACGAAGGGTCCACGAAGTAGCAACCTTGTCTATCCCATCATGGCCATCGCCCATGAATAACTTGCCTCACTAGCGTTAGATCTTCACGAAGTAGGCAATCTCCTTGCCCTTACAAACTCCTTGGTTCAACTCCACAATCTTGTCGGAGGCTCCCAAGTGACACCTAGCCAATCTAGGAGACACCACTCTCCAAGAAGTACCAAATGGTGTGTTGATGATGAACTCCTTGCTCTTGTGCTTCAAATGATAGTCTCCCCAACACTCAACTCTCTCTCACAGGATATGGATTTGGTGGAAAGAAGATTTTAGTGGAAAGCAACTTGGGGAAGGCTAGAGATCAAGATTCATATGGTGGGAATGGAATATCTTGGCCTCAACAAATGAGTAGGTGGTTCTCTCTCAGAAAATTTTTATTGGAAGTGTAGGTATGTTCTGCTGGCTCTCTCCACGAATGAAGAGTGGGTGGAGGGATATATATAGCCTCCACAGAAAAACTAACCGTTACACACAATTTACCAATCTCGGTGAGACCGAATTGAAAAACTCGGTCGGACCGATTTAGCAAACCTAGTGACCGTTAGGATTTTCGGTGGGACTGAGATGCAACTCGGTAGGACCGATATGGTTAGGGTTAGGGCATAACATAATCTCGGTGTGACGAATGATTACACAAACTCGGTTGCTGCACCTCGGTGTGACCAAAAAGTTCAAATCGGTTGCACCGAGATTGAAAACCTAGAGCGACTTAGTGATCTCGGTATGACCGAAATGGGTGAATCAGTCAGACCGAAAAGCACAAAGAGGTTTTGGAAGTTTATGTCCATGAAGAATCGGGGACTCCGAGTGCTCCTCACACAGAGTGGTTCGAATATGACTTGATCAAATTTTGTGATGTAGCATGAATAGAGTTTGAGACGAGAAAAGCATACATAGCTAGAGAAGGTTCTTAGGCATTCTTGTCCATCCACTTGGCAAGAGAAAAAGAAACCAATCAATCAAAACAACAAGTGGATGTCCTTGAATGAGTAAATTATGCAACCAACATGCTCACACAATAAAATGGTAATTGAAATATGTGGCAAAGCATGCACAAGCAATTCTAGCGTCTATCAAGCAATTGGCGATGACTGGGTCATCTATATATGAGTATATTGACTTAGGAGTTAAATGAGAACATTTGATCATAGGTCACACTCATCGTTTAAGCACAAGTGGGGTTACCACTATTACATAAAGCGTTGTTGTTTTCACACCATTAGAGTTGCTTTAGCTCAATTCTTAGAGTAAAGCTCCCCCTAGATGTGAGATCCCCCCTTAAGAGGGATGAACTAACCTTGGGTTTTGTCGATGATGACTTCATGTAGATGTTGAAGATGTGGATGCTCAATGTTGATGTAGATCATTTGGAGCTATCCTTTGGAGTGAGTTGCACTTTCAATACCTACATGGGTTAGTCCCACAAGGAACAAACAAGGATATCCATAGGCATAGAGTGATGCACACACAAGATGATGTCTATGAAAGCTTTAGATTACCTTGTCCCTTGTCTTACCAACAACAGGGGTTGTGAATCCCTGAACTAGTGCAAGATGTGGAAGTTGATTGCACTCGTTCTTGCCAAAATGATAAGAGTGAAGTATGTTGGCGGAGTCACCCTCAATAACTCTCTAGTTCTTCTTCTCCGGGATTCACACCATCTTGATGGGAATCCTCGGAGTTGTAGTTGTACGTGATGAAGTGGAACTTGACGTAGTCTTGGGAACCCACTTGACCAAGGCCTTAGGAGCTTCTTCAAATGCATCAATTTCCTCTTGAAGCTTGTCCTTGCCTTTTTGCTTGTGGTCTTGTGGTGGAAGACCATCTTGAGCTTGTGTCCCTTTGAAAGAAGTAGGATCATACTTCTCTTGGTGAGGAACAAACTTCGTCTTGGGGTATTGATCTTCTTCCCACTCAACTCCATTGGCATTGAACTTTCGTTCAAAACCAACACCTTGGTTCTTCCGATGCCTTCCTTGCTTGCGTACAATTTCCTCGAATTTCTTACTCCCGGCAAGGCTCTTGTAAACAGCTTTCTCTACAATTCCCTTCAATAAGCTTTTTTCTTGCTCAAGTGTAACTTGGCTAAGAGAAACATTAGTGGAATCAAGAGAACTACTAGAAGCAACAACATTGGATTTAGCATGATTATTGTTACTACTAGAGGAAGAATCTTTCTTGTTCTTGTTACTAGACTTGACTTGAGGCATGTAAGTGGATAAGAGTAAACGCTTGGCAATGTAAGAAGAACTTTTCTTGCGAAGATCATCATTGATTGCCTTCAAGAACTCATGCTCTTGCTCAAGGTTGAGCTTTTCAAAACGTAACTTCTCATGAGTCCTTAAAAGTTCTCGATGATCTCCTAAGATAGTTTCATGAGATAACTTAAGAGTGTTTAGTTCTTTAGTTAGAGACTCAATCTTCTCCTTATCATTGTCATTCGTTTCATCTTGATTAGCATGATTAATTGACGTTTCATGATAGTATTCATCACTAGAGTTGTCAACAAGTAAATCATCATCACCTAACAAGTCATCTTCATCACTATTGAAATCAACATACTCGGGGTGTGATACCTTTGGACCTTTGGCCATGAAGCATCTTCCAATTCCTTCATTTGGTGAATCAAATATTTCATAGGAGTTGGTTGACACAAGTGCTAGACCGGCAACACCTTCATCTTGAGTATATTCGGAGTCGGAGTGATAGCTTCTCTCGGAGTGATTGTCGGAGTTGGAGCCGGATTCCCATTCACCAACATGAGCTTGATGTCTTCATTTTGTGTAGCTCCTTGATGACTTGTCCTTTCTTTTCGAATCCTTGCTTCTCCGTGAGGGTCTTCGTCCATAACGATCATCTCTACTCCTTATTTCTCTAGGTGGTGATTCTTCTCTTCTACTTCTTCTTTTTGGAGAATCTTCTCTTCTTTTGTGGGTTGCCGTACACTCATTGGAATAGTGTCTGGGCCTTCCACAATTGTAGCAGTTTCGCTCTCGACTAGAAGATCTTTTGTCATTGTAGGACCTTGACTTGGAGCTTCTCTCTTTGCTTCTACTCTTGTAGAATTTGTTGAAGTTCTTCACCATTAAGCTAAATTCTTCATTGAAGGTTTTTTTCTCACTTGATGATGTGGGGGCTTCGCATGAGGCTTTTTAAGTACCACTAGATTTGTTGTGAGGCTTTCAGGTTCGACTTTAAAGCAAGAGGAAGAATAATAGGACATCAATTTACATACAAGAGGGGCTCCCCCTCCAAAATGCTCTCACCCCCTACGGGTCCGTGTCTAAGTCTCTGAGTGTAGGTTCAAGAAAAGTAATGCAGGCTCAATTGGACATGCCGCTGGCAGCGTCGTCCTAGTCGCTCTCGTACGCGTTGCTGGCACTGTCGCTAGCGTCGTCTTCGCCGTCGTCAACCGCGTCGTCTTCATCCACCACGACCACCACCGTATCGTCCTCGGTGGCGAACGCCCTGACCAGGGCATCCACACGATTGTCAACCCAGTGCAACAGGTTGTCTCAGATGGCCCCGGGCAGCGGGCCAATGGCGGCTTCAAAGTCGAAGTGGGGGTCGAGGTTCCGGAAATGGCTGAAGACGCGTGAGAATGCGCCCCAAGGAGGCCCCAACTCCTCTCCTCAAAAAGCTCACGAGCCCTCGCAGCCTGGTCCTCCAGGCACATCACGACTTCAGTGAAGAAGCGGAGGTAGCTGGCGCAGTCTTCCATGTGGGGGTGAGGGACACTCTCCTTGCAAACGATGACCAGTGCACTGTTGGACCTCACTCTGATGGTCTGGAGCATGGGGGCGTGTTTGCGCTGCAGCGTCTGCCGACGACACGCCTCCTCCCTGTTCTGCTGTGCAGGATGTGGCTTCATCAATCTGCTACTGAAGCGAGAGTAGATCTTCACGCACGGAGGTCTGGGCCACCTGGGCAGAGGTCTAGGCCGCCACAGCGGTCCTCTCGCACTGCTCCACTTCATCCAGCCTCGACCTAAGGACGGTGATCCTGCCCTCAGCTTCAGCCCCCTAGAACTACAACTTCAGGTTGTACTCGTTGGCAAGGTCTGCATGAGCCTTCGCTACCCTCTGGTCCACCTCTTCCTACATTTTGGCTTCACGGGAGGTGACGGCGTCTTCGGCCATGGCCACATGGAGATTGTCGGCGTTCTAGGAACGGGGGTCCCCAGACTTGCCTGCATGCGGCCTGCGGCGTGGCTCAAGTGGGAGCCCAGCGCGGCCCATCTTCATCAGCTCAAGCTCAAGACCCTCGCGAGGGGCCAAGCCTCGCGGGGCAGACGACAGGAAGCTTCCTCAAAGGCAGCCTCATCAGGCAGGATCGCGAGGAGGCGGAGAGATCAAGGCAGGGGTACCTCGCGAGGAACCCGTGACGCAAGCCATGACGTTCAAGACCAGGCGGGCGCCAGGCGGGCGCCGGCCTGTGCAGTGTCCTTGTTTCCCCTTTGGTGCAAAGGGGGCAAGCACAGGCCAAGGCATCGGGCAAAGGTTACCGTTCCGGTGCAACGAGACCAAGACCAGCAGAGCGGCAGGATGGAGGTCACCGTGGAGCCCAAGATGGCGTCATCACCAGTACTTTTGGCAGCCGAAGACCACCTTTGGTCAGGATAACTTGTACTAGATGTTCCCCTTCAAAATGGCCAATTGTTGGCACCCTTCCCCCTCATTATTTGGGAAGAGGCCCAGGGCCTCTATAAATAGAGCTAGCCACCACAGAGTAGAGGGAGGGAGAGAACAATATAGAGCGATCCAGAGAGTGATCTAGTAGGGGGACGGCTAGAGATCTGGTAGAACCCCAGCAGAGAGAGAGAGGCGACTAAACTCACCCTAGCAGTTCATCGCACCAGCTCAAGAACACCTCTCGTGAGGCTGTTCTTCCCTTGCACTGTTCATCATTAGCCCCTGGGGCAATCCACCACACCAGACACTGGAGTAGTGTATTAGACCACAACGGTGGCCCGAACCAGTATAAACCTCGTGTCCCTTATGTTGTACGTTGTTTCCAGCTTCGATCACGCGAGGAGATTGGACGTAGATCAGTAGGGGAGAGATCTCCGCGTGCACCCCATTGTTCGAACCTCAAGGGTCTACCGGAACCCGAAATCCGACATTTGGCGCGCCAGGTAGGGGTGCACCGAAATCTTTCTTCCGATGTTCGCGTGTGATCTTCCGTCGTGTCCATGGCTGACGCTCGTCGGTCTCGCGCCGAGCGCCGGGCTGCTCTCGCCACCCGTGTCGCCCAGATGGCGTCCGTTGGCGGACGCCCTCGCCGTTCCCCGCCGCCTGCCGCCAACGCCGCCACCGGCCCGGCGGGGAACGAGCAGCAGGCCTCGTCCCAGCATCCTTTGGTATGGCGGGAAGGCCGCACCGCCACACCATCGCTAACTCCAGCCACTTCGTCGTCCCACGCCCGTCGCGCCCCCACGGACGCGCACGCTGCGCTGCTCCTGGCAAGAGAGTTCCTGCACTACTGCCCCGTCGACGACCTCTACGAGGATTGGCTCGCCCGCATCACCGAGCTCGTTAGCGCCGCAGGGGGCTCCCCCTTGCCGTCCTTCTCGCTGCCTCGCCCTCCATTCCGCGCAGGAGGCGAGGATCAGGAGGTTCCTCCACCACCTCCTCCCCAAGAAGGCGCCCTGGCTCCAAGGCATGCGGCCCCAAGGCGAGACCCTCCTCGTCCGGCGCCTGCGCAGCAAGAAAGGAGCTGCCAAGAGATCCCTCGTCCCCAAGAAGGTGCTCGCGCGCTCCTAGCGCCGGTGCGCCAAGATCGCGTCCCTGCACCTCCACGCCAAGACCCCGCGCTGCTCCAAGCGACGGCGCGCGGTAATCCCCAGGAACAAGCCCAGTACCAGCAAAAAGGCACCGGTAGCCACAGCAGGCTGCCGCGCTCTCACACCCGAGCTACGCGGCATCGCATGGCCAGGCAAGTTCAAGCCTGACCTGCCCCCTCGCTACGATGGCACGGTGGACCCCACGGAGTTCCTACAGCTCTACGAGCTATGCATCGATGCCGCCAACGGAGACGAAAGGGTCATGGCGAACTGGTTCCCCATGGCGCTCAAGGATGGGGCCCGCACCTGGCTCCTGACACGACCTCCTCCTAGGATAAGATGCACACTCTATTCATCGCCAACTTCCAGGGCACTCTCGACCGGCCCCCGGCCGTGAGCGATCTGCACCGCATCAAGCAGCAGCAAGGGGAAACCCTGCAAAAATACATCCAGCGCTTCAACAACGCTCGCCTCAAGATCCCCAAGGTGACTGAAGAAGCCATCATCTCGGCCTTCTCCGATGGCGTACACGACATCAAAATGAAGGAGGAGCTAGCAATCCATGAAGACCTGTGCACATCCCTGGAGCTATTCAACTTGGCGACCAAGTTAGCCAGGGCTGAGGAAGGGCGCCTTTCCCTCCTCAAACTCCCGGCTACCGACCTAGAAGAGAAGAAGCCCAAGGCCAAGGACGTGAAGCGCAAGGGGGCTGCCGTGCTTGCAGCGGAACCAGACACCAAGCGAGGCAGGGATCAGCCTGAGTCATCCAAGGGCAGCCGGTACTGCGTGTGCCATGACCTCCACACCCACAACACCAACGAATGTCAAGAGCTCAGGGCCGTGAGAGAGGGGTGTGTCGGTCGACGCCCCGAGCGCATCGACAGGGGATATGGCTGAGGAGGAGGAAGAGGTGGCGGACAATGGGAAGACCCTGGCCCTCGCCAAGGGTGGCGTGACCGACCTCGCGAGGATCGCTAGCAGGGCCAGCCTCGCGAGGGAGGCTGGAGAGATCAGCTTCGTGAGGATCGCCCGCACGGCAACGCAGGCCTTCCTCCTCTGTCGCCACCACCAAGGAGGAACGAAGACCAACATCAAGACGAGGGAGCTGGGGGCTTCCAGGAGCCACGCACGATCGCTTGCATCTTGGGTGGCGTGCAGGCCCCAGCCTCACAGCGCATCTTCAAGCAGTTTGCTCGCGAGGTGAATGCAGTCCTCCCCAAGCTTGAGGCCACACGCCCTCTCAGGTGGTCCCCGTGCGCTATCACGTTCAGCTCAGCGGATCAGCTCAAGTGCGGGGCAATGGCCGGGGTCCTGCCGATGCTTTGCTCACCAGTCATCAGCAACGTGCAGGTCACCAGGACCCTCATTGACGGCAAAGCAGGACTCAACTTCCTGTCCGTCGAGACGTTCGACAATCTCCAAGTGCCGTACGATCAGCTTCAGCCAACCAAGCCATTCTCAGGAGTCACTGATGGTTCCACTGTTCCTATAGGGCAGATTCGCCTTCCAGTCACCGTCGGGCAGCGCAACAACTACCGCACTGAGCTCATCGACTTCGACGTCGCCCACATCCGTCTACCATACAACGCTCGGGTACCCAGCCCTGGCCAAGTTCATGGCAGTGACTCACCATGGATACAATGTCCTCAAGATGCCAGGAAGCGGTGGAGTCATCACCGTACCCTGTTAAGAAAGGGACGGAGTGTGTTCACTTGAGCGCGCGTTCCAAGCCGCAGCAATCGAAGACCCGGACCGCAGGAATGGAACACTTCCCGAGGAGACCCTTAAGAAGAAGAAGGTTTCGCCTGGCCCAAGCCACAAGGAGGCAGGCGCCTCCGGAGGTGTTGCGTCAGGATCTGCGCCCAATCAGGGAGCGCCAGCCTCCCTCGCATAGGAAGGCACACCCGGCGCCCTCCTCAGGCAGGGCTCGGGGGCTCTTTCTTGGAGAGCCACCAACTTTGCCAAGGTCGCGAGGGAGGCGCTCGGGCACCACTTGGAGGGGTGCTTCCAGGCACGTTTCCCTCAGGAAGGAATAAGGCAAGGAAGACCAAACCCATAGGAGTTCATCGCAAGGAGCACCTAGGAGCTACATGAGTCGAGAATCATACGCGGTAGCCGCCGCTTGCCCACCGTGGCCCCACATCCAGGCGAGGATGGTGGGCTGTGCATCTGCGTCGACATGCCAGGGCTCAATCGAGCCGCGTCTCAGGAGCGCCTCTGGCCTTCGCACGTGGGGCATTGCGAGGGTCCACCTCACAGCTACGTTCGCATGCCTTTCGGCCTACCGGACGCGATCGCTCCTAATCAGCGCCTGCTGAGGAGCATTTTGGAGGCTCAGGAGGTCAGGCATTGTGCGGTCCTGGCGGAGATGGAGATGGCCCTCGGAGACCCGCCTGTGCCCCCGGAGCATCCCTGCTTCAACACCACTCCATCTTCAACGGCACCAGGTGACATCTTTCTAAGTTCCGTTTTTAGCTGGGAGCACCCACAGGGCCGCATCATTCCCAGGTCGCGTGGGTCCGTCCCTGCGGCATGTATCCGTTTGCTTATGCTCTTTACTTACCTTGTTGGGGGCACACCCCGGGCTGCATCATCCCCAAGATGCTCTGGCCTAGCCCAGCGGCGTTTGCTTTTCCTGTGTCTGCATAAATGAATTTCCTCCTGCGTGCTTAACGTACCCGGCCTAATCGCCAGCTCGATTGACGCCTACCTATGGAGCCGCTCGCTCTGGCACGGCATTTGTGCATGGGTCCGTCCCTGCAACACCGATAAATCTGAGTGGTCAAGCAACCTCATCAGGCCCTCAGTGCCCCAATCACTTCACCGGAGCGACAAAGGTTGGACGGCAACCGTAACAACAGGTCTTGTTTCTCTTCATGATTGGTGTGCAGGACCTACTCCAGGAGCAACACTAGGGACGTCGCGAGCTTTCTCTCCCTCTCTCCGGCACAGACCGCTTGCACGTCAAAATGGGGGCGCCTGAGCATCGCGACTCATGGGCTCCTCTTGGCTCTCCAGCCCACACCCCCTGGCCTTGACCCACGGCATCGCGACCTGTCATCCCCGCCGCCTTCGCGCGCCCGCCGCCGTCTTCCTCCTTGCTGTGCCGCCCGCATCACCTCGGGCCCCTGCCCGCCACCTCCGGCCGCCGCGCGCCCGCTCGCCGGCGACCACCGCCTCCACCGCCAGGTCTCCGCCCCACCTCGCGGTCACCGCGCCCGAGGCCCCTTCCTCGCCGCCGCGCCATCCCGGCCTCAGATCCGGCCGGCCCCGCCCGTTCCGGCCGGCCTCCTCCTCTCCGGCGAACCTCTACGACTCTCCGGCCACCGCAGCACTGTTTCGGTCATCCTCGGGAGGCGTGCACGAAACCTAGATCAGGATCTAGCCGGTTGACTTTTCCCTCACCCCCAGTATTTTTAGCATTTTTCATTGCATCATAACTCTGCACCCGTGGCTCCGTTTTGTGCGTGTAGCATACCAAAATGTTCGTCAGAGAGTACATCATTTCATCTCATTGCATCATTTTCATTGGAGCTCATCTTAATGCCCAAAATGCTGTTGGAAGAGGGCTATATGACAAACTTGGCAAATCTGTTTCATCAAATAGCTATTTGTCATTTTTGCCATGTTTAATGTGTGCATGATATGCTCCTAAGCTCTACATGTGTTTTGTTATATGTCATGACGTCTTTACAGAGGTGCTTACCATGTATTTTTGTGACATGTGTGGTGACTAGCACAAGCTTGCGAAGTAGTGCATTCGTTAATGCTGATTTCAGGGACTTCGAATTTCTCTAAGTCCTTGATCTGTTTTTGTCAATATGCCATATGTTCATGTTGTTTCCGAGTGATCCGTGCCTCTTTTGAGGATGACCAATAAGGATTATTTTCTTAACATTGTGGTGCCGTATCCATCCATGTCTTTGTTTGCATTTATGGAGCACCCTAGCTTGAGTCAATCGAGCTCTACTTTTGCTATTTCGTGAATCCTGGCAGATTGTTGTCTTGTTAGCGATTTTGCCGAGGATGTTGCTAATGATCCTTACATGCTATGTTGTTCTTCTTGCCATTTCTAGATTCCATGATATTTATTCTTGATGGGTGTATGCTTAGTTTGTCATGCCATGCTCTGTAGCGAGTGCATCGAGCTCGTGAACATGCCTACTCATTAATAGATTTGCATGCTCCAGTTTTTCACTAAGTCTGTAATCTGATTATGTTTTTGCCATGTTCGCATGCTTGCAATTGTATTTTCTGATCCCTTTTGGCTCAAGGTTACTAAGGAACATTTGTTAAGTGCTTTGAGTAGCTGCATGTCATGCCTTGCTTTGCCACGTTATGTTCCTGTAGCATATAGTTTTCATGCTCCAAAGTGTGCTACCTGATCTTAAATTCAAGACTTGTGGTAATTTCACAAAGTCTGAAACCTGTTATCGTTTGCACTTTTGCCATACTTGTTTGAACCTGTTAATGGATGAATTTGCCGTAGCTCAGTGTTCATCTTTTGTCAAGCATCATGAGTGGACCCCTGCCATGTATTTTGTTGTCATGTTTGAGTGTTGTAGCATATTTATCTTGATACATTTAGATGGCTACTTGCTGTTTATCGCAGATCGGTGCCATATTTGTTTTGCTTGCCATTTCCAAACCGTGCATCCGATTCCGATGGTATTCATATCGATTTCAACCGAAATCACCTCACCTTTCTAGTGGCAAGTTCAATCATTCCTGGTCAAATCTTGCATATGCATCACATATCGCATCCCGCATAGCATACCATGTTCGCATCATGTTGTTTGAGCTTTTCGCGTGGTTGATTGTGTTCCTTTTACTTGTTTGTCTTGTTTGGGTAGAGCCGGGAAACGGGTTCGCTAACGAGGAGCCCATTGAGTTTGCTTACGAGGATCAAGTCAACTCTGACAACTTTGCAGGCAAGATGATCATACCCTCGAAATCACTTCTATCTTTGCTTGCTAGATGCTCGCTCTTTTGCTATGCCTATGCTACGATACCTACCACTTGCTTATCATGCCTCCCAAATTCCCATGTCAAACCTCTAACCCATCATGTCCTAGCAAACCATTGATTGGCTATGTTACCGCTTTGCTCAGCCCCTCTTATAGCGTTGCTAGTTGCAGGTGAAGTTTGGAGATCGTTCCTTGTTGGAACTTGTTTATTTTTGACTATAAACAGTAGGGTAAAACCCCACTGCAATTTTTATTAAATAAAAACGCAGAGAAACAAAGCAGCCAGAAAGGCTTGAGGTAAGCCTAAGAAAGAAGAGGACTTTGGAACATTGTTTATTGTTGGGAATTCACTATATTATCTTGTTATCTTAATGCATCTATATACTTGGTAAAGGGTGGAAGGCTTGGCCTTTTTCCTAGTGTTTTGTTTCACTCTTGCCGCCCTAGTTTCCCTCATATCGGTGTTATGTTCCTAGATTTTTGCGTTCCTTACGCGGTTGGGTGATAATGGGAACCCCTTGACAGTTCGCCTTGAATAAAACTCCTCCAGCAATGCCCAACCTTGGTTTTACCATTTGCCACCTAGCCTCTTTTCCCTTGGGTTTCCGGAGCCTAAGGGTCATCTTATTTAAACCCCCCGGGCCAGTGGTCCTCTGAGTGTTGGTCCAAACAGAGCCACTTGCAGTGCCACCTCGGGGAAACATGAGGGTTGGTTTTAGTTGTACGTAGTGTTCATCTGAGTGTGCCCTGAGAATGAGATATGTGCAGCTCCTATCAGGATTTGTCGGCACATTCGGGCGGTGTTGCTGGACTTGTTTTACCCTTGTCGAGGATGTCTTGTAGAACCGGGATGCCGAGTCTGATCGGAATGCCTCGGGAGAAGGAATATCCTTCATTGACCGTGAGAGCTTGTGATGGGCTAAGTTGGGACTCCCCTGCAGGGATTTGAACTTTCGAAAGCCGTGCCCGTGGTTATGGGCAGATGGGAATTTGTAATGTCTGGTTGTAGATAACTTGAAACTTAACTTAATTAAAATGAATCAACCGCGTGTGTAACCGTGATGGTCTCTTCTCGGCGGAGTCCGGGAAGTGAACACGGTGTTGGAGTAATGCTTGACGTAGGTTGTTCTAGGATCACTTCTTGATCATAGTTCTTCGTTCGTGCTTTGCCTTCTCTTCTCACTCTCTTTTGCGAACAGGTTAGCCACTATATATGCTAGTCGCTTGCTACAGCTCCACACATTACCTTGCCTTACCTATAAGCTTAAATAGTCTTGATCGCGAGGGTACGAGATTGATGAGTCCCCATGACTCACAGTTTACTTCCGAAACCAGATGCAGGGACCGATGATACGGTTCCAGATGATGCGCTTGAGCTCAAGTGGGAGTTCGACGAAGACTCTCACTGTTACTATGTGTCTTTCCCTGATGATCAGTAGTGGTGCCCAGTTGGGGCGATCGGGACCATGTCGCATGTTGGGGTTGGTCTTTTATTTTGGTACCATAGTCGGACCATGAGTGTATTGGATGATTGTAATGCTATTCATGTATTTGTGTGACGTGGAGAGTGTAAGCCAACTATGTACCTATTTTCCCCTATTATCTATTTACATGGGTTATTGTGAAGATTACCTTACTTGCGACATTGCTTTCTGTGTGGTTATGCCTCTAAGTCGTGCTTCGACACGTAGGAGATATAGCCGCATCGAGGGCATTACAATTTGTAATCAGAGCATTCCCCGACCTTAGGAGCCCCCCTGCTTGATCGAATAGCTGACGTTGTTGACTCTAGAAAAATGTTTTGAGTCATTTAGGAATTATATATCGGAGAGTCTAGGAATTCTTTTTACTCCCCAGTCCCTTCATCGCACTGGTAAGGCATCCTGACATAGAGTTTTGACTCTTCTCTTCTCAAATTTCACTAATTTTTTTTGGATCACGCGGGTATCTTGGAATTGTTCCAATAGATTTGTGCCGAGAACATTGTTCTTGGTGCCTCCTGTCATTTAGGGGTTGTGGCAGTGTCCCGGGGAGTTGAGCTTGGAGGTGTTGTCGTCACAATTTTATTGTTGCAGTTCTGGAATACCTGAGACTAGTTTCACCGACATAGAAAATCTCTTTTATGTAGTTGTAGGTGAGATAACCTCGACGCCACCCAGTACTAGGGCGGTAGTTCGGGAGTATTGCCATAACTTGTATAACAGATGCTTTTCGAAGGTTGAGGTAGACGATTTCTGAAGTTTTTCTCGGTTATGTGTTGAAGCATGGATACAGCTGGATGTAGGATTTGCTAGATTTGGGTGAGATATTATGCTTCCCCTGTATCCCCAAGACCTGATTGCATAACCGGAAAGGTTTGGGAGTATCATAGGTGGGAATTCTTGTAGCTCTAGTTCTTCTTCCATGGATATTTGGTTTGAGATTGGGTGATCTTTACCGAGTATTCGTTCTTTGTCCGTACCTTGTTGTTTTTTATTCTTATTCTTCTTCCTCAATTCTAAGTGGCTTCTCAATTTATGGATATGTGACCATTTCAATTGGAATGCATTCGTTCATTTTGCTCGGATGTGAAGACTATATGTTGCAATTTCAACCCGCTTGATTCACCTTCAATATTTGCCTATCAATGTGCTAATGGATGTCAACCTCTTCAGGATGGCTCCTCAAACACGCACAACTCCGAATCCTGATCCGCCACCACCACCTCGACCTCCGAAGGCATGGCAAGCTGTGATGGCCACTACCAATGCAAACACGCAGCTGATCATGCAACTTCTTCAAGAGCGCAACCAAGCGAACCAGGGTCAAGGCAACCATCAGAATCATTTTACTACACTCAACTAGTTCCTTGGTAACCAGCCAAAGACCTTCAGCAATTGTGTTGAGGCAACAGACGCTGATGATTGGCTCGTGGACATAGGCAAGTATTTTGAGTGCAGTAACGTCAGGTCTGAGGACCTTGTCAAGTTCGCTTCCTTCCAACTCAAAGACCAAGCTGCGGAATGGTTTCAGCAGTACAAAGATTCCAGAGGAGGCCGTGTGATTACCTGGGATGAATTCTGTCAAGACTTCAAAGCTCATCATATTCCTCAGAGCGTGGTTGAAAGCAAGTGTGAGGAATTCCGCAACCTGAAGCAAGACTCTATGTTTGCCTACGAGTACAACAAGCTGTTTCAGAAGCTCGCCCGTTTTGCTAAGCAGGACGTCCCTGACAAGAAGAGCATGATATACCAGTCTATGGGTGGTCTCAGAGAAGAAATCCAGCTAGCTCTTGTCCTCTTTGAGCCCATGAGGTACGATGAGTTTTACAACATGGCAATGAAGCAAGAGACTGCTCAACTGAAGTGCGATGCTTCCAAGAAGCGAGTGAGAGATGCTACTCGTTCTTACTCAACTCAAGTGGCTAAGCAGCAGAAGTATTGGCTTCCTCCTCCTCCGTTCCGTCAGCCTTATCAGCAGAAGAGCAAAGGTGGCAGTGGATCTTCCCACCCACCCAACCTTGGCTTTCAGAACAAGACTTCGTCTCAAGCTCCAAGATCGAGTGCTTCGTATCACCGTCCGCTTTCAGAGGTCACGTGCAACAAGTGCCAATAGAAGGGTCACTATGCCAACAAATGCTTCAATCAGAGGCGTCTCCCTCCTCCTCCTCCTGTGAGATCGACAAGTACAGCTGTGGTCAAGGATAACCCCAAGCACGCCAAGGTCAACTTGTTGAACGCAGCTCAGGCAGAGGACTCGCCAGATGTCATCATGTGTAACCTTCCTGTTAACGATGTTCATGCAAAACTTCTTTTTGACACTAGTGCATCGCTTTCTTTTATTTCAACACCATTTGTTGCCAAGCATGATTTTGTGACCGAAAGGATTCCTTTCCCGTTGAAGATTGTGTCTCCGGGTAAGCAAATAACTTCTAACAATTGCGTCCCGGATGTCTCTATCACGTTGGGCGACTACAAGTTTCTGTCCTCTCAAGTGGTTCTTGGAAACTCAGATATTGATCTTATTCTTGGAATGGATTGGCTTTCTAAGCACAAGGCGCATCTTGATTGTGCTGCCAGGCAGATTCAATTGACTCATTCGTCTGAGGATGTTATTGTCTTTGCCGCTCGTGATGATACCATCCGTCTGTTTTCTCTCAATGAGAAGGGTGAACTGGATGCCATCTCTCAAATTCAAGTCGTTTGCGAATATCAAGACGTCTTTCCAGAAGAGCTTCCAGGAATGCCTCTGCACCGTCCAGTTGAATTCTTCATTGATCTTGAGCCTGGCACGGAACCTGTTTGTAAACGTCCTTACAAGCTTGGACCTAAAGAGTTGAAGGAGCTGAAGAAGCAACTCGATATTTAAGAGCGAATGGGTCTCATCTGACCTAGTTCTTCTCCGTGGGGTTGTGGAGTTCTTTTTGTGAAGAAGAAGGATGGAACGGACCGACTTTGTGTTGACTACCGTCCATTGAACAAGAAGACTATAAAGAACAAGTACCCACTTCCCAACATCAATGAGCTGTTCGAACAACTCAAAGGTGCTCAAGTATTCTCCAAGCTTGATCTCCATATGGGCTATCACCAGATTCGAATCCGTGAGCAAGATATTCCCAAGACAATTTTCAGAACAAGCTATGGTTCATATGAATACATTGTCATGTCTTTTGGCCTCGTCAACGCTCCTCCGACTTTCTCTCGCATGATGAACATCATCTTCAACGCCTACACAGATGACTTTGTCTTGGTCTATCTCGATGACATTCTGGTCTTTTCGAAGAACAAGGAAGATCATGCCAAGCACTTGCTTTTGGTGCTCGATAAGCTCAGGGAACATCAGTTCTACGCCAAGTTCTCAAAGTGCGAGTTTTGGCTCGATGAGGTTCTTTATCTTGGGCATATCATCTCTGCCAAGGGTATAGCGGTGAATCCCGAGAAGGTGTCTGCAATTGTGAATTGGGAACCACCTCAGAACATGAAGCAACTCCGCATCTTCCTTGGTCTCTCAAGCTACTGTCGAAGGTTCATTGAGAACTTTTCAAAGATTGCAAAGCCTCTTTCAAACCTTCTCCAGAAGCATGTCAAGTACGTTTGGTCTCCGAAATGTGACATCGCTTTCAACACTTTGAAAGAGAAATTGGTCGCTGCTCCAGTTCTGACTCCTCCTAATGAATCCAAACCGTTCAAGATCTTCTGCGATGCCTCTCTTCAAGGTCTTGCTGCAGTGTTGATGCAAGAGAAGAAAGTTGTGGCTTATACCTCTCGGCAGTTAAAGCCTAACGAGAAGAACTACCCCACTCATGACCTCGAGTTGGCGGCAGTTGTGCATGCTCTTTTGACTTGGAGACATCTCTTATTGGGAAGAAAAGTGGACATCTTCACTGACCACAAGAGTCTCAAGTACATCTTCACTCAGCCTAATCTCAACCTCAGGCAGACTCGTTGGGTCGAAATGATTCAAGAGTATAATCTGAGTATCGAGTATACTCCACGCAAGGCCAATGTGATTGCTGACGCTTTGAGCAGGAAGGCTTACTGCAACAGTCTGATTATCAAGCCTTATCAACCCGAGCTTTGTGAAGATTTCCGCAAACTCAATTTGCAAGTTGTTCCTCAAGGGTTCCTCGCCAACCTTCAAGTCTCTCCTACTTTGGAAGATCATATTCGCGAGGCTCAACTTCTTGATGCTATGGTGAAGAAGGTGAAGATTGGGTGTGCCACGAGCCAACCCAAGTACAAGTGCTATCGCCTTGATGAAAAGGATACTCTCTTCTTCGAGGATCGTATTGTTGTGCCTAAAGGTGACCTACGTAAAGTCATCATGAACGAGGCTCACAATTCACTCCTCTCCATCCACCTTGGGAGTACGAAGATGTACCAGGACCTCAAGCAGGCTTATTGGTGTACTCGAATGAAGCGCGAGATTGCTCAATTTGTGAATGAATGTGATGTGTGCAGAAGAGTGAAGGCGGAACACTAACGACCAACTGGTCTTCTACAACCTCTTGCCATTCCAGAATGGAAGTTTGACCACATTGAGATGGACTTCGTGATTGGGTTTCCAAAGTCCAAGCATGGCAATGATGCTATATTCGTTGTCATTGACAAAATCACTAAAGTGGCTCACTTTCTGCCTATCAAAGAGTCTATCACAGCAGCTCAATTGGCAGAGCTTTATACCTCTCGGATTGTCTCTCTCCATGACATTCCACAGTTGATCTCTTCAGACCGTGGCAGCATCTTTACCTCCAAGTTTTGGGATTCTTTTCAGAAGGCCATGGGCACCAACATCCATTTCAGTGCAACTTTTCATCCTCAAACTAGCGGTCAAGTCGAGTGTGTCAATCATATTCTTGAAGATATGCTCAGGGCTTGCGTTACCTCTTTCGGTATGAAGTGGGAAGATTGTCTTCCATATGCCGAATTCTCCTACAACAAGAGTTTTCAAGCAAGTTCGGGCAAGGCCCCATTCGAAATTCTCTATGGCAAGAAGTGTCGTACTCGTCTTAACTGATCAGATACTGGTGAACATCAACTTCTTGGAAATGACTTGATCATAGAGGCATAGGAAATGTGCAAAGTCATTCGTGATAACCTCAAAGAAGCGCAATCGCGCCAGAAGAGCTACTATGATAGTAAGCATCGTGATTTGGCTTTCGAGATCGTAGACCATGTTTACCTCCGCGTCTCTCCAATGAAAGGTACTCGTCACTTCGGTATCAAAGGGAAGCTTGCCCCTAGATACGTGGGTCCTTTCAAGATTGTCAACAAGAGAGGTGATCTCACCTATCAACTCAAGCTTCCTTCAAACTTTGCAAATGTGCACGACGTGTTCCATGTCTCTCAGCTCCGCAAGTGCTTCAAGACTCCTGACCGCACCATCAACTTCAAAGACATTGATCTCCAAGAAGACCTTTCTTATAGTGAGCACCCCGTGGCTATTCTTGAAGAGACTGAACGCAAGACTCACAATAAGTCAATCAAATTCCTCAAAGTCAAGTGGTCACACCATTCTGACCATGAAGCCACCTGGGAACGCGAGGATCACCTCCATTCTGAGTACCCGGCATTTTTCTAGTCCTAGATCTTGGGACGAGACCCTTTCGTAGTGGTGGAGTGTTGTAACACCCCGGATGTGATTTACCTTATATGTATCCCAACTCTTGCCGTTTCCGGCACTAAGTTATTTTATTTCCTCGGGTTCGGGTTTTTGTCTCCGTGTGTTGTTGCCTTTTCATGCATCTCATATCCTGTCATCATGTGCATTGCATTTGCATATGTGTTCGTCTCATGCATCTGAGCATCTTCCCCGTTGTCCGTTTTGCATTCCGGCGCTCCTATCTCCTCCGGTGGTCCTTTCTACCTCTTTTCATTTGTGGGGGTTAAACATTTCCGGATTGGACCGCGACTTGTGATGCGGCCTTGGTTTACTACCGGTAGACCGCCTATCAAGTTTCGTGCCATTTGGACTTCGTTTGATACTCCAACGGTTAACCGAGGGACCGAGAAGGCCTCATGTGTGTTGCAGCCCAACACCCCTCCAAAGTGGCCCAAAACCCACCTAAACCCTCTCCATCATCTAGAGCGTTCGATCACGATTGCGTGGCCGCAAACCGTGCTCAATTTGGTGTCTCCTAGCTCCCTCTACCTATATAAAGACATCTCCCCCCCCACAAAAATCACGGTCAAACCCTAGCCCTCTCCCCTCTCCTCGCACCGCCGGACGAAACCCGCCGGGCCGGACATGTCCGCCGCCACCGCCGCCCACTCCCGAGCCGCCACGTGACGTGCCGCCGTCCGCCGCCGCGCCGGCCCGCTCATCCCACGGGAGGCCCTCCCTGGCTCGCGCGCGTCCCCGCCGCCTTCGCGCGCCCGTCGCCGTCTTCCTCCCCGCTGTGCCGCCCGCATAGCCTCGGGCCGCCACCCGCCACCTCCGGCCGCCTCGCGCCCGCTCACCGGCGACCACCGCCTCCACCGCTAGGTCACCGCCCCACCTCGTGGTCACGCGCCCAAGGCCCCTTCCTCGCCGCCGCGCCGTCCCGGCCTCAGATCCGGCCGGCCCCGCCCGTTCCGGCCGGCCTCCTCCTCTCCGGTGAACCCCCGCGACGCTCCGGCCACCGCAGCACTGTTTCGGTCATCCTCGGGAGGCGTGCACGAACCCTAGATCTGGATCTAGGCGGTTGACTTTTTCCCTCACCCCCAGTATTTTTAGCGTTTTTCATTGCATCATAACTCTGCACCTGTGGCTTCGTTTTGGGCGTGTAGCATGTCAAAGTGTTCGTCTCAGAGAGTACATCATTTCACCTCATTGCATCATTTTCATTTGAGCTCATCTTGATGCCCGAAATGCTGTTGGAAGATGGGCTATATGACAAACTTGGCAGATCTGTTTCATCAAATAGCTATTTGTCATTTTTGCCATGTTTAATGTGTGCATGATATGCTCCTGAGCTCTACATGTGTTTTGTTATATGCCATGCCATATTTACAGAGGTGCTTACCATGTATTTTTGTGACATGTTTGGTGACTAGCACAAGCTTGCAAAGTAGTGCATTCGTTAATGATGATTTCAGGGACTAAGAATTTCTCCAAGTCCTTAATCTGTTTTTGTCAATATGCCATATGTTCATGTTGTTTCCTAGTGATCCATGCCTCTTTTGAGGATGATCAATAAGGATGATTTGTTAACATTGTGGTGCTGTATCCACCCATGTCTTTGTTTGCATTTATGGAGCACCCTAGTTTGAGTCAATCGAGCTCTACTTTTGCTATTTCGTGGATCCTGGCAGATTGTTGTCTTGTTAGCGATTTTGCCGAGGATGTTGCTAGTGATCCGTGGATGATATGTTGTTCTTCTTGCCATGTCTAGCTTCCATGATATTTATTCTTGATGGGTGTATGCTTAGTTTGTCATGCCATGCTCTGTAGCGAGTGCATCGAGCTCCTGAACATGCCTACTCGTTAACAGATTTGCATGCTCCAGTTTTTCACTAAGTCTGTAATCTGATTATGTTTTTGCCATGTTCGCATGCTTGCAATTGTATTTTCTGATCCCTTTTGGCTCAAGGTCACCAAGGGACTTTTGATAAGTGCTTTGAGTATATTCATGTCATGCCTTTCTTTCCCATGTTAAGTTCCCGTAGCATATAGTTTTCATGCTCCAAATTGTGCTACCTGATGTTAAATTCCAGACTTGTGTTAATTTCACAAAGTCTGAAACCTGTTAACGTTTGCACTTTTGCCATGCTTGTTTGAACCTGTTAATGGATGAATTGGCCATAGCTCAGTGTTCATCTTTGTCAAGAATCATGAGTGGATCCCTGCCATGTATTTTGTTGTCATGTTTGAGCGCTGTAGCATATTTATCTTGATGCATTTAGATGGCTACTTGTTGTTTATCGCAGATCGGTGCCATATTTGTTTTTCTTGCCATTTCCAAACCGTGCATCCGATTATGGTGATCTTTATATCGATTTCAACCGAAATCACCTCACCTTTCCATTTCCACTCATGTATTTCCAAGATGAGGCCAGGTTCCATCATTCCTTGTCAAATCTTGCATATGCATCACATATCGCATCCCGCATAGCATACCATGTTCGCATCATGTTGTTTGAGCTTTGCACGTGGTTGATTGTATTCCTTTTGCTTGTTTGTCTTGTTTGGGTAGAGCCAGGAGACGAGTTCACTAACGAGGAGCCCGTTGAGTTTGCTTACGAGGATCAAGTCAACTCTGACAACTTTGTTGGCAAGATGATCATACCCTCGAAATCACTTCTATCTTTGCTTGCTAGATGCTCGCTCTTTTGCTATGCCTATGATACGATACCTACCACTTGCTTATCATGCCTCCCAAATTGCCATGTCAAACCTCTAACCCACCATGTCCTAGCAAACCGTTGATTGGCTATGTTACCGCTTTGCTCAGCCCCTCTTATAGCATTGCTAGTTGCAGGTGAAATTTGGAGATTGTTCCTTGTTGGAACATTGTTTCTTGTTGGGATATCACTATATTATCTTTTTATCTTAATGCATCTATATAGTTGGTAAAGGGTGGAAGGCCTGGCCTTTTGCCTAGTGTTTTGTTTCACTCTTGCCGCCCTAGTTTCCATCATATCGGTGTTATGTTTCCGGATTTTTGTGTTCCTTACGTGGTTGGGTGATAATGGGAACCCCTTGACAGTTCGCCTTGAATAAAACTCCTCCAGCAATGCCCAACCTTGGTTTTACCATTTGCCACCTAGCCTCTTTTTCCCTTGGGTTTCCGGAGCCCAAGGGTCATCTTATTTAACCCCCCCCCCCGGGCCAGTGCTCCTCTGAGTGTTGGTCCAAACAGAGCCACTTGCAGCACCACCTCGGGGAAACTTGAGGGTTGGTTTTAGTTGTACGTAGTGTTCATCTGAGTGTGCCCTGAGAACGAGATATGTGCAGCTCCTATCAGGATTTGTCGGCACATTCGGGCGTTGTTGTTGGACTTGTTTTACCCTTGTCGAGGATGTCTTGTAGAACCGGGATGCCGAGTCTGATCGGAATGCCTCGGGAGAAGGAATATCCTTCGTTGACCATGAGAGCTTGTGATGGGCTAAGTTGGGACTCCCCTGCAGGGATTTGAACTTTCGAAAGTCGTGCCCACGGTTATGGGCAGATGGGAATTTGTTAATGTCCGGTTGTAGATAACTTGAAACTTAACTTAATTAAAATGAATCAACCGCGTGTGTAACCGTAATGGTCTCTTCTCGGCGGAGTCCGGGAAGTGAACACGGTATTGGAGTAATGCTTGACGTAGGTTGTTCTAGGATCACTTCTTGATCATAGTTCTTCGTTCGTGCTTTGCCTTCTCTTCTCACTCTCTTTTGCGAACAGGTTAGCCACCATATATGCTAGTCGCTTGATGCAGCTCCACTCATTACCTTGCCTTACCTATAAGCTTAAATAGTCTTGATTGTGAGGGTAAGAGATTGCTGAGTCCTCGTGACTCACAGTTTACTTCCAAAACCAGATGCAGGGACCGATGATACGGTTCCAGATGATGCGCTTGAGCTCAAGTGGGAGTTCGACAAAAACTCTTGCTGTTACTATATGTCTTTCCCTGATGATCAGTAGTGGTGCCCAGTTGGGGCGATCGGGACCATGTCGCATGTTGGGGTTGATCTTTTATTTTGGTAGCATAGTCGGACCATGAGTGTATTGGATGATTGTAATGCTATTCATGTATTTGTGTGACGTGGCGAGTGTAAGCCAACTATGTACCTATTTCCCCCTATTATCTATTTACATGGGTTGTTGTGAAGATTACCTTACTTGCGACATTGCTTTCAATGCGGTTATGCCTCTAAGTCGTGCTTCGACACGTAGGAGACATAGCCGCATCGAGGGCGTTACAAAGAACCCAAAATCTGGCAGCGATCCCTCATCTCCAGCCGCTCATGTTTCAGGCTGCGCTCCAAGGCCTCCAGCGCCAATGCCTCCTCGCGCTTCAGGACCTCTTTCTACTCGGAAGGCGCCCCCCTCATCGATGCCAAGTCGGTCCTGCGTGCCTAAATCTGCTGCTCCAGAGCAGCATTCAAGGCCAAAAACTCGTGTTCCCGCTTCTCGTCGTTCTCGCGACGGTGGTCGGCCTGCTTCGCCTCCTCCAACGCCCGAGCGCTGGCCTCGTGGGAGGCCGCAAGGACCACTGTGGCCTTTGCCTTGTCACGCTAATGCAGAAGCTGTCTAAGGTTGATGGAGACCTTCAATTGGTGTCACTCGTGAGCCAGGCGGAGGTCCTCCGTCTCAAGGCGAGCATCAACCGCCACGAGCTCTCCTCCAAGGCGGCTCAGCGCACCCATCGCCTCCTACAAGAGCTCGTGGCGTACGACACCGTGTCCGCGCGCAAGCTCTAGTGTGTGGCCAAGTCCATCCTCCGCGCCAAGGGTTGCTGGGGAAGCTCGAGCTAGCCCACTTGCCCCCGGCGGGGGGCCCGAAGCCGGCGCCTTCTCTGCCACCTTGTCAGCTTCGGCAAATGTGCTAGGTGACGCGGCCTCACCACCTGAGGACGAGGCCAGTGCTGGGGTCGCCCAGCCACCGGCGATGATCAACGGAGGAGTCCTTGGCACGCCAGCTATGCCCCAGGCCGTGGCGCGAAGAAGTGACGCCAGGAAAGCCATATTAAGGCCCCATGTCGATGTGTTCACCTCCGGGGCGGGCCCCGGGCCCCGCGCAGCTATCCGGCAAGTAGAGCTCATGACGAAATCTATCTTGCTGGAAGAAACTTGATATTACCTTGCCTGCTTTCAACTCCAGGCTTGATCTAATCAACCAAGCCAATGAGGCTGGTCATGGACCTCTGTTCATGGAAATTTTCCTCACGGCGGCCTGGAGTTTGTGGAAAGAATGAAATAACAAGCACTTCAGAGGGGTCTGCCCTAGCACTGCATCTTGGCTGGCATGATTCAAAGAAGATCTTAGCCTCCTTCAATACATGGTGAAAGAGGTCCATAAGACCACTGTAACCACTTTTTGTAACTCCCTAGCCTGGTCACATTTTCCTATTTTTTGCAGTGTTTACTGGTGCAGTGATTCACTACAACACCCCTCCCTTCTGTCAGGGGTGATGGAGGGACAACACCTTGTAACAATATGTAACCCATGTAACTCTTGTCATATATAAATATATACACACACAGTAGGAGCCTCTCCTATTGTCTTTCCATCAAAAAATGGCGAGCCGGTGGCCGGCGAGGCCCGTCCCTCAGGAGATCTCGCCACTCTAGCCGAGGGGATCCTGAGGAGCCTTGGTCAGAAAAGGATGCATCACTCAGAAAATCACGTGGATGAGGTACTTACTCGTCTTTGGCAATGTATTTCCTCTGTTTCAACGGCCGGTAGGCGCCACCATTGTAGCTTGGAAGCGCCTTCCTCTTGTGGAGTGCCTCGAAATTCAAGCGGAGCTGGCCGAAGCACTGAGCACGGTCGCCGTCGCCTGGGGTAGCTGGTGGGGCTCCTGACGGGACGACCTCGGGAGCGTCAGGCTGCGTCGACCCCTCAGTCTCCGCCTCAGGACAGCTCACCTGAGCCTTGGGGGCTTCCAACCCAGGAGCCTCGGACCACGCCGGCCCCATGGCCGCTGCCTCGGGGTAACTCACCCGAGCCCCAGGAGCCGCCACCTCGGGGGCCACGACTAATGTCGCTTCCTCGGCGGCCACTTCGTTGGTGTCTGATGGTTCTCGCCCCCCTGCACCAACTTCCGGGGTGAGCGCTGAGGTGACAGCAGGCAGGAGGAACACAAGGATGGGGCTTTCGCGGGGCCCTTCAAGGACGGCTGGGCGTAGTCCCCATTCATCGAAAGGGGGCATCTGCCTCACGAACTCCACCTTGTTTGAGCAGTGGTATAAGAGACAACCCCCCTCCGGCAGGTTGGCTGGCGCTGGGTCACCCATCAGGAGTTTGAGCACAATACGCCATGCCTCGGGAGGAAGAGCCTCATGGGGTCCCCGCAGCCGGAGAAGGTCCACATCAGCTGAGAATGATGCTGGAGCGGAGCAATACGGCACCGGATAAACTCCTTCACCACCATGGGCGCCGTCACCCCATGATCCTTCAGCCCGGTCAGCCGGCGCCAAACATGAGCGAGCCACTGGTCGATGAGCCTCGCATGTCCCCAACTAGAGCTTGGGGCGGTTGGCGCCCGTGGGAGCAAGAGAAGGGGGAGACCATGCCGGTATCCACAAATACCCACCGCTTTCGAAACCGCTTACGACCGGCGAAAGTTTGAAATCAATTCCCGAGCCGGCCATCGCCGCTACGGCCTAGAAGGTCATGCATCTCGAGTGCTGGCGGTCATTGGTCATATGAAGAGAGAAGAAATGGCAAAGCAAGGCCACACAAGGAGCGATGCCCACCATAGCCTCGCAGACGAAGGCGGAGACAGCAAGGAGTAAAGATAGATTGGGGATCCAGATGCAGCACGTGGATTTGGTAATGCGAAAGAACAGCGTTGAAGAAAGCAGAAAAAGGGGGAATCAGGTCTACCCAAAGGGCATGAAGATGAAGGGGGGTCTCGGTGGCTATCATATCAATGGTGGCGTGGGAGCCAGGCCAAGCCACCGTCGCCCCCATTATTTGTAATCAGAGGGGAGCGCTAGCCGAACCTTGTCCAACATCTCCTAGTTGACCACCAACGATCGCTCAACGGTAGGCTCGAAGACCGGTGAAGGCTCGGCCGGGGCGCGGCTCATCGTCTTCTTCTTCCTTGCAGGCTTCGGCACCATGGCAATAAGGAGGAACTAAGAAGGTGGAAGTGTCGAGGAAGCTCACGGCAAGAAATGAACATAGAGCTGAGTCGATCACGGTGGCAACCAAGCTGGGCGATATCAAGGTTGCATTGGGATGTGGGGGAACCCACGTCCCATCGATCGCCATGAGTCGACCGAGGCCGCAGGCTGTTCGGCCCCACGACGCTCCGCACTTGCCCCTTGGCTTCGCCTCGAAGCCAAGTTCGAGCGCGCCTTGGGCCCGGGGGCTACTATTAGCGTTCTGGGACCAGGGGTGCCCAGACTTGCCTGCCTGCGGCCCGCGAGCATGGCTCCACCAACGGCCTGGTAAGGCCCATCTACAGTAGCAAAAACTCAAGACCCTCGCGAGGGGCTGGGCCTCGCGAGGCAGACGGCACCAAGACCGTCCTGGGGGTGGCCTCACTAAGCTGGCTCCTGAGGAGCGCAGATATCTATGACAGGGGCATCTCGCAAAGTTCACGTGACGTGAGCCATGACGACCAAGGCCAGGCGGGCGCCAACAGGTGCAGTGTGACAGTTTCCTCTTTGGTGCTCAGGAGGCAAGTGCATGTGCGGGGTACCGAGGAATCAGGCAAAGGTTTCCATATCGGTGCAACGAGACCAAGACTAGCAGGACGAAAGGACAGAGGTCATCGCGGAGCCCACAACAGCGTCACCACCTGAGCCTTTGACAGGCGAAGACCACCATTTGTCAGGATAGCTCATACTAGTTGTCCCCTTCAAACTTGGCCGTTGTGGGATCCCTTCCCGCCTAACATTTGGGAAGAGGACCAAGGCCACTATAAATAGGACCTAGCCACCATCATGGATGAGGAGGAGATCCATTCTACCCTGACCAGCTCACCAGCTCATCGAGCCCAAGAACACCTCACCTCCTGAGGATGTTCATCCGCTGTACTAGTTCATCCTCAGCCGCACGAGGCAATCCACCACACACTGAAGTTGGGTATTACACCGCAAGGTGGCCCGAACTAGTATAAATCCTTGTGTCTCTTGTTCTTTGGGTCCGTCGAGCTAGGCCATGGAATCACTGAGCGTGCGAGTTGGGGGGAGAGTGTTCTTCGTGCGCACCCTAGAGTTCGAACCTCACAAGGATTTGCCGGAACCCGTAATCTGACATTCTCGTCTTATGGGTCCGTGTCAGGGAGCTCTAGAAGGGAGAGACGCCCCTCCTCAGCTCTCGCACACTTGGTTGCCATGTTGAACATCTCTAGAGCCATGCATAGGTCCTCGTGTATGGCGAGCTCCTCCTTCATCATGACATCGCGGACGCCATCCGTGAACGCTGAGATGATGGCTTCGTCCGACACCTTTGGGATCTTGAGGTGAACACTATTGAACCGTTGGATATACTTCTGCAAGGTCTCTTCTGGCTGCTGCTTGATGCGCCGCAGTTTAGCCGTAGCCGGTGGGCGGTCACGAGTGCCCTGGATATTGGCGACGAAGCAATCTCCCATCTCGTCACAGGAGGAGATCGATCCCACGGGGAGGTTCAACAGCCATGAGCATGCGCCGTCCTTGAGGGCGAAGGGAAACCAGTTCGCCATGACCTTTTCGTCATCGTTGGCCGCCTCAATGCTTAGCTCGTAGAGCTGCTGGAAATCAGCAGGGCTGGGGTGCCATCATAGTGTGGAGGCAGGTCGGGCTTGAACTTACCTGGCCGGACGATGCTGCGAGCTCTGGAGTGAACGCGCGGCACCCAACTATGGTCACGGGGGCCCGGCATGGAGGTGGAGCCTTATCCTCGTGCTCTCGCGCCACCACCACATGCGGCACGCGGTCTTGATATGGCAGTGCTGGGAGCGCACGCGCCTCTCCTTGTGGTCGCTGCACCACCTGGCAGCTTTCCTCGCCGCGCACCGGCGCCCTGCAAGGCAGGTCATGCCGTGGAGCCTCCTGCCATGGCTCGATGATGGTGTCCTACCTGGGAGGTGGAGGAGGTGCTCCAGGAGCCACGTCACCCGCGACAGGAGGCGGGTGATGCATCGAGTGGAATGGTGCAGGAGACTCTCTGGCGGCACAGACGAGCTCGGTGATGCGGTCCAGCCAATCCTCATAGAGATCGTCGATGGGGAGTTAGCGCAGGAGCTCGTGTGCCATGAGCAACGCGGCCTGCGTGTTCGCGGGCCCGTGATGAGCATGAGACGACGAAGCAGCCAGAGTCAGCAACGGGGTGGCGGTGCGTCCATCGCGCCGCGTGGAATGATGCAACGATGAAGCCTGCTACTCATGGACCGCGGGGCCCATGGCGGGGTTCGTCACTGGCGACGGGGGATGGCGAGGGCAGCCGTCGGCCACCGGTGCTGTGATAGAGGCAAAGGTGTCATGTCTTTTGATGAGATGGTGGCTATTGTTTTGGAGGAAGTCTACTTTGACGATCCGACTCCGAACGTGTGAGGACGTCGCGCCTTAGCGATCACTAAACCAACTCCGAGAGGTTATTGACCACGTCGGAGCACGATCAACCTGACCATGAAGGTCTATTTCCTGCAGGCAAATGAAGAACTACCAAGAAACTAAGATTGCAATCTAGATATTGCAGATATAAGAGGAAAACTTTATTGATCAAGGTGGGGTTCTATGACGCCTGAGTTTGGTTGTTGAACACAAACAAAGTACGCGTAGTTGTCGCTATGGCGAACTTTAATCTAAACAAAACCCAAAGTCTAAACGATGCCCTAAGGGTTGTATATATGGAGGAAGAGGGGGGTAATTCGTGGCCCTTGAAGGACGGGTCCGAAACCAACCCTAACTCTAGTTTCCCCACACATACGGACTCTAAAAATAGCCTATACTTAAGTATTTCAAGATTACATGGGCCTAACCCAAAAATAAGGTGACGCAACACCTAGAATAGCCAATGGACGAAATTTATGAAGTGGCATCTTGTATATTTCGTCCAAGGCTTCATGCACTCATTATGGTGGCTTCAAAGTCCTGGAATCATCACTTGTAACTCCGTTATTGTTCCCCTTGCGCATGCCATCATCTCCATGCTTGAACTGGCTACAAGGTTCATCTTTCTTGTCCAAGCTAGGCCCTTCATTTGTAAGCAAAACAAATGTATCCAATTTAGGCAGCATAATATTCTCATGAACATTAGAATCGTTACCAAGAAGAGAAAGTACCTGGCGTGCACGAGCTCTAGTAATTGGTCCAGTATGTATAACGGCAGGGGTTGTGGGTGTAACAATGGTATTGATGTCCTCATCATCCTCCCCTTCTTGAAATGAAGTCATCCTCGACGGAAGCTGATCTTCCTCAGCCAAATAAGGCTTCAAATCTGCAATGTTAAAAGTGGGACCAGGCAGCTCAAGTTTATATGCATTATCATTTATTTTCTCTAACACCTTAAATGGACCATCAACATGTGGCATTAGCTTTGATTTGCGCAAATAGGAAATCTATCCTTACGCAAATGTAACCAAACAAGATCTCGAGGTGCAAAGACAACATGTTTTCTACCCTTATCTCCAACAAGTTTATATTTAGCATTCATATGCTCAATGTTTTCCTTAGTTAACTCATGCATTTTTAAAATCAATTCAGCACGTTCTTTAGCATCAAAATTAACCTTCTCCGAAGATGGAAGAGGAAACAAATCAATAGGTGCACGAGGTAGGAAACCATACACAATTTCCAAAGGGCACATCTAGTAGAATGCAATGAACAATTATAAGCAAATTCAATATGAGGCAAGCATTCTTCCCACATTATTTAATTATTTTTCAAAATAGCCCTAAGCATAGTAGACAATGTTCTATTGACTACTTCAGTTTGTCCATCAGTTTGGGGGTGACAAGTAGTACTAAAAAGCATTTTAGTCCCCAACTTAGGCCATAAACATCTCCAGAAGTGGCTAAGAAATTTAGTATCATGATCTAAAACAATAGTATTTGGCACACCATGCAAGAGAATAATTTCACGAAAGAACAAATCAGCCACATTAACATCATCATCACTTTTATGACATGGTATAAAGTGTGCCATTTTCGAGAATCTATCCACGACAACAAATATGTTATCCCTCCCTTTCTTTGTTCGAGGTAAGCCTAAAACAAAGTCCATAGATATATCCTCCCAATGAATACTAGGTACAAGCAAAGGCATATATAAACCATGAGGATTGAGTCGTGACTTAGCTTTTTGACATGTAGTGCAGCGAGCAACAAAACGCTCAACATCCCGTCTCATCTTTGGCCAAAAGAAATGTGTAGCAAGTATATCCTCCGTCTTCTTCACGCCAAAGTGTACCATTAATCCTCCTCCATGCGCCTCCTGCAACAACAAAAGACGGACAGAGCTAGCTAGAATGCATAGCTTGTTTGCACGAAACACAAATCCATCGTTAACAACGAACTTGTTCCAAGTTCTCCCTTCCTTACAATTCTGCAATACATCTTTAAATTCAGCATCATGCACATATTGATCTTTGATGGTCTCCAAACCAAATATTTTAAAGTCAAGTTGTGAAAGCATATTATAACGACGAGACAATGCATCAACAATAACATTTTCTTTACCCTTCTCGTGTTTAATGACATAAGGGAAAGTCTCAATGAATTCAACCCATTTAGCATGTCTACTGTTCAATTTTGCCTGACTTTTAATGTGTTTCAAAGATTTATCATCAGAATGTATAACCAATTCCTTAGGCCATAAATAATGTTGGCATGTTTCTAAGGTCCGAATAAGAGCATAGAATTCTATATCATAAGTAGAATAGTTCAAACTATGCCCACTCAATTTTTCAAAAAAGTATGCAACAGGTTTGCCATCTTGTAATAACACACCTCCTAATCCAATTCCACTAGCATCACATTCAAGCTCAAAAGTCTCATTAAAATTAGGAAGTTGGAGCAAAGGAGCATGTGTCAACTTATCTTTCAATACCGTGAAGGCTTCTTCCTGTGCGGTACCCCAAACAAAAGGCACATCCTTCTTTGTAAGCTCGTTGAGAGGTGCAGTAATGGTGATGAAATCCCGCACAAAACGCCTATAGAAACCAGCGAGGCCAAGGAAACTCCTCACTTGAGAGACCGTTTAGGGTTGTGGCCAACTCTCAATAGCTTCAATCTTGGCTTTATCAACTTCAGTTCCGTATGGAGTAACAACATAGCCAAGAAAAGATACTCGGTCGGTGCAAAAGGTGCACTTTCAAAGGTTACCAAACAAATGTGCATCACGTAGAGCAATAAAAACAACACGTATATGTTCCAAATGTCCCTCCAAAGATTTACTATAAATCAGTATATCATCAAAATAGACTACCACAAATCATCCAATGAAATCATGTAAAACTTCGTTCGTTAATATCATGAAAGTACTAGGTGC
The DNA here is from genome assembly GCF_018294505.1 of Triticum aestivum. NCBI lineage: Eukaryota > Viridiplantae > Streptophyta > Magnoliopsida > Poales > Poaceae > Triticum > Triticum aestivum. The sequence continues at coordinate 291,348,411 of NC_057797.1, read as the reverse complement.
ATTAGTTAACCCAAAAGGCATGACTTGTAACGCTCATGATGCGGCTATATCTCCCACGTGTCGAGGCACGACTTAGAGGCATAACCGCATGGTGGTTTAGTCGCAAGTGGGGAAATCTTCACACAATCCCATGTACAGAACAAGAATGGGATAAAGAGTTGGCTTACAATCACCACTTCACACAAATAACAAGTTAAACATACATCATCCAGAGTACAATCAAGGTTCGACTACGAAACCAAAATAAAAGAAGACAGCCCCAAATGCTAGATCCCCGATCGTCCCAACTGGGCTCCACTACTGATCATCAGGAAACGAAACGTAGTAACGACCCAGATCCTCGTCGAAATCCCACTTGAGTTCGGTAGCATCACCTGCACTGGCATCATCGGCACCTGCAACTGTTTGGAAGCATCTATGAGTCACGAGGACTCAGCAATCTCACACCCGTGAGATCAAGACTATTTAAGCTTATGTGTAGGAGAAGGTAGTGAGGTGGAGCTGCAGCAAGCACTAACCATATATGGTGGCTAACATACGCAAATGAGAGCGAGAAGAGAAGCAACGCGACGGTCGAGAAGCTAGAAGTGATCAAGAAGTGATCTTGAAACTACTTACGTTCAAGCATAACACAAGACCGTGTTCACTTCCCGGATTCCGCCGAGAAGAGACCATCACGGCTACACACACGGTTGATGCATTTTAATTAAGTCAAGTGTCAAGTTCTCTACAACCAGATATTAACAAATTCCCATCTGCCACATAACCGCGGGCACAGCTTTCGAAAGTTTAAACCCTGCAGGGGTGTCCCAACTTAGCCCATCACAAGCTCTCACGGTCACAAAGTATATTCCTTCTCCCGGGAAGACCCGATCAGGCTCGGAATCCCAATTACAAGACATCTCGACAATGGATAAGTCAAGTGTCAAGTTCTCTACAACCGGATATTAACAAATTCCCATCTTCCCATAACCGCGGACATGACTTTCGAAAGTTCAGAACCCTGCAGGGGTGTCCCAACTTAGCCCATCACCAGCTCTCATGGTCAACGAAGGATATTCCTTCTCCCAGGACAGCCCGATCAGACTCGGAATCCCGGTTACAAGACATCTCGACAATGGTAAAACAAGACCAGCAAAGCCACCCGAATGTGCCGACAAATCCCGATAGGAGCTGCACATATCTCGTTCTCGGGGCACACCGGATTGTCCAAACCTCCGGTAGGCCAGCCAAGAGTTGCCCCTGGTGGCCACCGGCGGTTGACAGGTTGGACCAACACTTAGAGGAGCACCGGCCCGGGGTTTAAAATAAAGATGACCCTTGAGTCTGCAGAACCCAAGGGTAAAAGGCTTAGGTGGAAAATGTTAAAACCAAGGTTGGGCCTTGCTGGAGGAGTTTTATTCAAAGAGAATTGTCAAGGGGTTCCCATAACATCCAACCGCGTAAGGAACGCAAAATCAAGGAACATAACACCGGTATGGTAGAAACTAGGGTGGCAAGTGTGGAACAAAACACCAGGCATAAGGCTGAGCCTTCCACCCTTTACCAAGTATATAGATGCATTAATTAAAAATAAGAGATATTGTGATATCCCAACACATCCATGTTCCAACAAGGAACAAACTTTGACTTCACCTGCAACTCACAATGCTATAAGAGGGGCTGAGCAAAAGCGGTAACATAGACAAGCAGTGGTTTGCTAGGAAGGTGGGTTAGAGGCTTGACATGGCAATATGGGAGCCATGATAAACAAGTGGTAGGTAGCGTGAAATAGCGATAGAGCGAACAACTAGAAAGGAAAGATAGAAGTGATTTCGAGGGTATGGTCATCTTGCATGAGATCCCACAAGGAAGAAGAACGAGTCCATGAAGAAGACAAAGGGACATAGTCGAACGGATCCTCACAAACGCAACGTTACCGGAACTAACAAGAAGAAGCAACACCGGAAAGGAGCAAACTACATGGTGAACAACCATCACATAAACATGGCATGATGCAGAATCAAGTATGATGCATGTCTGGTTTAATGAAGCATGGCATGGCTAAGTGCAACAAACAATACTACAAATTAGGTGGAGCTCAATATGCAACTCCATTGCATATTGCCGGAACACCACATTCGATTATTTAGTTCACTCCCAGTTAGGTATTCAACAATATTAAATGTTGTTAAACATGGCAAGAGGTGAAGCATAAGTAAACTAAACATTTAGGCAAGTTTAAATGAGGCCGGAAATAACAAGCAACAAGTCCGGTAAATCCCCATATGCATTTAGCAATTTAATGCAAACAACAATGTTAAACATTTTAAATGTTATTATCATGATGCGAATGCCATATGCAAGTTTTATGCAATTTTTGTTAAAAGTTGACATCAGCATATTATGAAGCATTTGTCACCGTGGTGGAAAGAAAGGGTGCCACGACAACATATCGGTTTCGGTAACTCGATTGAGATACCGATGCAAAAGAGAAGTGTGCGGATGTGTGAAACACGCAAGAGATGGTGGGGAGTGATCCCGGTTACCGGGTGTCCCATGTGTCGGAGACGGCATGGCAAACAAGCAGGAACGTGCAAGCGATACATCTCGGACACGGTGCAAACATAGGGTGCATCTCATACAACACATGCATTCGGTCCACGAGCGGTCGTCTCGACGGTTATACCTTCCAAGGGTGCATTCTTGTAGCGGTTCAGGTTCGTAGAGGAAGTAGTCGTACACGCGGCTCGAAGAGGGAGTAGTCGTTCATGTCCGTAGATGTTCGGGGTCATGGCGAGGAACTTGACGTCCACGGAGTCTTCGCGGTTCGACGGTCGTGGTACATGTTTCATAGCCGTTCTGTTGGATGTGGGGCTCCGGCTAACCCTTAATATTCGAACACTGGGGTGCGCGTGAAGTCTTTCCCTCCTACCGATCTACGCTCTAGCTCGCTAAGATCTTGCGGACGAACTCAACAAACTCACAACACAGAAAGACACGGGGTTTATACTGGTTCGGGCCACCGTTGTGGTGTAATACCCTACTCCAGTGTGGTGGTGGTGGATTGCCTCTTGGGCTGATTATCAACAATACAAGGGAAGAACAGCCTCCTAAGGTTGAGGTGTTCTTGTGCTCGGTGAGCTTGTGGTGTGTAGGTTCTCTCAAGCCAAGATCAGATCCCCTATCCACTGTGGTGGCTAGTCCTATTTATAGAGGCCCCGGTCCTCTTCCCAAATATCGAGCGGGAAGGGAGCCAACAATGGCGGGCTAATTTGACGGGGGATAGCTAGTACAAGCTATCCTGACAAAAAGGTCTTCGCCTGCACAAAGCTCTGGTGGTGACGCCGTCATGTGCTCCACGATGACCTCCATCTTGCAGTCTATGGTCTTGGTCTTGTTGCACCGGAATGGAAACCTTTGCCTGATGCCTCCGTACTTCGCGGCTGCGCTTGCCCCCTTTGCACCAAAGAGGAAACAAGGACGCTGTGCGCGCTGGCGCCCGCCTGGTGTCAATCGTCATGGCTCACGTCACGAGAGCCTCATGAGGTTCTCCTCGCCTTGATATCTCCGCCCCTCGTGAGCCTGCCTAGCTAGGCCACTCCAGAGGAGGTCTTGCATCGTCCGCCTCGCGAGGCTTGTCCCCTCGTGAGGGTCTTGGATGCTTTGTTGGTGAAGATGGGCCGCACGGCCCGCTAGCTCCGCCGCGCCGCGGGCCGTAGGCAGGCAAGTCTGGGGACCCCCGTTCCCAGAACACCGACAGTAGCCCCGGGCCCAAGGTGCGCGCGGGCTTGGCTTCGCAGCGAAGCCAAGGGTCAAGTTCGGAGCACCGCAGGTCCCAAAAGTTTGCGGCATCGGTTGAAGCGTGGCGGTTGATAGGTCGTGGGCGTCTACGCTTCCCCATGCTGCCTCGATGACTACACGACTTGATAAGTCCCTGCAACATGCAAGGGAAACCGTGATTATCTGCGATCGTGGGAGACGTCGGTTGGCCTTCTCTTGCTATAAATGGGGAGGGGGGCGGAGCCCCCGTTGCCCATCTCTTCCTCGCGTGCTTGCTTCTCCCTCCTTTCTCTACTGCTTGCTCCAATGGCACCCATCAGGAGGTTCTCCGCCGAAGAGAAGGGGAAAGCCCCCAGGATGTCCCGGAGCCACTCCCGCCGAAGGAGAGGTCGATCCATCACCATGATGAAGCGGTGATGCAGGTGGTGGCGAGGCCTTTGTGCGAGCAGCCTCCACCGGGGTACCCACTACCCCTGTACACCCAAGCCATGGGCTCGGGAGGACGAAGTGACGAGCAGCGCCACCCACGCCGCGTCCGGGGTTGCCGCACCACGGCGACGTGTGCCGTCCACGCCGCGGACTCCTCGCGCGAGTTGGTGCCGTGGGCGCTGACGCCTCCGTACTCCTGGATCCGCTTCCCACGGTTCTTCTCCGACGTGATGCCGCCGAGGGGGGCCTCTCGAGCTCTGGCTGCAGCATGCCGATTGTGGCGCTCTGGCGATCGGAGCAAAGATCGAAGCGGCCCCCACTGGCAAGATCTTCATGACTCGCGGTTGGGGCGAGGTCACATAGGTCTGTCGCGCGAGGGGCGCCCTCGCGATCCACTTCGAGTATGACCGAGCCTCCACGCTTCTCTTCAAGGTCTTCGACACTGAGGGCCGCCGCCTGGAGTGCTGCTCCGGAGAGGAGCGCGAGGCTGATGCGTGCTCCGCTCGCGACAAATCCAGCAGCAGCAACCCTTGGGAGTCCAGCAGCTCTCCTGAGCTCTACGAGACTCTGGACACGAGCGACGACAGCTACGTGCCCCCAAGTTCTTGCCGCGCTCGGAGCAGGGCTGCGGCGTCCGGCCGTCGCCGCCGCTGATCTGGATGAGGTTGGTGCCGGCCTCCCGTGGCCCACTGTTGATGATGGCGTCCGCCAAGGGAGGATGTAGATAGGATTCCCCTTAGCATCAGCTTTTGTTTCCTGCGAAGAATCATGAATCACCCTGTGGGGGCATGTAAGGATCTGCAACGCCTTTGTACTTATTTTCCTTGTTATGAAGATTTGATGAACGTGTGTCCCGTTGAGGCTCGGTATCCCCTTTCTTTCCTCGTGATAGCTTGTTGCTCTACGCTGACAGGTCCCGGTCCCAAGGCGGCTACAGCCGTCGCTGGTATGCCAGGTCGTGATGCTGTGGTCAAGGCCAGGAGGTGCGCGGCCCGAGGTCCAGTAAGAGCCCCTGAGGCGTGATGCTCGGGAGGTCCCCTTAGCGCCCAAGCGGCCATGGTAAGGAAAGAAAGGAAGATGACTTGGCCGCAACGGGGTTGCGGCATGATGTGAGCGACTATTAGGCCGAAATATTTAGCCGATCCGAGGGCGAGACTTATCTTGCTGACTTCGCGGTGATTCCTCATGTTGCGTTCGGGCTATGCGCCAGTTTATGCGACGTAGCTAGGCCAGTCCGTACGAATTTTCCTTCTCCCGAGCTCTTCTTAGTGCTCCACGTCCTCAGGTCCCGGCCCTCGAGCGAGCTCAGCCGCCACTAGTATGCCAGGTCGCGATGCCATGGTCAAGGCCAGGGGGTGAGGGCTGGGGAGGCAATAAGAGCTCCTAAGTCGCGATCCTCAGGAGCCCCCCTTTTAACGCGCAAGTGAATCGCACAAGAGAAAAGGAGACTCGCGTTGCCGCCTGTTGTCCTTCCCGCTGGGTCCCTGTGGACAGGCACAAGAAGAAACATAGTTTGCCGTTACTGCCGCCTACCTGCCGCTGGTTGGTCCGGATGAAGTGAAGGCACTGAGGGCCTGGTGAGGTGACGTGCACGGCACGTGCCGCGAGCTAGAGCTCGACCACTTAGATTTGTTGGTCATGGTAGGGACGGACCCATGCACTAGTGTCGTGCCTGTGTAGAGGCCCCGAGGGAGGCGATGATCGAGCAGGTGATAGCAGTTCGCAGGTTAAGCATGAAGAGCAGATCGACTAGGATAAATGTAGGAAGATACATGCCATTGGGTCTGGCCCGAGCTGTGTGGGGATGATGCAGCCCGAGGGGCGCCCCCAACAAGGTAAGCTAGAGACATAAGAAGAAGGGATACATGCCACAGGGACGGACCCACGTGGTCTGGGGTAGTGCAGCCCGAGGGGCGCTCCCAGCTTAAATGAACTTGGAAGATGTCACCTGGTTCTGTAGACGAAGTAGAGTTGGTGCAGCTGAAGCCACGCGTTGAAGGAACGGCTCCTCATTGGCCACCGGGACCCTAGGCCTCGGGAGGCTCTGGGAGCTCAGGAGGTTCCCTGAAGACCGTCGCCACCTCCTCCAGAACGGCGTGGAACCTGGCCTCCAGAGCCACCCGGACCTGCTGCACGTTGCGCTGATAGGCCGATGCTACGCTCGGCAAGCCAAAGGGCATGCGAACGTAGCTGTGTGGTGGATCCTCACAGCGGCCCGCACGTGATGGCCAGAAGGGTTCCTGAGATGCAGCCCTCTTGAGACCTGGGATGTCGATGCAGACGCGGAGTTGAGCACCCTCGCCTGGATGGTGAGTCGTGCTCGGCGAGCGGCTGTGGCCATGCATGGATCTCGCGTCTTGAAGCTCTTGGGTGGTCTTGGTGATAAACTCCTGGGTGGTGGGCACTACTTGCCATGTGCTCTCCTGAGGAAAGCGTGTCGTGAAGCACGCTTCCAAGTGGTGCCCAAGCGCCTCCCTCGTGAGATAGGCAAGGTCTGAGGATCTCCAGAAGAGAGCCCCCGAGCCCTACCTGAGGAGGGCGTCGGGCGCACTTTCCTATGCAGTGGAGGGAGGCACTCCTGTAGTGGGCGCCAATCCTGACGAGGCTCCTGACGCGACGCCTTCTTCTTGGGGTCCTACACGGTGCGGTAGATTCTTCTTGGGGATGGTCTCCAGAGGGCCTTCACTTCTGCTGTCAGGGTTGTCGATTGCTGCGGCTTGGAAGGCGCGCTCAAGGGAGCACACCGGATCCCTTTATTCACATGGGACCATGATGATTCCCCCGCTTCCTGGCATCTTGAGGACGTTGTAGCCATGGTGAGTGACTGCCATGAACTTGGCCAGGGCTGGATACCCCAGGAAGGCATTGTACGGCAGGCGGATGTGCGCGACGTCGAAGTCGATGAGCTCGGTGCGGTAGTTCTTGCGCTCCCCGAAGGTGACAGGCAGGCGGACTTGCCCTATCGGTGTGGTGGAACCATCAGTCACTCCTGAGAAAGGCTTAGTTGGCTGGAGCTTCTCATAGGGCACTTGGAGGCTGTCGAACGTGTCGACGGATATGACGCTGAGCCCTACGCCGCCGACGATGAGAGTCTTGGTGACTTGCACATTGCCGATGACTGGGGAGCACAACATAGGGAGTGTGCCAGTGATGGCTGCGCACTTGAGCTAGTCAGCCGAGTTGAAGGTGATGGCGCATTGGGACCACCTAAGCGGGTGTGTGGCCTCGAGCTTGGGGAGCGCCGCGTTCACCTTGCGAGCGAACTGTTTGAAGATGGGCTGAGAGGCTGGGGCCTGAGCACTGCCCAAGATGCAAGCGACCGCACGCGGCTCCTGGAAGCCCCCAGCCCCCTCGTCCTGGTGGTGGTCGTCGCAGACGAAGGTGACGTGGTCAACGACGGCGATGGGGGCATCGCCGACGGCGGCGACGATTCCAACGAAGGTGATGACGATGCGAGCGATGCGTCCTGTGAAGAAGGCCCGGTGCCTGTGAAGCTCGCCGCCCGTGACACTCTCACGTAATAATGAGTTGGGGCTGTACATGCCCCGGAGTCTCAGGAGCGCCGGCCTTGCTTCATATCGCCAGACGAGGGCCCCGCCTTGCGCCACTCTTGACCTCCTTTGAGCCGACCGGAGACCAGGACGAGACAAAGGAGGAAAAGAGGACGCCAGCGGTTCCCTCGGCAACCACGGGTCCTCTGTCGGGGGAAGGGTTGTTGAAGCCACCCCGGCAGAGGGCCTACCTCCTGGTGTCCAATGGTTTCGCGTGCCTTGGCGAGGGGCCTCGCTCTTGGCTCCCTCCCGGCGGCCCCGAGCGTGTCTCCCTTGTTGAAACGGGTGTCGTCGTGCCAGGGTTGCCGATCTATGCCACAACCTGATTCATCTGCAGCCCATGGTTAGCATAAGCCTGTTCCTGAGAGGTTAGCGATACCCTGTAGTTGCCGTCGTCAGCGCGGTCGCTGCGGTTCTCCGCTGGCTCTTAGAAGGCTTCGACTCCTAGCGCAACTTCTCCCCAATCTTCTCCAACGAATGAGCCAATGTTGTCCTCTGGTGCGTACCCTTGGTCCATCATGCGGGGCACGTAGGCTTCTGGGGCCTTCACCCCGAACACCTCGCCGTCGTGCCCCACACTCCATGTTGCTCCGCCCATGATGGCGTCCTGGGGATGATAATATGGCATCCGGCCGAGACCATGGGGGTGATGCCTGCGCTCGCGTTTGTCGAGGGTGGCATGGGGGGGTTGCATCCCCCTACGCCGCCAGCCGTGCTGATGTTGGCAAAGCCCCGGGCAAAGTCGACGGCACGCAAATGTGGTGAGGCTCGCCGCGTGACCTTCCATTGGCCTGGGGGGAGTCGATAGCTGAAGGGTGGTGCTCCCGATGCCGCTGTGTCCAGCAGCTCAGCAACATCCTCAAGCAGCGTGTCCCGACCGCTCTCCATCAGCCCGCATCACAACAGCTCCCTTGCCACAGTGAGTGCCGCCCGCATGTTCGCTTGCTCCCGCCGTGAGTGCGGCGCTGTTGCTGCGGCGTGACTCGCTGCTCTCGCCGCGGCTCGTGCTTGCCATGGGGTGAGGGTGGATGATGCCTGGCTGCATTGTCCATGCCCGGTGGAGCATGGTGGTGCCCGCTCCGCTTGCGTGTGGGGTCGAGCTCTTCATGGGCAGGCGGCGCCGTCCGGGCAGGCCAGGCTGCCCAGCGGTCGGATCCGGCCCTTGGGTCGCCAGACATCATAGCCGGTGAAAGTCGGAGAGCTGATTGGGGGAGAAGAAGCTCTGGCGCACCCCTACCTGGCACGCCAAATGTCGGATGTGGGGCTCCGACTAACCCTTAAGGTTCGAACACTGGGGTGCGCGCGAAGTCTTTCCCTCCTACCACTCTACGCTCTAGCTCGCTAAGATCTTGCGGACGAACTAGACGAACTCACAACACAGAAAGACATGGGGTTTATACTAGTTCGGGCCACCGTTGTGGTGTAATACCCTACTCCAGTGTGGTGGTGGTGGATTGCCTCTTGGGCTGATGATGAACAATACAAGGGAAGAACAGCCTCCTGAGGTTGAGGTGTTCTTGTGCTCGGTGAGCTTGTGGTGTGTAGGTTCTCTCAAGCCAAGATCGGATCCCCCTACCCATTGTGGTGGCTAGTCCTATTTATAGAGGCCCCAGTCCTCTTCCCAAATATCGAGTGGGAAAGGAGCCAACAATGGCGGGCTAATTTGAAGGGGGACAGCTAGTACAAGCTATCCTGACCAAAGCGGTCTTCGCCTGCACAAAGCTCTGGTGGTGACGCCGTCTTGGGATCCACGATGACGTCCGTCTTGCAGGCTATGGTCTTGGTCTTGTTGCTCCGGAATGGCAACCTTTGCCTGATGCCTTGGTACTCCACGACTGCACTTGCCCCCTTTGCACCAAAGAGGAAACAAGGACGCTGCGCGCGCTGGCGCCCGCCTGGTGTCGATCGTCATGGCTCACGTCACGAGAGCCTTGTCAGGTTCGCCTCGCCTTGATATCTCCTCCCCTTGTGAGCCTGCCTAGCTAGGCCACTCCATAGGAGGTCTTGCGTCGTCCACCTCACGAGGCTTGGCCCCTCGCGAGGGTCTTGGATGCTTTGTTGGTGAAGATGGGCCACACGGCCCGCTGGCTCCGCCACACCGGGGGCCGCAGGCAGGCAAGTCTGGGGACCCCCGTTCCCAGAACACCGACATGTTCGAGTCATCCGTAGAGGAACTTGATGGATTTGAATCCCTTAGGGGTTGTCATGGTAATTGGGGTCTTCAGACTCCCGCCGTCTCGTTTTTGCGACGGTAGTATGTAACACCCACAATGCGGCTATATCTCCCATGTGTCGGGGCACGACATAGAGGCATAGCCGCATGGTAGGCTTGTCGCAAGAGGGGTAATCTTCACACATCCCATGTACTGAATAAGAAAGGGGTAAAGAGTTGGCTTACAATCTCCACTTGACACAATACATAAATAATCCATACATCATCCAAGGTACAATCAAAGGTACGACTACGGAACCAAAATAAAGGAAGATAGCCCCAAATGTTATATCCCCGATCGTCCCAACTGGGCTCCACTACTGATGATCCAAAAAAGAAACATAGTAACGGACCAAATCCTCGTCGAACTAACACTTGAGTTCAGTATCATCACTTGCACTGGTATCATCGGCACCTGCAACTATTTGGAAGTAACTATGAGTCATGAGGACTCGGCAATCTCACACCCGCGCGATCAAGACTATTTAAGCTGAAGGGTGGGAAAAGGTAGTGAGGTGGAGCTGCAGCAAGCACTAAGCATATATGGTGGCTAACATACGAAAATAAGAGCGAGAGGAGAAGCAACGCAACGGTCGAGAAGCTAGAAGTGATCAAGAAGTGATCCTAAAACTAATTATGTTCAAGCATAACACCGAGACCATGTTCTCTTCCCGGACTCCGCCGAAAAGAGACCATCATGGCTACACACGTCGTTGTCAAGTGTCAAGTTCTCTACAACCGGATATTAACACTTTCCCATCTGCCACATAACTGCTGGCATGGCTCTCGAAATTTTATACCCTGCAGGGGTGTCCCAACTTATCCCATCACAAGCTCTCACGGTCAACGAAGGATATTCCTTCTCCCGGGAAGACCCGATCACTCTCGGAATCCCGGTTACAAGACATTTCGACAATGGTAAAACAAGACCAGCAAGGCCGCCCAACTGTGCCGACAAATCCTGATAGGAGCTACACATATCTCATTCACAAGGCACACCGGATTGTCCAAACTTCCGGTAGGCCAGCCCAGAGTTGCCCCTGATGGCCACCGGCGGTTGATAGGTTGGACCAACACTCAGAGGAGCACTGGCCAAGGGGTTTAAAATAAAGATGACCCTTGAGTCCGCGGAACCCAAGGGAAAAAGGCTTAGGTGGCAAATGTTAAAACCATGGTTGGGCCTTGCTGGAGGGGTTTTATTGAAAGCGAACTATCAAGGGGTTCCCATAACACCCAACCACGTAAGGAACGCAAAATCAAGGAACATAACAATGGTATGACGGAAACTAGGGTGGCAAGAGTGGAACAAAACACCAGGCATAAGGCCGAACCTTCCACCCTTTACCAAGTATATAGATGCATTAATTAAAAATAATAGATATTGTGATATCCCAACACATCCATGTTGCAACAAGGAACAAACTTCGACTTCACCTGCAACTAACAATGCTATAAGAGGGGCTGAGAAAAAGCGGTAACATAGCCAAGCAGCGGTTTGCTAGGAAGGTGGGTTAGAGGCTTGACATGGCAATATGGGAGGCATGATATAGCAAGTGGTAGGTAGCGCGACATAGCGATATAACGAACAACTAGCAAGCAAAGATAGAAGTGATTTTGAGGGTATGTCATCTTTCCTGCAAAGTTCTCAGAGTTGTCGACAGTTTGATGCTCGTTAGCGTACTCAACAGGTTCCTCGTTCACGTACTCGTCTCCCGGCTCTACCCAAAGCAAGAACACAAGCAAAGGACCAACAATCAATCACGGTGCAACGCACAAGCAACATGATGCAATACATGGCATGATATGCAAGATGTGATATGCAATGCATATGTGTGCTCTGGAAGGGAAGGAATGAATAAGGCATAAACTTGGCAAACCAAGTGTGCCGATGGAAAGATGAGATGATTTCGGGTGAAATCGATATAAAGATTGCCAGAAACGGATGCATGGTTTGCAAATAGCAAGCATCACAAGAATGAAACAAAACAACGATTAACAGCACGATGCCACCTAGAAGGCCACAAGAAACTAAGCTAATGCACTCCAACATAACAACAAAGCTTATGCCAGTGATGTACAAGAGATGCTTGACAAAACAGGAACACTAAGCTATGGCTAAATCACAATAGAACAGGTTCAAACAAGCATAGCAAAAGTGCAAAAGATATCAGCTTTGTAGACTTAGTGAAAATACTAACATGTCAAAAACAACATCAAGAAGCACTGTTTAGAGTAAGCAAACTACATGCTAAAGGAACATATCATGGCAAACCAAGGCATGGTATGATTACACTAAAAGCATAGATCAAATGTCCCTTACTGAACATGAGCCAAAAAGGCACAGACGATATGGTGGCACCCATGTAAACATAGCAAGTTTTATTAACAGTTTCAGACATAGCAGAAAAACAGAGCATAGCATAAACAGATTCACAATAGCACATTTGCGAGCTTAAGCCACTCATCACAAAGCATTGCATGACAAAACAATCATACCAACAGTAAGAAGACATGTTCATGAAGCTAAACATGGCAATATCAAGTTCATAGGATGCATGGATCACTAGCAACAACCATGGCAATATTGATTAACATGTTAACATTCTGCCAGGAACATTTTATAGCAAAAGTAGAGCAAGAAATTGACATGCTAGGGCACTCCATAATTGCAAACAGGGACATGAATGGATAGCGCATAACCACATGTTCAAAACATCCTTACTGAACTATCCCAAAATAATCATGGATCTCACTGTAGCATCAAGTTTACATAGCATCAAAATAATAGCAGGAAAAGACTTAGCAAAATCCTAAGTCCCTGAAAACAGCAACATCACGAAGCCTAGTTTGCACGCTTGTGCTAGTCACCACATAGATCACAAAAATACAAGGTTCGCACCTCTGTAAAGATGGCATGTTGTAGATCAACACACATGTAGACCTCATGCTCAAAGGATGCTCACATCAAATGCAACAAAAATGACAAAACCTCATAAACTGATAAGTACCAGCAGTTAACATTTTATAGCACTCTTGCATCAATGAAAATGGCATCATAATGGGCAGTAACATGCATGGAAATGCTACTGGCATGAAGATCTTGATGAGATGAACAATTCGACATATCTTACGCAAGATTTGCAGCACCGAGCACTGAGATACGACATGATGAAGTAGGCTTGAATTAATTACAGAGATAAAGACTTAGACGAAAATTACCTCTCGAAAACGGATCTTGGGTTTCGGGGAAGAAGAGGACGGCGGCCGGAGGTGAGCGAGAGGGCGCCGGAGCTCGAGGGTGCTCGCCGGAGAGTCGGGCCGGCGAGATCCGGTGGTCGCTGGCGGCAGGGCGCGCGGTTTGATGCGGTGGCGGGGCGGCGCCGGCGACGCGATTGGTGGTGGTGGCCGGCGAAGGCAGAGACGGCAACACGCGAGCACGGCGGCAGAGGGTGGAGCAGGGAGGCGTGGGGAGGCGCGGGAGGAGGCATCCAGGCGGCGCGGACGTGCGGACTCACGCGGGCCGGCTTCGGGCCCCATGGGTCGTGACGGTGGAGGGCCACATGGCAAGCCCCCATTGGCAGCGGGCGGCGGCGGAAGCTTGTCTGGCTCGGCCCCGGATGTGTCCGGCGACGGAGAGGGACTAGTCTAGGGTTTCATCTGCGAGAAAAATCGGAGGGGAACACATATTTATAGGTAGAGGGAGTTTGGAGTGTCCAAATGAGGTGTAGTTTGCGCCCACACGTTCGTGATCCAACGACGGAGGATACGGAGATGGTTTAGATGGGTTATTGGGCTGTTTTGTAGGGGTGTTGGTCTGCAACACTCAAGAGGCTTTTGCGGTTACCTGGTTAACCGTTGTGGTATCGAACGGGCTCCAAATGGAACAAATTTGATAGGCGGTCTATCGGTGGTGTATGTAACGCCCTTGATGCGGCTATATGTCCCACATGTCGAAGGACGACTTAGAGGCATAACCGCATTGAAAGCAATGTCGCAAGTGAGGTAATCTTCACAACAACCCATGTAATACATAAGGATAAAAGATACATAGTTGGCTTACAATCGCCACTTCACACAATACATGAATAAAGCATTACATAATCCAGATACAATCAAGGGCCGACTAGGGAACCAAAATAAAAGAAGGCTGCCCCAAAAGCTACACAGATCCCCGATTGCCCCAACTGGGCTCCACTACTGATTAACTGGAATGAAACAACACTACGAACAAGGTCTTCATCGAGCTCCTCCTAGAGATCGGTTGCGTCACTTGTACGGTATCATCGAACACCTGCAAACTTGTCACATCCCTAGTTCTGGCCTGATCTATGCTTGCTTCCATGTGTGCATCATGTTTAAATTTTTGAAACCTGAACTGAGGAAATTTGGAAGCCTCAAAACCCTAAATAAAAGAAGGGCAAAAACCCTAAAAATCTCATTCATTGTTCCAAAATGCTCTTCTTAAATGTTTGATAATTTTGGCAAGGGTTCTGGTCCCAACCAAAATATTGAACATTTTTAAGGTTTTATTTTTGGGACTTTGAATTTAAATCATTAGCTATTTGAATTTGAATTATATTCATATAATTAGAATATAATTTCAAATATCCCTGAAATATTTTATGAGCTTTTGGAAAAGTCCATCTAGCAAAATAAAAATATTCAGAGGAGCTTTTGGCATTGTTTGAATTATTTTTTTAAATTCAAAACAGTGGCAAAATAAATTGAAAAACAAAACAGAAGAAAAATATGAAACAGAACAGAACTTACCTGGCGCCCACTTACCTGGCCCAGCTCCTCCAGCGGCCCAGCCCAGCCCATCTACCTCACTGCTCGTCGTCTTCCTCTACCAGTAGGCAGAGGCGAGGCGTGGCGCGCGCCCGAGAGCCCCGGCCACCTCCTGCTTCGCGCTGGAGGCCGCCCTTCGTCCTAATCCACGCCACGGAGCGCCACGCAGCCCCTGGCTCTCTCTCACTCTCACCCTCGCCTCATCCTCTCCTCTGCTCTCTCTCCCTCTCTGCCCGAGCGGAGCTCGTCGCCACCGACGCCGTTCGCCGCGGCCACAGCCACCCCCTCGCTCCCTCCTCGCATCCCTGAGCTCCGTCCTGACCCCATGAAGCTCTACCACGACGCATGCGACGCCGGGTGCCCTGTAGCCACGCCATCACCGCCATCTTCATCGCCACGGCCGGCGATCGCCGCCGTTCGATTCGCCGCCGACAGGACGTCCCCGAGCCCACTTAGCGTCTCGTCCGACTCCCCGTGAGCTCCTCTTCTCTTCCCCTCACTCCGCGCACTTGATTTCGTCCCCTAGCTCCATCTTCCACCACGGCCGAAGCTCGCGGCCGCCATGCCTCGTCGCCGTCATGGCCAGAGCCACTGTGGCTCGAAGCCGGGCACACCACCGTGCTCCACACCTCACCAGGAGCACGTAGCACGCACCAACGCCTCCCCTAGCGCCCTGCATCGCCTAACCCGCCGTTGGCCGAACTCCGGCCGCCGCCTCCCTCGCCGCTGCCGACGCCACAGCTAACCCCAACTCCTCTGGCTTGCTCCATTGGATGTGCACGAGCTCGAGCTCCCTGTAGAACCCCTCCGCGGGTCAAATGGGCGCCGGAGCAGCCATTCCGGCGAGCCACCGCCGCGTCTGGTCGTTGCCGACGGTTAGACGCCGGTGGATTAGCCCGGTTGACCATGGATTTGACCCCCTGGGTCACTGACGTGTGGGCCCGTCCCCTGCTAACTTTTGGTTAAGTTAATAACTAAGTTTAATTAAGCCACTGACTCACTGACATGCGGGCCCGGCCCGACTAATTAAACTTGGTTAGGTTTAAGTTATCTTAGGATTAGCCGTAGTCACTGACCAGTGGGCCCCACTGGTCAGGTTTGACCCGGACCAGCCCAGTTGACTCTGCTGACGTCACAGTGACGTGGTGCTGACGCCATAAATCATTACTGGAATTATTATAATTCAGAAATTCCAGAAAATTGTATAAACTTCTAAAATTCATAGAAATTCAACCGTAACTCCAAATTAAATAATTTATATATGAAAAATTATCAGAAAAATTCAAGGAATCCATCTGTACCATTTTCATGCATGTTGGAACAACTTATAGATGCTGTTTAGCACAAATCATATAAAGGGCATTTAAATAATCACATATGGAGTTTGAATTTGAATCTTGTATTCAAACCAACTTCATTTAATCTGTTGCTAGTTGCATTAGCTCAAAACACATTCATATTGCCATGTCATGAGCATGCATCATATTGTGCATTGCATTGATTGTATTTCTTCTTTGTTGTCGGTATCTGTTCCCTCCCGGTAGACGATGTTCCGACGTGGTGATCGTTGACACTGATGAAGACTCAATGTTATCTTCAGAAGTGCCAGGCAAGCAAAACCCCCTTGTTCATTCCGATAAAATCCCACTCTCTCGCTCCTGCTCTCTTTTACTGCATTAGGACAACAACGATTCATCTGCTACTTGCTGCGATAGCTGAACCCCTTTATCCTTTGCATGACCTGTCATTCCACAGTAAATAGATGAAACCCACTAGTATGAGTAGGAGTTGTTTGAGCCCTGTTGTGCCTACTCATTGATGCTTGTTGTCATGCCTGCTATTGCTTAGAGTTGTGTCAGGTCTGATTCATCGGGAATGAATCAGAGGTGTATGAACACGTCCTACTGTGTTTGAGCTAAGTGTGTGAATACGATTTGGTAAAGGTAGCGGTGAGAGGCCATGTAGGAGTACATGGTGGGTTGTCTCATTGCAGCCGTCCTCAGGAACTGAGTTCTGTGTTTGTGATCCATGATTCAGCTACTACCATACATTGGGCCCTGAAATATGACCCCGCTTGACTTCTTATTCACCCTAGTCCTCTGTCCAGGAGTTGCAAGTAGTTTCTGGTGTTTGTAGCTTACTGGAGGCCGTGGACAGCGCTGACCGTAGGGGTGGGCTGTGATGCGGTAGGTACGTGGCACGGTGTACCGGATGCCCGTTTGGTATCTCGGGAACCCTGTTCACATCGTTTGGGGCTGTGAGCAAAACTCCGGCCGGATTTCCTCATGGATGGAACCCGAATAGGCGATAAACCTGGACTAGAGACTTGAGTGTTTAGGTAGGTCGTGGTCTACACCCACGTCGGCTTTCGCTTGAAGTCTACCGAGCACATGTCGTGTGCAGACGCTAAGTGGTGGAAACATGTATGAAGAAGTACACCCCTGCAGGGTTAACATCATCTATTCGAATAGCCGTGTCCGCGATAAAGGACTTCTGGGTTGCTTATATCAGTTCATAGACAAGTGAAAGTGGATACTCTAAAATACGCAAGATAAGCGTGAGTGCTATGGTTGGCGTTCTCGCAGGGAGACGGGAGCGGATCCATAGTGGTGTCTTGATATGGTGAATATGTGGACTCGTGTGCGCCACCTCAAAAGAGTTGCTTGCAGTCGTAGTTCAGGATAGCCACCGAGTCAAAGCTGGCTTGCTGCAGTTAAACCCCACCATCCCCTTTGTTGATAATGATGCATATGTAGTTAGTTCTGATGTAAGTCTTGCTGGGTACATTTGTACTCACATTGCTTAATTTATGTTTTTGCAGAGAGACTTCGGTCTCACTAGTAGTTCCACGTGGACTTCGACGTTTAGCTTGTTACCTCAGCTACGATCTTGTGCCTCAGTAGGATTTGGTATATAGTCAGGCTTCTCAGCCTTTTTCATTTATAGATGTCTGTACTCAGACATGATAGCTTCCGCTTGTGCTTTGATTTGTATGCTCTGAATGTTGGGTCATGAGACCCATGTTTGTAATATCTCGCTCCTCGGAGCCTATTGATAAATTACTTGAGTCGTAGAGTCATGTTGTGATGCCATGTTGTATTTGCACATATCGAGCATATTGTGTGTGTGTTATTGAAATGCTTGGTATGTGTGGGATCTGACCATCTAGTTGTTTATCTTTAGTAGCCTCTCTTACGGGGAAATGTCTCCTAGTGTTTCCACCGAGCCATGGTAGCTTGCTACTGCTCCGGAACACTCAGGCTGGCCGGCATGTGTCATTCTTCGTTGCTGTGTCTGTCCCTTCGGGGAAATGTCACGCGATGAATACCGGAGTCCTGTTAGCCCGCTACAGCCCGGTTCACCCGAGTCCTGCTAGCCCAGTGCTACAGCCTGGATTCACTCGCTGATGACCGACACGTTCGATGTTGGGTCATGGATGCCTGTCCCTGTAAGTTTGTGCCACTTTGGGTTTACGACTAGCCATGTCAGCCCGGGCTCCTTATCATATGGATGCTAGCGACACTATCATATACGTGTGCCAAAAGGCGCGAACGGTCCCGGGCAAAGGTAAGGCGACACCCGTGGGAGTACCGTGCGTGAGGCCGCAAAGTGATATGATGTGTTACATGCTAGATCGATGTGGCATTGAGTCGGGGTCGTGACAGCGTTGGTATCAGAGCTTGACTGCCTGTAGGATTACCAAGCCAAACTGGTCGAAGTTGAGTCTAGAAATTCTTTAGTTATATAAGGGAATTGATTGTGGGATGGAACGTAAGGCTCTTTTTACTCCTTATACTTTATGCCCTTCTGATCTGAGTCATCTTATCTCTTCTACGGGGGTTAAGGAACTAGGCTTTCTCTTCTTTCTATCAGGATCACGTGTTACTAACCCGTAGACTTATAAGATTGTTGGATCTAAGCTTGAGTTCAGTTCCTACTACTTCTGTATGTTATCTGTTGATCTCGGAACCTTGCTATTGTGATGTTGAGTGGTTATGCCACCATTTTTGTGAATGTCTCAAATCTTTTCTGAGCATTTACAGCCGTTATGCTGTCCGAGTCATTCCAGGTTTCCAAATAGTCTGAAGCAATTTGCAAATTCCTTCCTCCCGTTTCGATGTTCCTTTGGGCCAGATTAACCACACTAATCGGTGAGTTGAGGTACTTTATTGCCTTGACATATATGTTGGAGCTGGTATTATGACCCTAGGTGTCTTAGGGGATCATCTAGAAATTTAGCCATGATTTGTGTCCCAGTGTGATGATTCTGGCCATCATTCTCGAAAGCATCCCGTGATGCTACTTAGTAATAGGTATTCTGTTCCTGGGTTCTTGAACCCGAGATTCACTCTACCTATTTCATGTTGATAGTAATTGCTAGTGCCTTTAGGATATTAGTAACCTTGTGATAGTCCTCGAGGTTCATGGTACATCCTTCTTCCAAATACCATGAACTACTTATGGCAGAAGTTCCTCGTTGAACTGAACAATCACAACCAGAGTGCTCTTGATGAGTTCTCCATTATATATTGTGGCTCTGCCAGTTCTACCTTTCTGCATGGGTTATCTGGAAGAAATATGTTGAACTTCGTTCGACATGCTAAACCATGCATCCACAACTCAGAAAATCGTATGTTCCTTGAGTTGTCCCTCTTTAGTTGTCTTCTGACCCTCGTCTATCAATTGATAGTCAAGGGTATGCATGCATTCGTTTATTGATGCCTATTACCCTTGTGGTCCGTCAAGCCATTCTGTCCTGAATGACTTGGAGAAACAAACTCCAGTACCTCATCCATATCTAGGATTGGGTCAAAGTAGTTGTATTCCGCAGATCAAATGCCAATCCAGCTTTTGGTTCTGTTCTACCTTGGAGTATTACCCCCTTTATGTCAGAATTGTCATGAGAACTGCACCAACTCTCATGAATTTTGACGTAGTGATACTTCTCACCATCATTAGTCATTCCTCTGTCCTCGTGTTGATGCAACCGGAATACCGACAACTGAATTGTGATGTGTGAAATCAATACTCCCAGCAACCTCGTTGCTTGGTAGTTATAGGACAATAATTTCATTCTTAGCATGTTGGTTATTGAATCATCATTCTAAGATTGATCGTGCTACCTAGTCCATTCTCCTGGTTCACTCCTTGATCGATGAGTTAGGATTATTTCAAATCCTTGCTCTATTGATCATATCGTCTTGCCCTGAAAAGCAAGATTTTCTCGAGCTTAGTAACATACCGGTGGTTTGTGGCTTTCCAAATATCTTCTTGGAAGTGTTACCGGGTTGTTTCCTGACTGTTATGTTGAGCTCGTAACCAAGTTGGTTTCTTGTGAACCACTCTTTCTCCAAGAATCTGTGTTGGATATCCCTGAGCTAGTTGGTTAAGCTAGACAACAACTTGGAGAGTTGGAAGATAAAAGCTTGCCTAACTTAGTTCATTTTCCAACAGGGATATCTTGTGTTTGTGTGAGTTGAAGAAAGATGATATCTTCAGCGATTGGTCCCTGTGATCAGTTATTGGACCTATTGCCTTATAAAAACTTTGATTTGAGTATGGGTTATTGTCAAATCAAATCAGAACCAACGATGTTCGTAATGTTGTCTTACTCGTGGATTTTCCTCGAGCATACACCATTATATTCTTTGGGTCTGACCAATGCTATCACCTGTTCACATAATTAGGGAATTCCATCTTCATGGGAATCTGGATGAATTATTGTTGAGCCCATCGACAACATCCTTGTCTTCTCCATAATTTTGCTGAACATTAAGTTAGTGTTGGAAACTTTTGACAGCATTTTCTTCATGCTAGTTCATGAAGTAATTGTTTGATGAAAGGAGTGACTTCCTCTTATACACGTGCATTTGGTGAAAGTTGCCGCCGTGGACTCGAGAAAGTCAATGTTGCTTCCTCTGGAATCATCGCAAGTCAGTCATGCACACGTGCGAAGTATTCTGTGGTCTGGAGACTTGCAACCTTCATTCCATATGTGTATCCTAGCACACCAAGCCACTGACTGATTTGTTCAAGGAGAAGGAGTATCTTCATAAGAGCTAATCCGGACTTATGAAAGAACTTCGATATCCTCGCTGATGGTTCCCAACCAGAACTCGGTAGTGTTTTATTATAAGACTACTACATGGCCATGCTTGTCTGGGACAACGTGATCACATGTTAGTAGCAGAACCAGCTCATGATTGGAGCTTGCTATCGTAGTTCATTCCCGAGAATCTCGCAACGTCATCTCATCGAATTGTGTTGCAAACTTTCTTTTTCTTCCTAGACTCGATGAGTCTGGAATATCCTGACACCAACCAGATCTGAATCTCAGGCAGATATGATGGTTGGAACATTTCCCCAAGAACTATAATATTGGTTCCTCGATAACTGGTAAAGTGGATGTCGTGGCCAGCACCACGCAGCCGAAAGACCTATTATTGTAGTATCTTGATTGAAGAAGTTGGCCACCTCCCCATAAGGATTTCGTAGGATTTACCTCTGTAACTGTTCCTTATGGATTCTATTGCTCCCGAAGTCCGACCTTTTACTTGATGTTCTAGTTATCAAACCATATCTATGAATGGGATACACTAGCACATCAAGGAGAACATTAGAAGCGGAGTGCTAAATGTCTCTCGGTCGATCATCCAGATTTCGTTCCCTTGGCCTCGCTAAGGTGAAATCTGAGAAAGTGTTATCCTCCTTTGCATCTGCATCGTCCATCGCTATTCATCATGGTAGTATGTTGTCTTGTCAGCACCCTTGACACGGATGTTGGTAAAACCTTGATGATTGTGGAAATGCTCAAGTTCTTGAGAGCACGCACAAGCGCTACGTGTTATCATCGGCTCTAACTGGGATTCCTCTCAGTTTCCTCGGCAATGCTATGACCTTTTCAAACAATGAATTCACTCTCTATTGTTGGGTTCTTCCCTAGTTACCAGAATCATTCCCAGCATTTGCATTTTGTTCCCAGCTTGCACCGCCAATGTGCCATTCTACCATGGGTCTCTTCCATTTCCGGTGATAAGCAAATTCATCCATTATGTTGTCTTCAACAAGGTAATCCACATCATCCAAGTCCGAGTATGCCATTCTACCGACCCCCGCCAATCGATTGCTGTGATTTGCCTTAGGCTGATATAGAGAGTCTCAATGATCTCTATATCAAAGGTAATTCTTTTTGCCACTTAAGGGGATATTTCTACGAGTCACCATCCCTAAGGTGCCTCGTTGTAGTGTCATGTCAACTCAACTCCTCGCTACGTTGACAATCGTTTACCACCTTTTAAAGTGTGGAATTGTTGTCTACCTAGTGATCCCTCCGTCATTTGTTCCACTCCTTTCCGCTAGAGGTGTGCTTCGTCTCTCATCTCAAGAGATGTTGCTATGTCTCATCCCGAGAGTTAATCCTGAGTTGTTCGACCTTCGAGAAGAACGATTCTTTTAGGGTCTTTCCTTTCCTCTTGCTGTCATGCTAGTTGGAGTTCTCAGAGCTAGACGTCAAGACGAAGATGGTGATCGAATCAACGTTCCTATGAAGTGCAACCTGGATCGTGAAGATTGTGCTAGTTTGCGTTCCCCATCGTCTTACCCTACACTTGAATCTCGGGACGAGATTTTTTGGTTAGTGGGGGTGAGTTGTCACATCCCTAGTTCTGGCCTGATCTATGCTTGCTTCCATGTGTGCATCATGTTTAAATTTTTGAAACCTGAACTGAGGAAATTTGGAAGCCTCAAAACCCTAAATAAAAGAAGGGCAAAAACCCTAAAAATCTCATTCATTGTTCCAAAATGCTCTTCTTAAATGTTTGATAATTTTGGCAAGGGTTCTGGTCCCAACCAAAATATTGAACATTTTTAAGGTTTTATTTTTGGGACTTTGAATTTAAATCATTAGCTATTTGAATTTGAATTATATTCATATAATTAGAATATAATTTCAAATATCCCTGAAATATTTTATGAGCTTTTGGAAAAGTCCATCTAGCAAAATAAAAATATTCAGAGGAGCTTTTGGCATTGTTTGAATTATTTTTTAAAATTCAAAACAATGGCAAAATAAATTGAAAAACAAAACAAAAGAAAAATATGAAACAGAACAGAACTTACCTGGCGCCCACTTACCTGGCCCAGCTCCTCCAGCGGCCCAGCCCAGCCCATCTACCTCGCTGCTCGTCGTCTTCCTCTGCCAGTAGGCAGAGGCGAGGCGTGGCGCGCGCCCGAGAGCCCCGGCCACCTCCTGCTTCGCGCTGGAGGCCGCCCTTCGTCCTAATCCACGCCACGGAGCGCCACGCAGCCCCTGGCTCTCTCTCACTCTCTCCCTCGCCTCATCCTCTCCTCTGCTCTCTCTCCCTCTCTGCCCGAGCGGAGCTCGTCGCCACCGATGCCGTTCGCCGCGGCCACAGCCACCCCCTCGCTCCCTCCTCGCATCCCTGAGCTCCGTCCCGACCCCATGAAGCTCTACCACGACGCATGCGACGCCGGGTGCCCTGTAGCCACGCCATCACCGCCATCTTCATCGCCACGGCTGGCGATCGCCGCCGTTCGATTCGCCGCCGACAGGACGTCCCCGAGCCCACTTAGCGTCTCGTCCGACTCCCCGTGAGCTCCTCTTCTCTTCCCCTCACTCCACGCACTTGATTTCGTCCCCTAGCTCCATCTTCCACCACGGCCGAAGCTCACCGCCGCCGTGCCTCGTCGCCGTCGTGGCCAGAGCCACTGTGGCTCGAAGCCGGGCACACCACCGTGCTCCACACCTCACCAGGAGCACGTAGCACGCACCAACGCCTCCCCTAGCGCCCTGCATCGCCTAACCCGCCGTTAGCCGAACTCCGGCCGCCGCCTCCCTCGCCGCTGCCGACGCCACAGCTAACCCCAACTCCTCTGGCTTGCTCCATTGGATGTGCACGAGCTCGAGCTCCCTGTAGAACCCCTCCGCGTGTCGAATGGGCGCCGGAGCAGCCATTCCGGCGAGCCACCGCCGCGTCTGGTCGTTGCCGGCGGTTAGACGCTGGTGGATTAGCCCGGTTGACCATGGATTTGACCCCCCTGGGTCACTGACGTGTGGGCCCGTCCCCTGCTAACTTTTGGTTAAGTTAATAACTAAGTTTAATTAAGCCACTGACTCACTGACATGCGGGCCCGGCCCGACTAATTAAACTAGGTTAGGTTTAAGTTATCTTAGGATTAGCCGTAGTCACTGACCAGTGGGCCCCACTGGTCAGGTTTGACCCGGACCAGCCCAGTTGACTCTGCTGACGTCACAGTGATGTGGTGCTGACGCCATAAATCATTACTGGAATTATTATAATTCAGAAATTCCAGAAAATTGTATAAACTTCTAAAATTCATAGAAATTCAACCGTAACTCCAAATTAAATAATTTATATATGAAAAATTATCAGAAAAATTCAAGGAATCCATCTGTACCATTTTCATGCATGTTAGAACAACTTATAGATGCTGTTTAGCACAAATCATATAAAGGGCATTTAAATAATCACATATGGAGTTTGAATTTGAATCTTGTATTCAAACCAACTTCATTTAATCTGTTGCTAGTTGCATTAGCTCAAAACACATTCATATTGCCATGTCATGAGCATGCATCATATTGTGCATTGCATTGATTGTATTTCTTCTTTGTTGTCGGTATCTGTTCCCTCCCGGTAGACGATGTTCCGACGTGGTGATCGTTGACACTGATGAAGACTCAATGTTATCTTCAGAAGTGCTAGGCAAGCAAAACCCCCTTGTTCATTCCGATAAAATCCCACTCTCTCGCTCCTGCTCTCTTTAACTGCATTAGGACAACAACGATTCATCTGCTACTTGCTGCGGTAGCTGAACCCCTTTATCCTTTGCATGACCTGTCATTCCACAGTAAATAGATGAAACCCACTAGTATGAGTAGGAGTTGTTTGAGCCCTGTTGTGCCTACTCATTCATGCGTGTTGTCATGCCTGCTATTGCTTAGAGTTGTGTCAGGTCTGATTCATCGGGAATGAATCAGAGGTGTATGAACACGTCCTACTGTGTGTGAGCTAAGTGTGTGAATACGATTTGGTAAAGGTAGCGGTGAGAGGCCATGTAGGAGTACATGGTGGGTTGCCTCATTGCAGCAGTCCTCAGGAACTGAGTTCTGTGTTTGTGATCCATGATTCAGCTACTACCATACATTGGGCCCTGAAATATGACCCCGCTCGACTTCTTATTCACCCTAGTCCTCTGTCCAGGAGTTGCAAGTAGTTTCTGGTGTTTGTAGCTTACTGGAGGCCGTGGACAGCGCTGACCATAGGGGTGGGCTGTGATGCGGTAGGTATGTGGCACGGTGTACCGGATGCCCGTTTGGTATCTCGGGAACCCTGTTCACATCGTTTGGGGCTGTGAGCGAAACTCCGGCCGGATTTCCTCATGGATGGAACCCGAATAGGCGATAAACCTGGACTAGAGACTTGAGTGTTTAGGTAGGTCGTGGTCTACACCCACGTCGGCTTTCACTTGAAGTATGCCGAGCACATGTCGTGTGCAGACGCTAAGTGGTGGAAACATGTATGAAGAAGTACACCCCTGCAGGGTTAACATCATCTATTCGAATAGCCGTGTCCGCGGTAAAGGACTTCTGGGTTGCTTATATCAGTTCATAGACAAGTGAAAGTGGATACTCTAGAATACGCAAGATAAGCGTGAGTGCTATGGTTGGCGTTCTTGCAGGGAGACGGGAGCGGATCCATAGTGGTGTCTTGATATGGTGAATATGTGGACTCGTGTGCGCCACCTCAAAAGAGTTGCTTGCAGTCGTAGTTCAGGATAGCCACCGAGTCAAAGCTGGCTTGCTGCAGTTAAACCCCACCATCCCCTTTGTTGATAATGATGCATATGTAGTTAGTTCTGATGTAAGTCTTGCTGGGTACATTTGTACTCACGTTGCCTAATTTATGTTTTTGCAGAGAGACTTCGGTCTCACTAGTAGTTCCACATGGACTTCGACGTTTAGCTTGTTACCTCAGCTACGATCTTGTGCCTCAGCAGGATTTGGTAGATAGTCAGGCTTCTCAGCCTTTTTCATTTATAGATGTCTGTACTCAGACATGATAGCTTCCGCTTGTGCTTTGATTTGTATGCTCTGAATGTTGGGTCATGAGACCCATGTTTGTAATATCTCGCTCCTCGGAGCCTATTGATAAATTACTTGAGTCGTAGAGTCATGTTGTGATGCCATGTTGTATTTGCACATAACGAGCATATTGTGTGTGTGTTATTGAAATGCTTGGTATGTGTGGGATCTGACCATCTAGTTGTTTATCTTTAGTAGCCTCTCTTACGGGGAAATGTCTCCTAGTGTTTCCACCGAGCCATGGTAGCTTGCTACTGCTCCGGAACACTCAGGCTGGTCGGCATGTGTCCTTCTTCGTTCATGTGCCTGTCCCTTCGGGGAAATGTCACGCGATGAATACCGGAGTCCTGTTAGCCCGCTACAGCCCGGTTCACCCGAGTCCTGCTAGCCCAGTGCTACAGCCTGGATTCACTCGCTGATGACCGACACGTTCGATGTTGGGTCATGGATGCCTGTCCCTGTAAGTTTGTGCCACTTTGGGTTTACGACTAGCCATGTCAGCCCGGGCTCCTTATCATATGGATGCTAGCGACACTATCATATACGTGTGCCAAAAGGCGCGAACGGTCCCGGGCAAAGGTAAGGCGACACCCGTGGGAGTACCGTGCGTGAGGCCGCAAAGTGATATGATGTGTTACATGCTAGATCGATGTGGCATTGAGTCGGGGTCCTGACAAAACTGGTTTGGAAGTATCTGTGAGTCATGGGGACTCAACAATCTCACACCCTCGCGATCAAGACTATTTAAGCTTATAGGAAGGGTAAAAGGAATCAGGTGGAGCTTCAGCAAGCGACTAGCATATTTGGTGGCTAACATACGCAAATGAGAGTGAGAAGAGAGGGCAAAGCATGTTCGAGAAATCTATGATCAAGAAGTGATCCTAGAACAACCTACGTTAAAGCATAACTCCAACACCGTATTCACCTCCCGGACACCGCCGGAAAGAGACCATCATGGTAACACACGCGGTTGATGCATTTTAAATAAGTTAAGGTTTCAGGTTTTCTACAGCCAGACATTAACAAATTCCCATCTGCCCATAACCGCGGGCACGACTTTCGAAAGTTCAAATCCCTGCAGGGGTGTCCCAACTTAGCCCATCACAAGCTCTCACGGTCAACGAAGGATATTCCTTCTCCCAGGAAGACCTGATCAGGCTCGGAATCCTGGTTACAACACATTTCGACAATGGTAAAACAAGACCAGCAAAGCCACCCGAATGTGCCGACAAATCCCGATAGGAGCTGCACATATCTCGTTCTCAGGGCACACCGGATTGTCCAAACTTCCGGTAGGCCAGCCCAGAGTTCCCCTAGTGGCCCCCGGCGGCTGACAAGTTGGACCAACACTCAGAGGAGCACTGTCCCGGGGGTTTAAATAAAGATGACCATTGGGCAGGCCTACCCAAGGGAAAGAAAAGGCTAGGTGGCAAATGGTAAAACCAATGTTGGGCCTTGCTAGAGGAGTTTTATTCAAGGCAAACTGTAAAGGGGTTCCCATTATAACCCAACCGTGTAAGGAACACAAAATCCGGGAACATAACACCGATATGACAGAAACTAGGGCGGCAAGAGTGGAACAAAACACCAGGCATAAGGCCGAGCCTTCCACCCTTTACCAAGTATATAGATCCATTAATATAATAAGAGATATTGTGATAACCCAACAAAATAACCATGTTCCAACATTGAACAAATCCAATCTTCACCTGCAACTAACAATGCTATAAGAGGGGCTGAGCAAAGAGGTGACATAGCCAAACAATGGTTTGCTAGGACAAGGTGGGTTAGAGGCTTGACATGGCAATATGGGAGGCGTGATAAGAAAGTGGTAGGTATCATAGCATAGGCATAGCAAAAGAGCGAGCATCTAGAAGGCAAAGATAGAAATGATTTTGAGCATATGGTCATCTTGCCTGAGATCCCGCAAGGAAGAAGAACGAGTCCATGAAGAAGACAAACGGACGAAGTCGAACGGATCCTCACAAACGCGACGTTGTCAGAACCAACCCGAAGAAGCAACACCGGAAAGAAACAAACAACATAGTAAACAACCACCACATAAGCAAGACATGATGCACAACCAAAAATGATGCATGTCCGGATTAATGAGGCATGGCATGGCAAAGTGCACAAGCAATTCTACAAATTAAGTGGAGATCAATATGCAACGATTTGCATATTGACAAAATACCACAACAAGTTATTTAGTTCTATCTCGTTTATGTACTCAATATTAAATGTTGGTTAGCATGGAAAGAGGTGAAGCATAAGGAAACTAGCTACCTAGTCAAAATTAAATGAGGCCGGAAATAACAAACAACAATTCTGGAAACTCCTCATGTGCATACTTTTAGGTTTGGTACTGTTCTGCCCTAAACACAAATTTAGGCTTGTTAAACATGCAAAGTGATGCCACCATGTTAAAGTAGGCATTATTCTACCCCATTTACATATAAAGATTATTTAAATCCGAGCTACGATTAATTAGTTATGAATTAAATCATTTTAACATGGCATAGGGGCAAATTTAAACAAACAACATTTTAAACATTTCAAACATGGATGAAAATTGGAAATTATTAATCTACACAAAATTCTAAGCAAGTTTCATATATTAAGTTTTTACATTTGATGCATGGTTGGTGAGTTATTAAATGCATGAAGTGCAAGGGGTTTTCTGTAAAACAGGCAGTCTCTGGTTAAATGGCAAAAACGTAGCAGCAGGGAATAAACATTACACGGGCTGAAACTGAGAAGAGGTCCAATAGAACAGAAAAAAGGAGGCGCTGGGACTGCTCACATCGGGCCTTGGCCCAGCTGGAGGAAAGGGAGGCCTGCAGGGGCGCGCATCTGGGCCTGTTGGTGCGGCCCACGGCGCGTAGGAGGCAGGCCTCTGGCTGGGCCAACAGATCATGGAGGCGGCGGCCCAGGCGCGGGGTCGAGGGGCCCTGAGTGGGTCAACGCAAGCGAGGCAGGGTCAAGGCGAGCATGTGGGACAGGCGAAGCTCCTCTGCTCGAAGCAGAGCGAGCAGAGGCCGGCGATGATGGACTTGGCAAGGGCGGGACGTGAGGCGGATCCGGGCGATGGTGCGGCGGAGCGGGTGCGAGTGCGTTCTCGGCGGATTCCTGGTAGTTGCCGGCGGCAGCGCTGGTTAAGACAGCAACGAGGCGTCGCAGGGCATCCACGGCGGCGGGGTCTTCCTGTTCGAGGCAAAGGAGAGAGACGGAGAGATCGTGAGCGAGAGAAGGACCAGAGAGGTAAAGGAAGGCGTGAGCTATGTCATGGTGGAGCTGTTGCTCACCTCGGCAGTGACGAGGAAGATGCAGGGAGCAGGGGGCCTCGGGCGCCTTGGGAGCAAAGGAGGCTGGGGAAGGTGGGAGCTACTGCTCCGGCGAGGGAGCTCGGCACGTTGGCTCCTCGGCCACCAGTTGGGTTCAGGATTGAAAATGAGAAGAGGCGCTGCGGCTGGCTGCTACACGGGCCAACGAGGAAGAAAGATTCATGGGGATCGGGAGGAGGAGCAGGGTTGGACAGGCATAGAAAACAAAGGAGGTGGGTGTCGACGGATCTGGGAGATGTGATGGGGAGTAGTGGCGGCGGTGGGATGGATCCCTAGGAATTTGGGATTTGGTCTAGGTTAGGCTAATATATATAGCGAGTGGGTTTGGTTAGGGGTAAATCCGTCCCTCCGATCGTAATCAGACGGCCGGGAAAAATAGATAGGGAGCCCAATTAAGGAAACGGAGACGTTTTGTAGATGTTTGGGGATGATCTGGACACAACAGTAGCGACAGTCCGAGTCGGGTCCGAGACAGCTTTTCGGACGCGTGCGCGAGGAGGGCCGCGGGCTGATGAGAGAGGTTAGGTTGGACCTGGCGGTGGTAGTGGACTGTGAAGAAGGCCTCAGACTGAGAAAAGAGAAGAGCAAAAGGCCCGGCAACTGTTTTCGGAGACCGAAAACATCCGACGATTGAACGGCTATGCTACAGCTATAGTTATCCGTTGGGGCATCAAACGAACTCCAAACGCGATGAAACTTAGCATGTGGTCTACTGAAAACAAAACAACACCGCACGCCAACTCTCAACCCATTCCGAGAACATTTTCCAGCCACTTATAAAATACTATTTTGGACATGCCGCAGGCGCGTGCAAGTGTGTCTAGGCTCAGAACGGACAACGGACGGAACGATGAGACCGGGAGGGATGCAGGTTTTGAAAACATGATGATGCAATGCACATGATTACATGATAAAATGCAACACGCAAGCGAATGACACGGCAACGACGGCGAATAACTGGAAGACACCTGGCGCATCGGTCTCGGGGCGTCACAACACTCCACCACTACGAGAGGATCACGACCCAAGATCTAGGATGGCACTGGAGAGAAGCTGAAGAGGAAGAAAAGAGGTAAAACTAAGTTGCTTGTTTAACAAATAAGTGAAACCAAAGAACCTTGCGAGGTTGAACAAATTGAAAGAAAGAATACAACAAAGATGGACAAAGTCGAAAACACTCCAGTTAAAACAAGATAGAGAATCAAAAGAATGATATAATTTGGACAGCACTCCGACTGTAAATGGAAAGAATCGAACATGATCTTGACAATATGAGGATACTTGATGAAATCCACAACAAATTGACTCCGGAACTATTGAAAGAATGGCACAATGGGTAAGAAAGATTTTAGACAGCACTCCGGTTGAGAATGGAGGTAAAACTTGATAAGATGAGAGAGCTCGAATGAAAACACAACACTCCGGTTGAATGGATAAGCAAAAGGAAAGAACATGATCTTCACAATACGAGATGATGAGTGAAGAGAGCAACATCACAATGTCTCCAGAACAAAAGATAGAACGGATTGAAAGTAACGGAGAATAAAAACAATATCTTCTACCTCGAATAAACTAGAAAACATCCTTCCATAGAGAATTGGGCAGAGTTGTTGGAAAAACCAACAGCGAAAAGAGTAAGCTTGTTGTGGGCTTATGGAAAACGTCTCAAAACTAAGGTGAAATTCTGCCACTAATGGAAACAAGATTGGATTGATAATAACAAGGAGACGAGAAACTTATTTCACGGGGAGGATGAATGAAAAACTTGGATCATTTATAAGCACCATAATTAGCAACAATCCTTAGGGAAAGCTCTAGGTGAAATATAAACCTAAGATAAAATAGAAAGGAATTGCACTTCGGAATGCAAGATGAAGAAAACTTGAGCTCCTTTGAAAAGAATCTCGATGAACACTTTGAGAAGGAATTAAATCCTTGAAGAACAACCATGCAGAACCTTCATGAAGAACTCCGGTAACAAAAGGAAGACCAAACAAAAAGAAGGATGGAAAGAAAAAGATTGAAGCCTTGCAATTGTTAGATGAAGCTTTGTGACTAGATAAAGTGGAAGCTCGTAACACCGGAATAAAAGATAAAGCATCTCGAACCGAGAATGTGATATGATGAACCACTCCGGAATAAGGAATTAATCACTTTGGTGAAACACGAATAAGAATTACGTTATGCTTATCCTTCATCAATTAAATTGATGACCAACAATTGATTGCGTGCAACTTAAACTCGTAGAAAGGATTAAGATAGATATAGCATAAACTTGAGAAAGTCTTCAACGATCCACCGGTAGAATTTGAAAAGCACGAATGCATTGATATGATACACGAAGGAAGAAAACTCTTGAACGAACCACAGTAAGAATTAAAATGACCGAAGAAAAGATAAAGAAACACCGAGAAGAATCGGGAAAACAAATGAAGATACTTGAGGGAATTTAGATACAAAAGAACGAAGAGATCATGGACTGATTAGAGGATATATGAATGATGCACCAGTAAGATTTGGAGAACGAGAGATGAAAGCTATGAATGAATAAATCTTCTAAAATGATGGGCTCCGGAGAATCAAATTGGAAAGAATTTTGAATTGCTCCGGATGGGTGAAAAGAATTCTCACAAGTAAAACCAATTATGAGAGGATGGCGTCAAGCTAGACCCATGAATCTTGAAGAGAATGGAGAAAGATATGGAGGAAAATTCTTCTTCGGTCTTCAAAATTTCTGGAATGATGACGAGAGCACCACCAAGAATCATTGAGATACTCTGGGATGAATATTAGATATGTTGAACCAACAATGAAAATAATTTGGAAGATCTTGGAGGAGGCATCTGACTGATGATAATTCATTCTTACGTCAGACTTTAGAAAAGAATTTGAAAGTCTCCGCGAAAATTAGAAGAGTCAGGTAAGATCCTGGGAATAGACCTGTGGGTTAGGGCCCACTCAAAAGAAACACCATTGAAAAGATATAAAAGAGATATTGCGCCGGTTGAATTAAGTGGCTTGAATGGGATAACAACCTTGAAATAGGTTGAACTGATCTTGAATGACAAGACGAGCCTTCTGAGATATCTTCAGCCCTCCGGAACAATTGAATAATGAGAAGTGGATTATTAAGAGGTGCACCGCATGAGAAATCATTTGAAACAAGGAAATAGGATATGACCAACATCGAAAGATTGCATTGAATCCACTAGAGAAGAAAAGGAATGAAGAATGATGAACTTGTAGAGCATCTTCATTGGAACCACCGGGTAAGAACATTGACAGAAAAGAATGGAGAGACTTCGCATCAATAAGATGGATACATGATTAAGATATAAGAGTCCTTGAAGAAACAAGGGTGGGAGGGCGGGAAAACAAAGACAACTTGGAGACGGATGAAACAAACACCATTGAGAAGACTTGGAGTTGATCTTGTGAATGTTGAAATGAGCGGATCCACTTGAAGAGAAACACGCCGGTTGAAAAGGATTGATAAGACAGTCTCGATTATCATGAAGGATTAGTATTCACATAGGAACATGAGAACACCGCTTAGGAAAGGTGTGGAATCAACACTTGACTTCGAAGCAACTCAAATACCACAACTCAAAACAAAAACAAAGGATTGGCTTGCAAAATAAGCCAGAACAAACATATGATAGAGATTTCGTCCGAAGTTTTCATGGTGGGGCCTACACGGGCTCGATCGTACAGCACCATCATGTACAAGGCAGTGCACATGACATATGAAGCGTCCCCGAGTCTGCATAGCCAAGGACTCTTTAAGACACAACGAGACCACTATAAAACCAACAGTGGATAGGCGGAGCACTAAACGTCGAACCCCGATTTCATATCATACATCTGTCGGAAAGATATCCTAAGAGCTACTTAAATTCCCACTTATAAACTCCCGAAACTTTCTAGTTATGCAATCAGGTGTTGGGG
This sequence comes from Triticum aestivum, assembly GCF_018294505.1. Classification (NCBI taxonomy): domain Eukaryota; kingdom Viridiplantae; phylum Streptophyta; class Magnoliopsida; order Poales; family Poaceae; genus Triticum; species Triticum aestivum. The sequence goes on along the minus strand of NC_057797.1, from coordinate 291,315,252 downwards.
ATACAGGGGAAGCATAATATCTCACCCAAAACTAGCAAATCATACATCCAGTTGTATCCATCCTTCAACACATAACCAAGAAACCTTCGGAAATCATTTACCTCAACCTTCGAAAAGCATCCATTATATGAGTTATGGCAATGCTGTCGAACTCCCGCCCCAGTACTGGGTGGCGTCGAGGTTATCTCACCAACAACTGCATAAAAGAGATTTTTGATGTCGGCAAAACTCAGGTATTCCAGAATTGCAATGATAAAATTGTGACGACAACACCTCAGAGCTCAACTCCTCGTGACACTGCCACAACCCCTAAATGTCAGGAGGCACCAAGAACAATGTTCTCGTCACAAAACCATCGGAACGATTCCAAGATACTTGCGTGATCCTAAATTTTTTTTAGTGAAATTTGAGAAGAGAAGAGTCAAAACTCTACGTCAGGATGCCTCACCAGAGCGACGAAGGGACTGAGGAGTAAAAAGAATCCTACTCCCCGATATATATAATCCTAAAAGACTCAAAACATTTTTCTAGACTCAACAACGCCAGTGATTCGATCAAGCAGGGGGCTCCTAAAGTCGGGGAAGGCTCTGATTACCAACTTGTAACGCCCTCGATGCGGCTATATCTCCCACGTGTCGGAGCACGACTTAGAGGCATAACCGCATTGAAAGCAATGTCGCAAGTGAGGTAATCTTCACAACAACCCATGTAATACATAAGGGAAAATATACATAGTTGGCTTACAATCGCCACTTCACACAATACATGAATAAAGCATTACATAATCCATATACAATCAAGGTCCGACTATGGGACCAAAATAAAAGAAGACTACCCCAAAATCTACACAGATCCCCGATCGCCCCAACTGGGCTCCACTACTGATCAACTGGAACGAAACAACACTACGAACAAGGTCTTCATCGAGCTCCTCCTAGAGCTCGGTTGCGTCACCTGTACGGTATCATCGAGCACCTGCAAACTGGTTTGGAAGTATCTGTGAGTCACGGGGACTCAGCAATCTCACACCCTCACGATCAAGACTATTTAAGCTTATAGGAAGGGTAAAAGGTATGAGGTGGACCTGCAGCAAGACACTAGCATATTTGGTGGCTAACATACGCAAATGAGAGTGAGAAGAGAGGGCAAAGCACGTTCGAGAAATCTATGATCAAGAAGTGATCATAGAACAACCTACGTCAAGCATAACTCCAACATCGTGTTCACTTCCCGGACAGCGCCGAAAAGAGACCATCACGGTAACACACGCGGTTGATGCATTTTAAATAAGTTAAGGTTTCAGGTTTTCTATAACCGGACATTAACAAATTCCCATCTGCCCATAACTGCGGGCACGGCTTTCGAAAGTTCAAATCCCTGCAGGGGTGTCCCAACTTAGCCCATCACAAGCTCTCACGGTCAATGAAGGATATTCCTTCTCCCAGGAAGACCCGATTAGGCTCGGAATCCTGGTTACAAGACATTTCGACAATGGTAAAATAAGACCAGCAAAGCCACCCGAATGTGCCGACAAATCCCGATAGGAGCTGCACATATCTCGTTCTCAGGGCACACCGGATTGTCCAAACTTCCGGTAGGCCAGCCCAGAGTTGCCCCTGGTGGCCACCGGCGGCTGACAAGTTGGACCAACACTCAGAGGAGCACTGGCCTGGGGGTTTAAATAAAGATGACCCTTGGGCAGGCCTACCCAAGGGAAAGAAAAGGCTAGGTGGCAAATGGTAAAACCAATGTTGGGCCTTGATGGAGGAGTTTTATTCAGGGCGAACTATCATGGGGTTCCCATTATAACCCAACCGTGTAAGGAACGCAAAATCCGGGAACATAACACCGATATGACGGAAACTAGGGCGGCAAGAGTGGAACAAATCACCAGGCATAAGGCCGAGCCTTCCACCCTTTACCAAGTATATAGATGCATTAATATAATAAGAGATATTGTGATATCCCAACAAAATAACCATGTTCCAACATGGAACAACTCCAATCTTCACCTGCAACTAACAACGCTATAAGAGGGGCTGAGCAAAGCGGTAACATAGCCAAACAACGGTTTGCTAGGACAAGGTGGGTTCAAGGAATGACATGGCAATATGGAAGGCATGATAAGAAAGTGGTAGGTATCATAGCATAGGCATAGCAAAAGAGTGAGCATCTAGCAAGCAAAGATAGAAGTGATTTCGAGGGTATGGTCATAGTGCCTGAGATCCCGCAAGGAAGCAAAACGAGTCCATGAAGAAGACAAACGGACGAAGTCGAACAGATCCTCACAAACGCGACGTTATCGGAACCACCCCGAAGAAGCAACACCAGAATGAAACAAACAACATAGTAAACAACCACCACATAAGCAAGACATGATGCACAACCAAAAATGATGCATGTCCGGATTAATGAGGCACGGCATGGCAAAGTGCACAAGCAATTCTACAAATTAAGTGGAGATCAATATGCAACGAGTTGCATATTGACGAAAGACCACAACAAGTTATTTAGTCCGATCTCGTTTATGTACTCAACAATATTAAATGTTGGTTAGCATGGCAAGAGGTGAAGCATAAGGAAACTAGCTACCTAGTGAAATTTAAATGAGGCCGGAAATAACAAACAACAATTCCGGAGACTCCTCATGTGCATATTTTTAGGTTTGGTAGTGTTCTGCGCTAAACACAAATTTAGGGTTGTTACACATGCAAAGTGATGCCACCATGTTAAACTAGGCATTATTCTACCCCATTTACATATAAAGATTATTTAAATCCGAGCTACGGTTAATTAGTTATGAATTAAATCATTCTAACATGGCATATGGGAAAATTTAAACAAACAGCATTTTAAACATTTCAAACATGGATGAAAGTTGGAAATTATTAATCTACACAAAATTCTAAGCAAGTTTCATATATTAAGTTTTTAGATTTGATGCATGGTTGGTGAGTTATTAAATGCATGAAGTGCAAGGGGTTTTCTGTAAAACAGGCAGTCTCTGGTTAAATGGAAAAAAACATAGCAGCAGGGAAAAAACATTACACGGGCCAAAACTGAGCAGAGGTCCAACAGAATAGAAAAAAAGGAGGCGCTGGTACTGCTCACAACGGGCCTTGGCCTAGCTGGAGGGGAGGGAGGCCTGCAGGGGCGCGCATCTGGGCCTGTTGGTGCGGCCCACAACGCGTAGGAGGCAGGCCTCTGGCTGGGCCGACAGATCATGGAGGCGGCGGCCCAGGCGCGGGGTCGAGGGGCGCTGAGTGGGTCAACGCGAGCGAGGCAGGGTCAAGGCAAGCGTGCGGGACGAGCGAAGCTCCTCTGCTCGAAGCAGAGCGAGCAGAGGCCGGCGACGATGGACTTGGCAAGGGCGGGAGGTGAGGCGGATCCGGGAGATGGCGCGGTGGAGCAGGCGCGAGGGAGTTCTCGGCGGATTCCTGGTAGTTGCTAGCGGTGGCGCTAGTTAAGACGCTGACAAGGCATCGCAGGGCATCCACGGCGGCGGGGTCTTCCTATTCGAGGCAAAGGAGAGAGACAGAGAGATCACGAGCGAGAGAAGGACCAGAGAGGTAAAGGGAGGCGTGAGCTATGTCACGATGGAGCTGTTGCTCACCTCGGCAGTTACGAGGAAGATGCGGGGAATAGGGGGGCCTCGGGCTCCATGAGAGCAGAGGAGGCTGGGTAAGGTGGGAGCTACTGCTCCGGCGAGGGAGCTCAGCACGTTGGCTCCTCGGCCACCAATTGGGCTCAGGGTTGAAAACGATGGGAGGCGCTGCGGCTGGCTGCTACACGGGCCAACGAGGAAGAAAGATTCATGGGGATCGGGAGGAGGAGCGGGGTTGGACAAGCACGGAAAACAGAGGAGGTGGGTGTGGACGGATCTGGGAGATGTGATGGGGAGTAGTGGCGGTGGTGGGATGGGTCCCTAGGAATTAGGGAGTTGGTCTAGTTGGGCTAATATATATAGCGAGTGGGTTTGGTTAGGGGTAAATCCGTCCCTCCGATCGTAATCAGACGTCCGGGAAAAAATAGATAGGGAGCCCAATTAAGGAAACGGAGACGTTTTGTAGATGTTTGGGGATGATCCAGACACAACGGTAGCGACAGTCTGAGTCGGGTCCGGGACAACTTTTCGGATGTGCGCGCGAGGAGGGCCACGGGCTGACGAGAGAGGTTAGGTTGGACCTGGCGGTGGTAGTGGACTGTGAAGAAGGCCTTAGACTGAGAAAAGAGAAGAGCGAAAGGCCCGGAGACCGAAAATGTCCGACGATTAACCGGCTATACTGTCGCTATAGTTATCCGTTGGGGCATCAAACGAACTCCAAACGCGATGAAACTTGGCATGCAGTCTACTGACAACAAAACAACACTGCACGCCAACTCTCGGCACATTCTTAGAACATTTTCCGGCCACTTATAAAATACTATTTTGGACATGCCACGGGCGCGTGCAAGTGTGTCTGGGCTCAGAACGGACAACGGACTGAACGAGGAGACCGGGACGGATGCAGGTTTTGTAAACATGATGATGCAATGCACATGATGACATGATAAAATGCAACATGCAAGCGAATGACATGGCAATGACGGCGAATAACTGGAATACACCTGGCGCATCGGTCTCGGGGCGTCACAGTGTACCAGGGCCACTTGACAAATCTTGGTCCATTCCGAGAATGTTTAAAGCCTGCTCATGAAAGGAGACAAGAGGGGTGCGCCGATGCATGTGGTAGTGTCGGATTGCGAAACGGACAACGAGGAAAAGGTTCGGACGCATGAGACGAACACTTATGCAAATGTGGTGCACATGAATACATGATATGAAATGCATGACATGAACAAAAAGCAAAACGAAAGACAAAACCCAACCACGAAGGGAATCTCATAACTTAAAGCCGAAAATGGCAAGAGTCGGAGTTACAAATATGGCAAGCTACATCCAGGGTGTTACAACACTCCACCACTACCAGAGGATCTCATCCCGAGATCTAGGACTGAAAGAACTCCGGATATTCAGAACAGAGGTAATCCTCGCGCTCCTAGGTGGCTTCTCGGTCGGAATGGTGTGACCACTTCACTTTTAGAAATTTGATAGACTTGTTGCGAGTCTTGCGCTCGGTTTCTTCAAGAATAGCAACGGGATGCTCATGATAAGACAGATCTTCTTGGAGATCAATCTCTTCGAAGTTGATGGTGCGCTCAGGAGTCTTGAAGCACTTGCGAAGCTGTGACACGTGAAACACATCGTGCACGTTTGTGAAGTTGGACGGAAGCTCAAGTTGATAGGCGAGGTCGCCTATTTTTCCAATGATCTTGAAAGGACCCACGTATCTAGGGGCAAGCTTCCCTTTGATACCAAAGCGATGAGTACCTTTTATTGCAGAGATGCGGAGGTAGACATGCTCTCCGATCTCGAAAGTCAAGTCACGGTGCTTGCTATCATAGTAACTCTTCTGGTGCAATTGTGCGGCTTTGAGATTTTCACAGATGACTTTACACATTTCTTCAACTTATGTGATTAAGTCATTGCCAAGAAGTTGGCGTTCACCAGTCTCTGACCAATTGAGAGGAGTACGACACTTTCTGCCATAGAGAATTTCGAATGGGGCCTTGCCCGAATTCTCTTGGAAGTTGTTGTTGTAGGTGAACTCAGCATATGGAAGACAATCTTCCCACTTCATACCGAAGGAAATGACACAAGCCCTGAGCATATCTTCAAGGATTTGTTTGACTCGCTCGACTTGGCCACTAGTTTGAGGATGGAATGCTGGGCTGAAGCGAATGTTGGTGCCCATGGCCTTCTGGAAGGAGTCCCGGAACTTGGAGGTGAAAATGCTTCCACGATCTGAAGATATCAATTGCGGAATGCCGTGCAAAGAGACAATACTAGAGGTGTATAGCTCTGTCAGCTGAGCTACTGTGATAGATTCTTTGATTGGAAGGAAATAAGCCACTTTTGTAAGCTTGTCGATGACAACGAAGATAGCATAATTTCCATGCTTGGACTTAGGAAATCCAGTCACGAAGTCCATTTCAATATGGTCAAACTTCCATTCTAGCATAGCAAGAGTTGGAGGAGACCAGCTGGCCGTTGGTGTTCAGCTTTCACCCTTCAGCAGACATCACATTCATTCATGAATTGAGCAATTTCTCGCTTCATTCGAGTCCACCAATACGATTTCTTGAGGTCATGGTACATATTTGTACTTCCAGGATGAATAGATAGAAGGGAATTGTGTGCCTCGTTCATAATGACTTTCCTTAGATCACCTTTAAGAACCACAATCCGTTCCTCGAAGAATAGAGTGTCTTTGTCATCAATGCGATAGCACTTGTATTTGGGTTGGCTCTTGGCAATCCCATGTTTCACCTTCTTCACCATGGTATCCAGGAGTTGTGCCTCACAAATTTGATCTTCCAAGATAGGAGAGACTTGGAGGTTGTCAATAAAGCCTTGAGGAACAACTTGGAGATTCAATTTGTGGAAAGCTTCACAATGTTCTGGTTGGAAGGGCTTGGGAATTAAGCTGTTGCAATAAGCCTTCCTGCTCAAAGCATGTCCAATGACATTGGCCTTGCCTAGAGTATATTCAATACTTGGATTGTATTCTTGAATCATTTCGACCCATCGAGTCTGCCTGAGGTTGAGGTTGGGTTGAGTGATGATGTACTTGAGGCTCTTATGATCTGTGAAGATGTCCACTTTCCTTCCCAACAAGAGATGTCTCCACATTAATAATGCATGGACAACTGCCGCCAACTCAATATCATGAGTGGAGTAGTTCCTTTAGTTGGGCTTCAACTGGCGAGAGGTATAAGCCACAACTTTCTTCTCTTGCATTAACACATCACCGAGACCTTGTAAAGAGGCATCACAGAAAACTTTCAATGGCTTGGATTCGTCAGGGGAGTCAAGTCAGGAGCTCTGACTAACTTCTCTTTGAGGGTGTTGAAGGCAACTTCACACTCATGCGTCCAGAAATACTTGACATGCTTCTCGAGGAGGTTGGAAAGAGGCTTTGCAATCTTAGAGAAATTCTCAATGAATCTTCGACAATAGCTTGCAAGCCCAAGAAAACTGCGAAGCTACTTGACATTCTGAGGAGGTTCACAATTCACAATTGCAGACACCTTCTCAGGATTAGCAGTGATGCCTTTGGCGGAGATGATATGACCAAGGTAAAGAACTTCGTCCAGCCAGAACTCACAATTGGAAAACTTCGTGTAGAATTGATGCTCTCTGAGTTTGTCAAGCACCAATTTCAAATGCTTGGCATGATCCTCCTTATTCTTGGAAAAGACCAAGATATCATCGAGATACACCAGGACAAAATCATTTGTGTACGGGTTGAAGATGAAGCTCCTCATGCGAGAGAACGTTGGAGGAGCATTGACAAGGCCGAAAGACATGACAATATATTCATAAGAACCATAGCTTGTTCTGAATGCTGTCTTAGGGATATCTTGTTCATGAATGTGAATCTGATGATAACCCATATGGAGGTCAAGCTTGGAGAATACTTTGGCTCCTTTAAGTTGCTCGAATAGCTCATTGATGTTGGGAAATGGATACTTGTTCTTTATTGTCTTCTTGTTCAATGGACGATAGTTGACGCAGAGTCGTTCTGTACCATCCTTCTTCTTGACAAAAAGGACACCACAACCCCATGGAGATGAACTCGGTCTGATCAGACCCATATGCTATTGTTCATCGAGTTGTTTCTTCAACTCCTTCAACTCCTCTGGTCCAAGCTTGTAAGGACGTTTGCAAACAGGTTCCGTACCAGGCTCAAGATCAATAACAAATTCAACTGGCCGATGAGGAGGCATTCCTGGAAGCTCTTCTGGAAAGACGTCTTGATATTCACAAATGACTGGAATCTGAGAGATGGCATTCAACTCGCCCTTCTCATTGAGAGAAAACAGTCGAATGGTATCATCATGCGCGGCATAGATGATCACATCCTCAGAAGAGTGTGTCAATTGAATCTGCCTGGCAGCACAATCAAGCTGAGCCTTGTGCTTAGAAAGCCAGTCCATCATGAGAATTAGATCAATATCCGAGTCACCAAGAACAATTGGAGAAGACAAAAATTTATAGTTTCCCATCTTGATAGAAACATCCCGAACCATGGAGTTTGCGTTCATGCATTTACCCAGAGAGACAACTGATAATGGTATAGGCAAAACTTGGAAAGCCAACTCATGGTTAGATGCAAATCGTCTTGAGATGAAACTAAGCGATGCACCAGTGTCAAAAAGAACTTTTGCAGGAAAGTCGTTAACAGGAAGATTACCCATGACCACTTCTGAGGAATCCTCTGCCTGAGCTGCATTCATCATGTTCACCTTTGCAAACATGGAATTATGCTTGACCATTGCACTGCTGGAAGATCTCACAGGAGGAGGAGGCGGAAGGCACCTTTGATTGAAGCACTTGTTTGCATAGTGCCCTTTCTGCTGACACTTGTTGCAAGTAACTTCTGAGAGCGGACGATGATAAGGAGCACTTGACCTTGGAGTTTGAGACTGAGCTTTGTTCTGATAGCCTGGGTTGGGTGGGTGGGAAGATCCATTTCCACCTTTGCTCTTCTGTTTGTAGGGCTAGCGAAACGGAGGAGGAGGCAACCAGAGCTGTTGTTGCTTAGCTACCACTTGTGATGAAGAAGAAGATTGAACTGCGTCCCTGACTCTCTTCTTAGATGCCTCACACTTGAGCTGAGAAGCTTCTTGCTTTAGTGCCATGTTATAGAATTGATCGAACTTGGTCGGCTCAAGAAGCATGAGAGCTAACTACAGATCTTATCTGAGGCCACCTCTGAATTGATAGATCATGCTCTTTTCGTCAGGAACGTATTGTTTTCGAAGCGAGCAAGTTTCTAAAATTGGATATTATATTGATACACGGACATGCTGCCTTGCTTGAGATTGCGTAACTCCTCACGCTTGCTCTCAGCCACACTTGGTGGGATGTGATGAGCTTTGAAGTCTCGGCGAAAATCGTCCCAGGTAATCACACGACCTCCTCTGGGATCTCTGTGTTGTTGAAACCACTCAGCAGCTTGGTCCTTGAGTTGAAACGAAGCAAACTTGACAAGTCATCAGGCCTGACATTGCTACATTCAAAATGTTTGCAGATGTCCACGAGCCAGTCATCGGTGTCTGTGGCCTCGGCACATTTGCTGAAGGACTTCGGCTGGTTTGCGAGGAACTGGTTGAGGGTAGCAAACTGAGGCTGATTGTTGCCTTGGCCTTGATTTCCTTGGTTTCCTTGCCCTTGGTTGTGATCTTGCAAGAGTTGCAAAAGCATCTGAGTGTTGGCGTCGGTCACTGCCATGACAGCTTGCCATGCCTCCGGAGGTGGAGGTGGTGGCGGAGGGTTTGACTGATCCCCATCATTGCGGTCCGAATTCTAGCGCATTGGAGGAGCCATCCTGAAGAGGGTGACATCTGTTAGAATTTCAAAAGACAGATATTCAAGCTGAATCAATGGATCGAAAATGCACCATATAGTCTCACAATAAACATTTGAACAAGGATGAACAAATGAATTCCAAAGTAAATCATCACACGTCCATTAAGGTGAGAAGCCACTTAGATAAAGGTAGATGAATAAAGAAACAAGGTACGGATATGAACAAATAAGTGGTAAGGATTACCCAATCACAAACCAAATATCTGCGGGAAGAAATGCTAGAGCTACTTGAGTTCCCACCTATAAAACTCCCAAAACTTTTTGGTTATGCAATCAGGTGTTAGGGATACAGGGGAAGCATAATATCTCACCCAAACTAACAATTCCTACATCCGGCTTTATCCATCCGTCAACACATAACAAAGAAACCTTCGGAAATCATGTACCTCAACCTTCAAAAAGCATCTGTTATACGAGTTATGGCAATACTCCCAAACTCTTGCCCAGTCCTAGGTGGCGTCGAGGTTATCTCACCAACAACTGCATAAAAGGGATTTTTGATGTCGGCGAACTCAGGTATTCTAGAACTGCAACCATAAAATTGTGACGACAACACCTCGGAGCTCAACTCCCCGGGACACCGCCACAACCCCTAAATGTTAGGAGGCACCAAGAACAATGTTCTCGTCACAAGACTATCGGAACGATTCCAAGATACCCGCGTGATCCTAAAAAAATTCATGAAATTTGAGGAGAGAAGAGTCAAAACTTCTACGTCAGGAGGCCTCACCAGAGCGACGAAGGGACTGAGGAGTAAAAAGAATCCTACTCTCCGATATATATAATCCTAAGACTCAAAACATTTTGTTCTAGACTCAACAACGTCAATGATTCGATCCAGCAGGGGGCTCCTAAGTCGGGGATGGCTCTGCATTGTGGGTGTTACATAGTGGAACTTTACGCTTGTGTTACACGGGTCTTCGGCGATGGTACGGTCAAATCTCGTAGCGGAACTTGGTCGCCTTGAAGAACCGAAATGATACAATGCGACGATACACGCCAGCGAGAGGTAGTCGTTCCCATGAAGGAAGTTGAACTTGACGCATCTCCGGATGTAGCCGTAAGGGTATTGTGGTTGAGGTCTTCAAAGTGGTACAAGGGGAGATGCACGGTTGTGGCCATCTTTGGACCAGGGGCTCCATGAGCGCCCTGGTGGTCTTGTAGCAGCAGCAAGGTGTCGAGAAGGAGTCGTTCGTGCCGTGGAGACGTCCGACAAGGGGAACACTGGCCCAAGGCGAAGGTCGGCAGGGGTGACCCAGTCATGGCAACAGCGAAGGGAGGCGGCCCAGGCGCGAAGAGCGGTTGCAGGACTTGGCTGCCGCTGGAGGTCAATGAGGGCGGCGCATGTCCCTGTCACCCGAAGCAGAGGACGAACGGGTGACGTGGCTCTAGTAACACGGCAAGGTAGAAGAGGCGTAGGGGTCGTCGACGGCACTGGCTCGTGGCGGAGATGAAATGAGGTGGCGACGCGGACGAACTGCTGGTGCTGCTCACCGGTGAGAGGACGGCGAGGGAGGAGCAAGGTGGCAGCAACTCCGAGCTCGGGGACGAGGCGCCGAGGACGACGCAGGGGAGCAGCGGCCTGGTGGCTCTCAAGCAAACTTGCCCGCAGGGGCGCGCGGGGTTTGCGAGCTCGGGGACGCGAGGGGAGGAACCAGAAGGGGCGCGTGAGAAGGAGGAGAGGCCGGCGAGGAAGACCGGGAGTAGGGGCGGCGTCGCGCGAGCTCCTCTCTGGTGCGTGAAGTGGGAGACGAGGGAGATGGGGCGCTGGGGCTGGCGGCGTGAGGGGAGAGGGTGAGGAGCGAGATGAGGGTTCAGTCGCCTAGGGTTAGAAGGGGGGCTGGGCTGCGGGAATGGATGGCCTCGGGTGGGCCAGCGCGGGAGGTTGGGAGGCCCAGGAGGCCGGCGGCGCAAGCTCTCTCTCCCTCCCTTATATTCTTTAGCAGAAACGAATTAGCGGGAAGAAAAAAGAAAGAGAATGCTAGGGAAAATTAATAATTTGAGCACGGGGTTTATTTTCTTGGACTCACAAAAGAATGTGTGATCCAAGAAATTAGGAATGGCCATGATTGAAAGATTAAATTCAAATTCCTTTGAATTTAATTCAAAACGTTTGAACTAGGGCTTGGTAAAAGGAAGGTCCAAAAAATGTTGAGGTTATTGATGGAGCTCGGGAAAAAGATGATAGAATTTATGGCAAGGTTGGAGACCAAGAATTAAGATAACAAAGGCATTGGGATAATTTGAAAGTGTATTATGGTGAATTCCAAATTAAAGAAATATTTAATATAGCTCCCTAATATCGGGAGGATATGTTATAAAGAGAAGTCACCCTGTCCTCGATTTAAATGGAATGAAGATCCATCCGATTTATTTAGCTAAGTTGCAAAGATTAATGACATGATGGCATGATGCAATGCCCATGATGCAATGCAAAATATGTAATGATGAATGCAACAAGCAAAACAAAACACATGACGAAACTCAGAAAACATGGAAGGCCTCTGGAGCTCCGGTCTTGGGGCGTCACATGACTAACCACTCATATAAACCAAACATAGTTTTAAATGTTGTTTTCCATTCATCTCCCAATTCCATACGAATTTGATGGTATCCACTTTGCAAATCAACTATGGAGAATATTGTAGAGCCACTCAATTCATCAAGCATATCATCTAGACTAGGAATAGGATGACGATAATGAATAGTAATATTATTAATGCCTCTACAATCAACACATACGCGATGTACCATCCTTTTTTAGCACTAGAATAATAGGAACAACACAAGGACTAAGCAATTCGCGAATATAACCTATGTCGAGAAGCTCGTGGACTTGACGCATAGTCTCCTTCGTCTCCTCTAGATTGGTACAGTATGGTGCACGGTTGGGTAGCGAAGCACCAGTAATTAAGTCAATTTGATGCTCAATCCCTCGAATAGGTGGTAATCTCGGTGGCACGTCTTGTGGAAAGACGTCAACGAACTCCTGCAAAATGTTAGTAACAGTAGGAGGCAAAGAGGAAGGCATGTCCTCGAATGAAATAATGCCTCTTTGCACACAAAAGCATAGCAAATAGATTTGCTGAAATCTAGATCATCAATATCAGATTTGGTGGCAAGTAAACATGCACTTTTCAATTTAATTTTAGAAGCAACACTAGATGGTTTATTTTTAGGCGTCATTTGTTTCTCAAATTCTTTTTCCACAATTTGATTCTCACTCTTATTTTTCTCCTGTTTTGCTTTGTTGGCTGTATCAATATCATCTTTCAAAATGGAATCAGGAGTCATAGGAAGAACAGTAATATTTTTATGCTTATGAACAAGAGTATACTGATTGTTTCTACCATGTTGTATAGAATTTTTATCAAATTGCCATGGTCTACCCAGTAATAAGAGCATGCTTGCATAGGTACCACATCACAATCAACATAATCAGCATATGTAGAGATACTAAACTGCACACGAACAGTACGTGTTACCTTAACCTTGCCACTATTGTTGAACCATTGGATGTAGTAAGGATGTGGATGTCGTCTTGTGGTGAGAAATAGCTTCTCCACCATCTACATGCTAGCCAAATTGTTGCAGCTCCCTCCATCTATGATGACGCAAACAGAACATTCCTTCACAACTCCCTTTGTATGGAACAAATTATGCCTCTGATTTTGCTCAGCTTGTGTAACCTGCACACTCAAAACGCGTTGAGCAACTAAACATTCATACATGTCAGCATCTTCAGCAGCCATGTGTTGTTTCTCATGATCAGAATCATCTCCACCGTGGTCTTCACTTGTAATAAGAGCCAAAGTCTCCTCATCATAGTCACTAGCAGACTCATACTCACCATCCTCAGTAGCAATCATCACATGCTGAGATTTGCATTCTCTCGCATAATGACCTCTTCCCTTCCAACAACGACTAATAATATCACTTGTGTGCCCTGTTGATGCCATGGAAGAAGAAGAGCTCTGTACAGGCCCAACGGTCGTGCTCTTGGTAGATAAGGGTGGTTGTGCCTGCTTTCTTGTATCACGGCTAGAGGTGGCAACTGATGGAGGTGCCGATGTAGTAGAATGTGTGGAAGTAGAGGATGCACGCGGTGTCCATGAGGAAGGTCGACCTGCAGAAAAGTTAGTTCATGCCAATGCATATCGATCCTGCACTTCACGTTCAGCTTTACAAGCAAGATGGAATAAATGAGTGATATTATTATACTCCTTATACTCTAGAATGGTCTGAATCTCTCTACTTAATCCACTCATAAAATGTGCAAGCATAGCTTCATTCTCCTCAACAATACCACATCTAATCATGTCAGTTTGTAATTCCTGATAATATTCTTCTACAGAAGTTTTTCCTTGTCTTAAGTGCTGCAATTTTTGAAGTAATTCACGTTGATAATATGGTGGAACCCAACAAGTACACATAGCAGTTTTCAAAGCAGCCCAAGTAGCTGGAATAGGATATAATCTGGAATGTTCAGACCATCAAACACATGAAAAACTAGTGAAAGCACAAACAACAACAGGAACATGTCTCTCCTCAGGATATTCTAAACATGTAAAAAATTGTTCAGTTTCTAACTCCCAAGTAAGATATATATCAGGAACATATCTACCCTCAAAGGGTGGAATATTCAACTTCAGTTTAGGAAAAAGGTCATGATCTCATACCTCAGGTGGTGGTGCAGCCCTACCGTTGTGATGATATACCTGGGGACGACCTAGTGGTGGTGGTGCTGGTGGTTGCACGTAGTTATGATTTTGATCAACCTCATCCTCGTAATGGTCCTCCACCTCTACAGTAGCAGTAGGAGCTACAGAAGCATCAACAACAGCACCAAAATTTTGCCCAGGGTCACTAGGAACACGCAGTGCTCGTCACCCTTGATTTGGAAGGCAACATTGTTGTTGTTGTTGTTGTTGTTGTTGTTGTAGAGGTGCGATAGGTGCAGCCGGCGGTGGTGGTGAAAGACGCGCTAGCAATTCATTAAACTTGTTATCGAGCTTTGTTTCGAATGTCTTCTCAATACCATCTATCTTCTCCATGGCCTCTCCAAATCTGTTTAGAACATCTTCTACCTGTCCACTTATCATTTTCTGAAACCTATCATGTAACTCTTTATTTGTCATGTTCTCCCAGTCAGTCTCTGCTACCTCTTGAGCACTGCGTTGGTTTTCCCTTGAAGAGGAAAGGGTGATGCAGCAAAGTAGCGTAAGTATTTCCCTCAATTTTTCAGAACCAAGGTATCAATCCAGTCGGAGACTACACACAAGTCCCTCGTACCTACACAAACAAATAAGAACCTTGGAACCAACGGGATAAAGGGGTTGTCAATCCCTTCACGGTCACTTACGAGAGTGAGATATGACAGAGATAATAATGATAACATAAATATTTTTGGTATTTTTATGATATATATTGAAAGTAAAGATTGCAAAATAAACGGTGCCAGAAATAACTTGTTGACGGGAGATTAATATAATGGAGAATAGACCCGGGGGCCATAGGTTTCACTAGTGGCTTCTTGATAACCCACAAGTATAGGGGTTCACAACAATTTTCGATAAGTAAGAGTGTCAAACCCAACGAGGAGCTAAAGGTAGAACAAATATTCCCTCAAGTTCTATCGACCACCGATACAACTCTACGCACGCTTGATGTTCGCTTTACCTAGAACAAGTATGAAACTAGAAGTACTTTGTAGGTAAATAAAAAGTAGGGGCTATTGTAAGTAAAGAAGCAATAAAGTAAATATAGCGAGTGTGGAAAAGTGGTGGTAGGAGTTGTGAAATTGCCCCTAAGCAATTGACTACTTTACTAGACTGATAGCAAGTATTATGTGGGAGAGGCCACTGCTAGCATGTCGTCCCTGACTTCGAATTCTATGCACTTATGATTGGAACTATTAGCAAGCATCCGCAACTGCTAACATTCATTAAGGTATAACCCAACCATAGCATTAAGATATATTGGTCCCCCTTCAATCTCGTATGCATCAATTTCTATGCTAGGTTGAAGCTTCTGTCACTCTTGCCCTCCAATACATAGTCCTATCAACATACAACTAACCCTATTGTGTGATCCACGCGCATGCTCATATGATCGGCACCAAAGGACAGCAACATGACCACAAGCAAATTAAATCAATCATAGCAATTCATCAACCACCGATAGGACAATGAAAATCTACTCGGACATCATAGGATGGCAACACATCATTGGATAATAATATGAAGCATAAAGCACCATGTTCAAGTAGAAGGTACAGCAGGTTGCGGGAGAGTGGACCGCTGTAGATAGAGGGGGGAAGGTGATGGAGAGATTGGTGAAGATGGCGGAGGTTTTGGAGTAGATCGTGGTGATGATGATGATGGCCACGGCAATGTTCCGGCACCACCGGAAGAGAAGGGGAGAGGGGGGGCCTTCGTCTCCTTCTTCCTTGACCTCCTACCTAGATGGGAGAAGGGTTTCCCCTCTGGTCCTTGGCCTCCATGGCATGGGAGGGCGAGATCCCCTCCGAGATTGGATCTGTCTCTCTGTCTCTCTCTGGTTCTGCGTTCTCAGATTCTTCCCTTTCACCGTTTCATATATTCCCGGAGATCCGTAACTCCGATTGGGCTGAAATTTTGACACGATCTCTATCCGGATATTAGCTTTCTTGTGGCGAAAGAAGGGCATAAACCGCCTTACGGGGTAACCATGAGGGTCAGGGGCGCGCCCCCCTGCCTCGTGGGCCCCTCGAGCATCGTCTCGCGTGGATTTTTCTTCCCAAAAATCATATATATTCCAAAAAAATCTCCGTCAGTTTTTATCCTGTTTGGACTCCGTTTGATATGGATATTCTGCGAAAAAAAACATGCAACAAACAAGAATTGGCACTGGGCATTGGATCAACATGTTAGTCCAAAAAAGAGTATAAAAAGTTGCCAAAAGTATATGAAAGTTGTAGAATATTGTCATGGAACAATCAAAAATTATAGATACGACGGAGACGTATCAGCATCCCCAAGCTTAATTCCTGCTCGTCCTCGAGTAGGTAAATGATAAAAAAGGTAATTTTTGATGTGGAATGCTACCTAGCATAATCTTGATCACATATCTAATCATGGCATGAATATTAAGACACGAGTTATTCAAAACAATAGTCTATCATTTGACATAAAAACAATAATACTTCAAGCCTACTAATAAAGCAATCATGTCTTTTCAAAATAACATGGCCAAAGAAAGCTATCCCTACAAAATCATATAGTCTGGCTATGCTCCATCTTCACCACACAAAATATTCACATCATGCACAACCCCGATGACAAGCCAACCAATTGTTTCATACTTTTGACGTTCTCAAATATTTTCAACTTTCACGAAATACATGAGCGTGAGCCATGGACATAGCACTATAGGTGGAATAGAATGGTGGTTGTGGAGAAGACAAAAAGGAGAAGATAGTCTCACATCAACTAGGCGTATCAACGGGCTATGGATATGCCCATCAATAGATATCAATGTGAGTGAGTAGGGATTGCCATGCAATGGATGCACTAGAGCTATAAGTGTATGAATGCTCAAACTGAATCTAAGTGGGTGTGCATCCAACTTGCTTGCTCATGAAGACCTCGGGTGTTTGAGAAAGCCCATCATCGGAATATACAAGCCAAGTTCTATAATGAAAATTCCCACTAGTATATGAAAGTGATAACTCAAGAGACTCTCTATATGAAGAACATGGTGCTACTTTGAAGCACAAGTGTGGTAAAAGGATAGTAACATTTCCCCTTCTCTCTTTTTCTCTCATTTTTTATATATATTTTTTATATTTTTTTGGGCCTTATCCTTTTTTTTGCCTTTCTCTTTTTTTAATTTTTTAATTTTTTTCGTCCGAAATCTCATCCCGACTTGAGGTGGAATCATAGTCTCAATCATCCTTTCCTCACTGGGGCAATGCTCTAATAATGATGATCATCACACTTTTATTTACTTACAAATCGAGATTACATCTCGATACTAGAAAAAATATATGACTCTATATGAATCCCTCTGGCAGTGTATCGGGATGTGCAATGATCTAGCGTAGCAATGACATCAAAAAACGGACAAGCCATGAAAACATCATGCTAGCTATCTTACGATCATGCAAAGCAATATGACAATGATGTTCCAGTCATGTATATGACGATGATGGAAGTTGCATGGCAATATATCTCGCAATGGCTATGGAAATGCCATGATAGGTAGGTATGGTGGCTGTTTTGACGAAGGTATATGGTGGGTTTAAGGTACCGGCAGAAGTTGCGCGATACTAGAGAGGCTAGCAATGATGGAAGGGTGAAAGTGCGTATAATCCATGGACTCAACATTAGTCATAAAGAACTCACATACTTATTGCAAAAGTCTATTAGCTATCGAAACAAAGTACTATGTGCATGCTCCTAGGGGATAGATTGGTAGGAAAAGACCATCGCTCGTCCCCGACCGCCACTCATAAGGAAGAAAAGAAATAAATAAATCATGCTCCGACTTCGTTACATAACGGTTCACCATACGTGCATGCTACGAGAATCACAAACCCCAACACAAGTATTTATAATAATCCACAACTACCCACTAGCATGACTCTAATATCACCATCTTTATATCGCAAAACTATTGCAAGGAATCAAACATATCATATTCAGTGATCTACAAGTTTTATGTAGGATTTTATGACTAACCATGTGAATGACCAGTTCCTATCATCTCTCTATATAGATATAAGTGAAGCAAGAGAGTTTAATTCTTTCTACAAAAGATATGCCCATGCTCTAACAAATATAAGTGAAGCAAAAGAGCATTCTACAGCTGATGGTTTTCTATGTAAAGAGAAACAGGCAATCCAAACTTCAAATGATATAAGTGAAGCACATGAAGCATTCTATAAAGCCATACTCAAAAGATATAAGTGAAGTGCATAGAGCATTCTATGAATCGACCAAGGACTATCTCATACCAGCATGGTGCATAAAAGAAACATGAAAACTAAATGCAAAAGACGCTCCAAGATTGCACATATCGCATGAACGAAACGAATCCGAAAACATGCCGATACCTGTTGAAGAAAGAGGGGATGCCTTCCGGGGCATCCCCAAGCTTAGACGCTTGAGTCTCCTTGAATATTTACTTGGGGTGCCTCGGGCATCCCCAAGCTTGAGCTCTTGCCTCTCTTCCTTCTTCTCACATTGATACCTTCTCGATCATCGAACACTTCATCCACAGAAAACTTTAACAGAAAACTCGGTAAGATCCGTTAGTAGAATAAAGCAAATCACTACTCTAAGTACTGTTGCAAACCAATTCATATTTTGTTTTTGCATTATGTCTAGTGTAATATAACTTTTTCATGGCTTAATCCACTGATATAAATTGATTGTTTCATCAAAACAAGCAAACTATGCATCAAAAACAGAATCTGTCTAAAACAGAACAGTCTGTAATACTCTGAACATTTACCATACTTCTGTTACTTGAACTATTCTGCCAAAATTAGGAAAAATAAAAAATTTGTATAGAAAGACAGTGCAAAATGAATCAGAATCATTTGATGTTGCAGTAAAAAATGTAAGACCAAGCACTACAGCCAAAGTTTCTGTCCTGCACCGCACAAACCAACAAGCATCGTAAACATCCTAAAGGCAAACCTTGGCACATTATTTTTATTTCCAAACTTTATAAAAGCACACAACAGAAATAAATGACTCTCTAAAACTTCCGGGTTGTCTCCCTGGCAGCGCTTTCTTTAAAGCCATTAAGCTATATAGTGCTCAAGTAGCGAATCCACCCGGATCCCAAGGTATATCAAAGCCAATTTTAATTAACAATGAACTGTAATTTAGTAGTGAGCAAAAAGTAACATATATCATGCAACAATGAAGTCTAACTCTCTTCCTATGCATCGTCATGTCATAAAAGAACAATATACACACACAAAGTAAAGGCCAATGCATAGCATAAGCAGTTTCTTGCAATTTTATCATATTGGAAACATAGAGAGGTGGAGATATAGTTCCTCTCTCATAATAATTGCAAGTAGGAGCATCAAGCACATGCATATTATATTCATCAAAATCATCATGTGCAAGGGTAAAAGGCAACCCATCAATATAATCCTTAATAAGGGCAAACTTGTCTGATATAGTGTAGTTTGGAGAATTCAAAAAGATAATAGAACTATCATGTGTGGGTGCAATAGCAACAATTTCATGTTTAACATAAGGAACTATAGCAAGTTCATATCCATAAGCATAATTCATATTGGCATCTTGGCCACAAGCATAGCAAGAATCATCAAATAGGGATATTTCAAAAGAATCAATGGGATCATAACAATTATCATAGCATTCATCCTTCGGTAAGCATGAAGGGGAATTAAATAATGTATGAGTTGAAGAGTTACTCTCATTAGAAGGTGGGCACGGGTGATCAATCCGCTCTTCCTCCTTTCGTTCTTCGCTCTCCTCCTCATCTTTTTCATCCAATGAGCTCACAGTTTCATCAACTTCTTCCATAGATTCCTGCAAAATATTAGTCTCTTCTTGCACAGCGGAGACTTTCTTAATGAGCGCATTAATATAGGAATTATATTCATAATTATCATAGCAATATTTTAGAATAGCTAAATTTTCAGGCCTATAAACATCATCATCAAAAGCTTCATACTTTTCAAACAAAGATTCAATTTCATAACACCCTTAAAAGCAAAAAATTCTTCTATTTGTTCCACATCATAGTAATCATATGTACCATTAGCATAAGAAGCTAAGGTTTCATTATCATTAAATTCACATGAAAAGGGAAGGTGTGTTGCCTTCATCCTAGAGCAACAAGTATAATCATATCTCAAGCATAGTTCCCTAGCATACCAATACAATATATAAATTTGATCCCATAATAGTTTCCCTTTTTGTGTCAAGCGGTAATCCCTAAAGTATTCACGTTGATCCAACATTACTCCCATTACATAATTGAATGGGGTTTTCTCAGGATTATTAAAGTAGTACATAATATCTTTCACATAACCAGCATCGAGGGTTTTAGGAGGTTCCCCATCTCCATGAGCAGAAAGTACACCTACTTTTTTCGTATTTCGTGTTCCATATCCATAACTAAAGATAAAGAACAACTACGAACAGCAAATAAAAATTACTTAGTGATAAAGCAAACAAGCACACACGAGAATATTCACCCCACGCTATTGCTCCCCGGCAACAGCGCCAGAAAAAGGTCTTGATAACCCACAAGTATAAGGGATCACAACAGTTTTCGATAGGTAAGAGTGTCGAACCCAACGAGGAGCTAAAGGAAGAACAAATATCCCCTCAAATTCTATTGACCACCGATACAACTCTATGCACGCTTGATGTTCGCTTTACCTAGAACAAGTATGAAACTAGAAGTACTTTGTAGGTGTTGTTGGATAGGTTTGCAAGGTAATAAAGAGCAAGTAAATAAAAAGTAGGGGCTGTTGTAAGTAAAGAAGCAATAAAGTAAATATAGCGAGTGTGGAAAAGTGGTGGTAGGAGTTGTGAAATTGCCCCTAAGCAATTGACTACTTTACTAGACCGATAGCAAGTATTATGTGGGAGAGGCCACTTCTAGCATGTCATCACTGACTTGGAATTCTATGCACTTATGATTGGAACTATTAGCAAGCATCCGCAGCTACTAACATTCATTAAGGTAAAAACCAACCATAGCATTAAGATATGTTGGTCCCCCTTCAATCCCGTATGCATCAATTTCTATGCTAGGTTGAAGCTTCTGTCACTCTTGCCCTCCAATACATAGTCCTATCAACATACAACTAACCCTATGGTGTGATCCACGCGTGCGCTCATATGATGGGCACCAATGGACAACAACATAACCACAAGCAAATTAAATCAATCATAGCAATTCATCAACCACCGATAGGACAACACATCATTGGATAATAATATGAAGCATAAAGCACCATGTTCAAGTAGAGGGTACAACGGGTTGCGGGAGAGTGGACCGCTGTAGATAGAGGGGGGAAGGTTATGGAGAGGTTGGTGAAGATGGCGGAGGTGTTGGAGTAGATCGCGGTGATGAGGATTATGATGGCCACGGCATCGTTCTGGCGCCATCGGAAGAGAAGGGGAGAGGGGGCCCCTTTTTCTTCTCCTTCCTTGAACTCCTCCCTAGATGGGAGAAGGGTTTCCCCTCTGGTCCTTGGCCTCCATGGCATGGGAGGGGCGAGAGATTCTTCCCTTTCACCGTTTCTTAAATTCCCGGAGATCCGTAACTCCGATTGGGCTGAAATTTTGACACGATCTCTATCCGGATATTAGCTTTCTTGCGGCAAAAGAAGGGCATAAATCGCATCACGGGGTGGCCACGAGGGTCAGGGGAGCGCCCCCCTGCCTCGTGGGCCCCTCGAGCATCGTCTCGCGTGGATTTTTCTTCCCAAAAATCATATATATTCCAAAAAAACTCTGTCAGTTTTATCCCGTTTGGACTCCGTTTGATATGGATATTCTGCAAAACAAAAAACAATCAACAAACAGGAACTGGCACTGGGCACTAGATCAATATGTTAGTCCCAAAAATAGTATAAAAAGTTGCCAAAAGTATATGAAAGTTGTAGAATATTGGCATGGAACAATCAAAAATTATAGATACGACGGAGACGTATCACTTCTCTCAAGATAGCATAAGTATTACGGTGGGTGAAAAAATTATTGTCGAGCAATTGATAGAAAAGCGAATAATTATGGGAATATCTAGGCATGATCATGTATATAGGCATCACGTCTGTGACAAGTAGACTGACTCCTGCCTGCATCTACTACTATTACTCCACACATCGACCGCTATCCAGCATGCATCTAGAGTATTATGTTCATAAGAACGGAGTAACACATTAGGTAAGATGACATGATGTAGAGGGATAAACTCAAGCAATATGATATAAACCCCATATTTTTATCCTCGATGGAAACAATACAATACGTGTCGTTTCCCTTTTTTTCAATTGGATCGAGCACCGCAAGATTGAACCCAAAGCTAAGCACTTCTCCCATTGCAAGAGAGATCAATCTAGTAGGCTAAACCAAACTGATAATTCGAAGAGACTTGCAAAGATAACCAATCATACATTTCAGAGAAGAGTCAAATATTGTTCATAGATAGACTTGATCATAAACCCACAATTCATCCGATCTCGACAAACACACCGCAAAAAGAGTTATATCGAATAGATTTCCAAGAAGATCGAGGAGAACTTTGTATCGAGATCCAAAGAGAGAGAAGAAGCCATCTAACTAATAGCTATGGACCCAAAGGTCTGCAGTAAAATACTCACACATCATCGGAGGGGGCATGGAGTTGATGTAGAGGCCCTCCATGATCAATGCCCCCTCCGGCGGAGCTCCAGAAAAGGCCCCAAGATGGGATCTCTTGGGTATAGAAGGTTGCGGTGGTGGAAATAGGGTTTTGTGGTTCTCCTAGATGTTTTTGGGATATATGAACATATATAGGAGGAAGAAGTAGGTCGGTGGAGCCACGAGGGGGAAAGGCACGCCCAGGGGGGTATGTGCACCCCCTGCCTCGTGGCCTCCTTGTTGGTTGCTTGACGTCCACTCCAAGTCCCATGGATCACGTTTGTCTCTCCCAAAGGTTTTATTCCATTTGGATTCCGTTTGATATTCCTTTTCTATGAAACATTGAAATAGGAAAAAAATAGCAATTTGCACTGGGCCTTGGGTTAGTAGGTTAGTCCCCAAAATAATATAAAAGTGTAAAATAAAGCCCATTAACATCCAAAACATATAATATAATAGCATGGAACAATCCAAAATTATAGATACGTTGGAGACGTATCAGTCTCATCGGCTTGTGATCCTGTCATGGTTAGCAATAATAGAAACACACAAGAATATGGTCCTATAGACTACTTGGAAGTGGTGGTGGTGGTGGTGTGGTGGGCAGTCACAAATCCATCAAGCGTATCTCAAATTCTTACCAGTTCTTACCAAGCAGTAGGTGCTAATCGGCAACCGTTGTAGTCAAAACTCTCAAAGCCTGGGTAGAGCGATTACCAGGGAGAGTCAAACGTACGACGTGGATGTATGTTGAGCTGGGAAGGCTTATAATATGGTAGCAAAAAGGGTCAGCAATAATCAGCTCAGAGATGAAAAGTTGAATAAACGGTCAACGATGGTACTATGTTGGTCCTAGGCTAGATCGTGCTAGAAACCTGAGCCTAGAACACTAACAAAATCACGACGCTGCACGTAAACATGGGAGGAGCACACTCTGAATATTTTCTCTTTTTTTTCTTTTTTTCACTTTTTTCCTCTCTTTTTTCTCCGCAACAATTTTTTGTCAAAAATGTCTACAAATGGTCTAAAAACTGCCTAGCCAGAATTTTCCAGACTTAGTTTTTTTTAGTTTGGAACTATTTTTCTACTGTGGGTAGCACGGAAGTTGGGGAGTCCGACTTGGTCATGACTTGAAGTATCGCGTGATCTGGAACTCGAAAATAAAGCAACAAATACTGGACTCGGACTAGGACTAGTGGCGGAGATGAATATGGTGGAATTCGGACTGGTGGCGGCGGTGAATTTGGTGGAACTCGGACCGGTGGCGGATATATGTTGTAGGTGGACTCGGATTGGCGTGATGGCGGCGGATAGGTGGTGGCGTATACGGACTCGGATTGGCGGTGAATATGTGGTGGTGGTATATGGCAGCGGCGATGAAGTTGGTGCGGTGGTGGTATACGATAGTAGCGATGATGATTATGATGCAGTGGTGATATATGGCAGCCGCGACGTGACAACCTGTGAACAGAACTCAAAACTCTAAAGGACGAGACGCTAAGACCAACAACTTGACACGACAATGCAACCGCAAATTCAACAAAGCAAATACAGAAAAGATTATGCAAAGGCTCAGATTGGTTCGGATAGGATGAACTAACCCTAATTTTTTTGGCTTTTTTGTGGACTATAGGTATGAAGAACAGACTCGATCTAAATTACGAAATACTCTAAATTTTCACTGAGCAACCTAGAAATCTGATACCACTTGATAGGGACAAATGTGTCCCATCTTTCAATGAGATGGTGGCTATCGTTTTGGAGGAAGTCGACTTTGATGATCCGACTACGAGCGTGCGACGTCGCGCCTTAGCAATCGCTAAACCAACTCCTAGAGGTTATTGACCACGCCAGAGCATGATCAACCTGACCATGAAGGTCTGTTTCCTGCAGGCAAATGAAGAACAAGCAAGAAACTAAGATTGCAATATGGATATTGCGAATATAAGAGGAAAACTTTATTGATCAAGGTGGGGTTCTGTGACGCCTTTGTCTGGTCGTTCAACACAAACGAAATACGCGAAGTTGCAGCTATGGCGAACTTTAATCTAAACAAAACCCAAAGTCTAAACGACGCCCTAAGGGCTGTATATATGGAGGAAGAGGGGCGAATTTCATGGCCCTTGGAGGAGGGGTCCGAAACCAACACTAACTCTTGTTTCCCCACACATATGGACTCTAAAAATAGCCTATACTTAAGTATTTCGAGATTACATGGGCCTGGCCCAAAAATAAGGTGATGCAGCACCTAGAATAGCCTTTGGACGAAATTTATGAAGTGTTATCTTGTATATTTTATCCAAGGCTTCATGCACTCATTATGGTGGCTTCAAAGTCCTGGAATCAACACTTGTAACTATGTTGTTGTTCCCCTTGCGCATGCCATCATCTCCATGCTTGAACTTGCTCCAAGGTTCATCTTTCTTGTCCAAGCTAGGCCCTTCATTTTTAAGCAAAACAAATGTATCCAATTCAGGCAGCATCATATTCTCATGAACATTAGAATCATTACCACGAAAAGAAAGTACATGGTAACTCAATTGGTGTGTGCGAGCTCTAGTAATTGGTCCAGTATGTATAGCGGCAGGGGCTGTGGGTGTAACAATGGTATTGATGTCCTCGTCATGCTATCTCAATGACGCAGGTGGCGAGGGCGACCCGACGCTCAGCACGAGATCGACGAGCGTCGGTCATGGGAGTGGTGGAGTGGTGGCGAGTCGACTGTAGGAAGAGAGGCTCTGACGCACCCCTACCTGGCGCGCCAAATATCGGATTTCGGGTTCTGCAGACCCTTGAGAGGTTCAAACTCTGGGGTGCGTGCGAAGAACTCAACCTCCCTAGTCTGCCTACTTGCTAATCCCTAGGCCTAGCTCGATGAACAAGAAGGAAGAAAGACACAGCAGTTCACCTAGTTTCGGGCACCTTGCGGTGTAAAACCCTACTCATGCTTTGTGGTGGATTGGCCTCAAGGGGCTGAGGATGAACTAGTACAGCGGAGAACAACCTCGGGAAGAGGAGTGTTCTCAGGCTCGAGTGAGTTGGTGGGGGAGAGGGTGATCTGAATGATCTGTCCCCGTCTATGGTGGTAGCTCGGCCCTATTTATAGTGGTCTTTGTCCTCCTCCCAAATGTAAGGCGGGAAGGGGTCCCACAACGACCAAATTCAAAGGGAGACAACTAGTACATGCTATCCTGATAAAAGTAGTCTATGCCTGCCAAAGCCCCTGGTCGTGATGCTGTGTTGTGCTCGGAGATGAGCTCCGTCCTAGTGTCCTAGCGGTCTTCGTCTTGTTGCACCGGAATGGAAACCTTTGGCTGACTGCTCAGGACTCCGCATCTGCACTTGCCTCCTTAGCACCAAAGAGGAAACTAGTACACTGCGCCCGCTGACGCCCGCCTAGCCTTGGTCATCATGGCTCATGTCATCCAAACTTTGCGAGGTGAGGCTTGCATATAAATCTCCGCTCCTCGGGAGCTAGCCTGAGGTGGCCGCTCCTCGTGGAGGTCTTGGTGTCGTCCGCCTCGCGAGGGACTTGAGTTGTTGACGCTGAAGCTGGGCCATACCAGGCCGTTGATGAAGCCACGCAATGGGCCGCAAGCAGGCAAGTATGGGTACCCCCATTCCTAGAACACCGACAATTACCTCCCTGGGAACACCGGGGATATCAGATGGTTGCCAGGCAAACACATCGATATTCGCCCGCAGGATGGCAAAGAGCGCAATTACCTATTTCACATCAACGCCAGCCAGCCCTGCCGGGACCTTTTTCACATGTGATGTAGCAGCCTTGGATCTCTTGCTACTGGAACTCTCCGGCAAGTCATCAATAGGCGTAGCGCACTCCGAAGAGGCACGCTTCCCAGATTCCTTGTCGGTGTCCCTGCTATCATTCTTCTTCCCTTTGTTTTCCTTGGTGGGGACTGCTGCTGCCGCGGCCTCTGTCGTGACTGTGTCTCGGTATATCTTATCCAAACAAATGATCGCGTCTTTCTTGTCTGACGGGATGGAAATGACTCCTACCGGCCCTGGCATCTTCAAAGTGTTGTAGGCATAGTGGGATGTCGCAATGAATTCTACCAGAGCTGGTCCAAGGATCCCATTGTATGCCAGGGGGAGGTTGACCACATCAAACACAACCTTCTCAGTCCGGTAGTTCAATTCTCCCCCAAATGTCACTCGCAACGTGAACTTTCCCTTAGGATGACTCCTACCGGGATTGACTCCTTGAAACATGCCCGTGACCTTTAGTTCTTCCTTTGCTATCTGAAGCTTGCTGATAACCTTTGGGGAAATGATTCAAACCGGCCCCACCGTCAACCAACATCTTTGTGACTTTGTGGTTGTGAATTATCGGTGAGACCAACAACGACAAACACCATGTTGTAAAAAATGATGGATGTAGTTGGTTTCCTCTCATCATTGCAACCTTCCTTATCTCGACCCTTGGCAGGTTTTCCTTGGTTCCGAAGAGCCTTGCTGGGGAGATTTGCTTCACCACCTCGGCCCTTCCTGCCAGTGCCATTCCGACTTTTTTCCTTGTCACACTTCTCATATTCAGCCCTCTACTTCTTGCCAAGCTGTTCAACTTGATGACACTCTTGGAGATCGTGGCCTTTGGTCCGATGAATCTTGCAATATGACCCATTGCCTTTCCCAGCCTTCTCGGCAGCCGCAGCCTCCCAACAGTCAGTGCACGTAGCAGCTTCCTTGCTGGGGGCTTCGGCTATAGCCTCCTTACCGGTACTAGGCATGCCCGATCCTTCGACGGTCATCACTACCTTATCCTTGCGCCTCTTGTTGTGCTTCTTGTTCTTCTTCTTCTGAGTGGTGGTATCATCGTCATCCTCTGAGTCGATGTCGACACCATCTTCCTCTCTAGGGAGTTTCCTTCCCTCCTCCACCCAAGCGCATTTGTTCACCAACATGTAAAGCTCCTTCACAATCTTGGGCAACCGAACATTCATCTTGGAACGTATCCTACGGTTGCACACATTGGATTGGAAGGTAGCTATCATGACCGCCGGGTGGATATCCGGGATATTTCTGTGGACTCTGCTGAATCTCTGCAAATACTTTCATAGAGTCTCTCCTTCTTTATGTTGGAGAAGATACAAGTCGCTGGGTCATCCTGGTTCTTGATAGCCGTCCATGAAGGTGCCAATGAACTCATGGCACAGGTCAGCCCATGTTGAAATGGAGTTCTCTGGCAGGTGCATCAGCCAAGACCTCACATTAGACTTGACTGCCAAAGGGAAGTAGTTGGCGAACAACTTCTCATCTCTTCCCCCGGCATTGTGAACGGCGATGGTGTAGATGGTCAAGAACTCTGTCGGTTTCAGCCTCCCATCATACTTCTTGGGTATCTCTGGCTTGAACGTGCGAGCTGATAGCCATCGGACTTGCCACAGCTCATGTGTAAAGGCAGGGCACCCAACCTCGAAAGGTTGGCACCCGCCATCCTTGAGCGCGGGCTCGTCGATGTCGGGGCCATCGCACCCACTACTCCGGCGGTGGTCGTCATGGCGTCGCTCGACGACGACGTGCGTGCCTTCCCTCTGCCTAACCTCTGGGGCTCGTCGTTGGCCTTGATGTGCTCGAGGGTCGGAAGAGGCCATCGAGACATTGTCAGGTTCTTGATTTCGCATCTCCCGCGCTGATTGCCGTGGTGGGGACTGCACTGTGAGGGTGGCCCCTTACGTACGACCAGTAGCACAAGCCGCCATCATCGTCTAGGTAGGCCATGGCGGGCCAGCTCGCCGTGAGCCCCCAGCCTCGGTGAAGCCAATCAGACTTGTCATGGCCTCTATAGCAGTGCTTGGCATTGGTGATGATGACGTAGACCACATCGTCGCCCTGCTTCTGACGGTGCCGGTGGCGACCGCGTCGCGCCCTCGGTATTGCGAACCACCCACTTGGATGGCATGGTGACGCGGTGGAGGCACTTAAGGGCCAGTGGCTCCATTGGGCACAGTGGCTGGGTCAACCCACTCCGGGCGAGGCACGCGCCCTACGGTCCCGCCCGGGGCGGGGCGGCTGGAGGGTGGCGATTCACCCCAGACCGGGTGCCACCACTGTAGTTGTGCTCATCGGCAAGGAGAAGGGGTACAGACGGAATAACCCCTTCGTTCATACCTCATGGAGCATGACTGCTGGGATGTTGCTGATGCTACTCTCCTCCGGTGCCTCCCGCTCCTACTTCGTCCATGGGGGAGTTGGTGACAACGCCGCCTGCGCCGCCATGTCCCCCGTAGCACCCACATCCTCGTGCGCCTCCGCATTCCCCGCAGCATTGGCGGTCACGGGTGTTGGAGCCTTCAAGGGGGACAGGTGAGTTGCGGCACCAGACTTCTTGCACGCCATAGTCGATGGAGCCGTCGATGATGAAAATGGCGATGAAGATGATTTGTTGCTCACACTTTCGGGTTCGCGCAAGTGACCCCCCTACCTGGCACGCCAAAGATGTCGCGGGAAACCACGGCCACCTATGGGACCAAGAGCCCCATTCTGGTTCGGCGAGGGGATAGCATGTTGCACAAAGAGCGGAGAAGCGTGGAACAGCAC